>NC_053024.1:172295887-172665278 GCF_003073215.2 Triticum urartu | reverse complement strand
ATAGACATCAGGTGCCTCAATCCACCCAGATGTGTGTTTAAGTGGCCACCTTAGATAAACCATTAAAAATTATCAACTCACATCTGTCATGGATATCACTCACCCAATCCACGTCTACTAGCATAGCATGGCATAATAAGCAAACGTAGAAGTAACTCCCAAAGGTTTCATAATAATACAGGTGATAGGTACTACCTCATCTACTTCCCATCCCACAATTTAATTAGATCCTAATCATGCAATGTGAGAGGATTGATCTAATGCAATAAAACATGGGTTGTAGAAAAGGTATGATCAAAGTGTTACTTGCCTTGCTGATGATCCGCGAGACCTAGGGTTTCGAAGTAACAAGCGGCGCACTCCGGGTGATCTATCACAGACAAACAACAAGCACCCAATAAGTACTCATCTAATGCACAGGTAAAACTCGAACAAGAGAACAAACCAGAAAGTTCAACTTAAGAACTCCGGTTGCGAACGGAAAACAAACGGCGGAAGAAAACAACTCGGTTCTAGCAAGTTAAATCTAGGTCAAATTTTACCGGGGCAAAAACTTGTTTAAGTTGATTAGACGGAACGGCGGTTTCGAAACGAAACTCCAGGCGCTTGAATCACCTGATTCCGATAAACGAGCGAGAAGAAAGACTAGAACGAAGATCGGATCTGAGATCACGATCGCGGAATAAATCCGACGAAAAGAAAGAGACGAACGGTTAAACGAACGGGCGTCGATAACCAGGAATAATCGGTGATCACGTTCGTTGAGATGAACGGTCCGAAAGAAGAACAAAACCGATCTAGGGTTTCGGAAAAGACCGAAACAAAAACCGGAAAAGAAACGGAAAAGAAACGGAACGGTTCTTTTGAGAAAAACCGAACCGGGGAAGAAAAAGAGAGGCGCGGCTACCTCGGGAGGCGGGGCTCCGGGCGGCGGCGGCTAGGGGCGGCGGCGGCGGCTTAGGCGCGGGGCGGCGCGGCTAAGGCGGCGGCTTGGGGCTGCGCGCTGCTGCTTGCTGCGGCTTAGGAGGAGAGGGGCTTGGGGTTTTGATGTGAGGAGAGGGGGGGTGTTGGGGTATTTATATAGGTGAGGGGGGATTTACTTGGGGTAGGGGCAAGCAAAAGAAAAAGAAACAAGGAAAGAGGGGGGGCTACCGGCCTAGAGTCCCGCTGGGACTCGGCCTGGGGCGGTAGCGCTGGCTGCCTCGCCTGGCGCTTGGCGCGCACGCGGCTGGGGCTGGGGCCTGGCCGGCCGGCCTGCTGGCTGGGCCTTGGCCCAAGGCGCTGCGAAGACTTTTTTTTATAGATGCGCGCGCAGAAAAAAAAAGAAAAGAAAACTAAACGAACTCCGAAAAAATCTAAAGTAAATTTTCCCCGACTCCTAAAAATGAGCCGAACAAAATGAACTTTACTCGGGACCTAAAATGCAATTTTAGAAAACGCACATTTTTCCCTATCCAAATAAAATGCAAATAGAACTCCGGCAAACAAAAATTTGATCTATTTATTAAATCTTCATTTTTCCTCAATTTTGGGAAAGTCATATTATTCCCTCTCTTATATTTTTGATATCGGAAAAATTATTGAAGATGAAATAAATAAATCAAATGATCCTCTTTTTTCAAATTCGAGAAAACTCTCAAATATGAAAATAACGAAATCTCCAACTCTCTCCGAAGGTCCTTGAGTTGCGTGAAATTTCTAGGATCGACCAAAATGCAAGAAATATGATATGCATGATGATCTAGTGTATAACATTCCAAATTGCAAATTTGGGATGTTACAAACCTACCCCCCTTAAGATGAATCTCGCCCTCGAGATTCGGGTTGGCTAGAAAATAGGTGAGGGTGGTCCTTGAGCAAATCTTCTTCTCTTTCCCAGGTGGCTTCATCCTTTGAGTGATGGTTCCACTAAACTTTACAAAACTTGATAACCTTGCTGCGAGTAACTCTGCTGGCATAATCGAGAATCTTGACTGGCTTCTCCTCATATGTTAAGTCATCCTTCAACTAGATCGCTTCAAGTGGTACTGTATCTCTTAGCGGTATCTCCGCCATCTCGGCATGACATTTCTTCAGCTGAGAAACATGGAATACATCATGAACTCCTAACAGTCCCTCTGGTAATTCCAACTTATAAGCGACTTCTCCCATACGTTGCAAGATCTTATATGGTCCAACGAAACGCGGTGCTAACTTTCCCTTAACTCCAAAGCGCTTAACTCCTCGAAGTGGGGATACTCGAAGATAAACCCTGTCTCCGGTTTCGTAAACTGTCTCCTTGCATTTAGAATCTGCGTAGCTCTTCTGCCTGGACTGGGCTACCTTGAGCCTATCGCGAATCAACTTAACTTTCTGTTCAGACTCCTTAATCAAATCTGGACCAAAGAATTGATGGTCTCCAACTTCGTTCCATGACAACGGTGTCCTGCACCTCCTTCCGTATAAAGCTTCGAAAGGTGCCATCTTCAAACTGGTTTGGTAACTGTTGTTATAAGAAAACTCCGCATATGGCAGGTTATCGTCCCAACTAGATCCATAATCTAGTGCACAAGCTCTCAGCATATCTTCCAAAATCTGATTGACTCTCTCGATCTGTCCATCTGTCTGCGGATGAAAAGCTGTGCTGAACTCTAGTCTGGTTCCTAAAGTTCCATGCAACTGATTCCAAAATTTTCAGGTAAATTGGGTTCCTCTATCTGATATGATACTTCTCGGAACTCCATGCAAACAAATGATCCTAGTCATGTATATCTTTGCCAACTTAGCACTGGTGTAAGTGGTCTTAACTGGAATAAAATGTGCTACCTTTGTCAAACGATCAACTACTGCCCATATCGAATCGTAGCCTGCCTTTGTCCTGGGTAGTCCTGTGATAAAATCCATGCCTATCTTATCCCACTTCCATTCGGGTATCGGCAATGGTTGTAACAATCCTGCTGGCTTCTGATGCTCTGCCTTTACTCTCTGACAAACGTCACAAACTGCTACATATGCTGCAATATCCTTCTTCATTCTTGTCCACCAAAATGTTTCCTTCAAATCCAAATACATCTTGGTATTCCCTGGGTGAATCGAATACGGTGAATCATGTGCCTCTTGCAAAATCAACTTCCTGATCTCCGGGTCATTGGGCACATAAACACGGTCCTCAAACCATAAGGTATCGTGCTCATCCTCACGAAATCCCTTTGCTTTTCCTTCAATCAATTTCTCTTTGATAGCGGCAATCTCCTTGTCAGATTTATGAGCTTCTCTGATCTTATCCATCAATGTTGACTGAATCTCCAATGCTGCTACATAGCCTCTCGGAACTATTTCCAAACATAGCTCACGAAGGTTTTCTGCTAACTCCTTAGGTACTTCTCCTGTCATTACCATATTGACATGGCTCTTACGGCTCAATGCGTCAGCTACTACATTAGCTTTTTCGGGATGGTAATGCAATCTCAGGTCATAATCCTTGATGAGTTCCAACCATCTCCTTTGTCTAAGGTTCAACTCCTTCTGCGTGAAAATGTACTTCAAACTCTTGTGATCCGTGTACACCTCACAATGATTTCCAATGAGGAAATGTCTCCACGTTTTCAATGCATGCACTATGGCTGCTAACTCCAAATCATGCGTGGCATAATTCAACTCATGAGGCTTCAGTTGCCGTGAAGCATACGAAACAACTCTTCCTTCCTGCATAAGCACTGCTCCAAGTCCTCGACGTGAAGCGTCGCAATACACCTCATAATCCTTGGTTTGATCTGGCAATATCAACACTGGTGAGGTAACCAAGCGTTTCTTCAACTCCTGGAAACTAGCCTCACACTCCTCAGTCCATTTAAACTTAGTATCCTTCTTCAACAATTCAGTCATAGGCTTTGCTATCTTTGAAAAGTTCTCAATGAATCTCTGGTAGTATCCTGCAAGTCCAAGAAAACTCCGGATCTCTCCAACTGTCGTTGGTGATTCCCATTCAGTTACGGTCTCAACCTTAGTGGGGTCAACTGCTATACCTTCTCCGGATATAACATGTCCAAGAAATCCAACTTCCTTCAACCAAAACTCACATTTTCTGAATTTGGCGTATAACTAATGTTCCCTTAGCTTCTGCAAAACCAAACGCAAATGTTCCTTATGCTCCTCTTCATTCTTTGAATAAACCAGGATGTCATCAATGAACACCACGACGAACTTATCCAAAAACTCCATAAACACTTTGTTCATCAGGTTCATAAAATAGGCAGGTGCCTTAGTCAATCCAAATGACATAACGGTATACTCATACAGTCCATATCTTGTGGTGAATGCTGTCTTAGGTATGTCCTGCTCCCGAATCTTCAATTGATGGTACCCTAATCGCAAATCGATCTTGGAAAACACTTTAGCTCCTTGCAAACGATCAAACAGATCATTGATCATTGGTAGTGGGTACTTGTTCTTGATGGTTACTTCATTCAATCCACGGTAATCAACAACCATCCTTAATGATCCATCCTTCTTTTCCACTAGAAGTACTGGTGATCCCCAAGGCGAAGAACTTGGGCGAATGTAACCTTTATCCTGTAACTCCTTAATCTGATTCTTAATTTCTACCAAATCCTTTGCTGGCATCCGGTACGGTTGTTGGAAATATGCCCTAGAGGCAATAATAAAAGCATTATTATTATATTTCCTTGTTCATGATAATTGTCTTTATTCATGCTATAATTGTGTTATCCGGAAATCGTAATACGTGTGTGAATAACAGACACCAACATGTCCCTAGTGAGCCTCTAGTTGACTAGCTCGTTGATCAACAGATAGTCATGGTTTCCTGACTATGGACATAGGATGTCATTGATAACGAGATCACATCATTAGGAGAATGATGTGATGGACAAGACCCAATCCTAAACATAGCACAAGATCGTATAGTTCGTTTGCTAGAGTTTTCCAATGTCAAGTATCTTTTCCTTAGACCATGAGATCGTGTAACTCCCGGATACCGTAGGAGTGCTTTGGGTATGCCAAACGTCACAACGTAACTGGGTGACTATAAAGGTAGACTACGGGTATCTTCGAAAGTGTCTGTTGGGTGACATGGATCAAGACTGGGATTTGTCACTCCGTATGACGAAGAGGTATCACTGGGCCCACTCGGTAATGCATCATCATAATGAGCTCAAAGTGACCAAGTGTCTGGTCACGGGATCATGCATTACGGGTACGAGTAAAGTGACTTGCCGGTAACGAGATTGAACGAGGTATTGGGATACCGACGATCGAATCTCGGGCAAGTAACATATCGATTGACAAAGGGAATTGCATACGGGGTTGATTGAATCCTTGACATCGTGGTTCATCCGATGAGATCATCGTGGAGCATGTGGGAGCCAACATGGGTATCCAGATCCCGCTGTTGGTTATTGACCGGAGAGTCGTCTCGGTCATGTCTGCTTGTCTCCCGAACCCGTAGGGTCTACACACTTAAGGTTCGGTGACGCTAGGGTTGTGAAGATATGTATATGCAGTAACCCGAATATTGTTAGGGGTCCCGGATGAGATCCCGGACGTCACGAGGAGTTCCGGAATGGTCCGGAGGTAAAGAATTATATATAGGAAGTGCTATTTCGGCCATCGGGACAAGTTTCGGGGTCACCGGTATTGTACCGGGACCACCGGAAGGGTCCCGGGGGTCCAATCCCGGAGCGCCCCATGGGCTGAAATAGGAGGGAACCCAGCCCATAGTGGGCTGGGGCGCCACCCCCTATAGGCCCATGCGCCTAGGGTTTCCACCAAGGAAGAGTCCAAGTGGTGGAAGGCACCCCTAGGTGCCTTGGGGGGGAGGGAAACCTCCCCTTGGCCACCGGCCCCCCCTAGTAGATCTCATCTACTCAGGCCGGCGCCCCCCCCCTCCTTGGCACCCCTATATATAGTTGGGGGAGAGGAGGGATTGAAAACCCAGCCCCTGGCGCCTCCCTCTCTCCCCGTCACGTCTCTCTTCCTCGTAGTATTGGCGAAGCCCTGCTACTGTGACGCCCTGCATCCACCACCACGCCGTCGTGCTGCTGGATCTTCATCAACCTCTCCTTCCCCTTGCTGGATCAAGAAGGAGGAGACGTCTCCCGTCCCGTACGTGTGTTGAACGCGGAGGTGCCGTCCGTTCGGCGCTGGTCATCGGTGATTTGGATCACGTCGAGTACGACTACATCATCACCGTTCTTTTGAACGCTTCCGTGCGCGATCTACAAAGGTATGTAGATGCATCCGATAGCTCGTTGCTAGTTGAACTCCTAGATGATCTTGGTGAAACGAGTAGGAAAATTTTGTTTTCTGCAACGTTCCCCAACAGTGGCATCATGAGCTAGGTCTATGCGTAGTTCTTCTTGCGCGAGTAGAACACAATTAGTTGTGGGCGTAGATTTGTCAACTGTCTTGCCATTACTAGTCTTTTCTTGCTTCAGCGGCATTGTGGGATGAAGCGGCCCGGACCAACTTTACACGTACGCTTACGTGAGACCGGTTCCACCGACTAACATGCACTAGTTGCATAAGGTGGCTGGCGGGTGTCTGTCTCTCCCACTTTAGTTGGAGCGGATTTGATGAACAGGGTCCTTATGAAGGGTAAATAGAAGTTGACAAATCACGTTGTGGCTTTAACGTAGGTAAGAAGACGTTCTTGCTAGAACCCTAATTCAGCCACGTAAAACTTGCAACAACAATTAGAGGACGTCTAACTTGTTTTTGCAGCAAGTGGTTTGTGATATGATATGGCCAAAGTTGTGATGAATGATGAATGATCTATATGTGATGTATGAGATGTTCATGCTATTGTAATAGGAATCACGACTTGCATGTCGATGAGTATGACAACCGGCAGAAGCCATAGGAGTTGTCTTTATTCTTTTATATGACCTGCGTGTCATTGAGAAACGCCATGTAAATTACTTTACTTTATTGCTAAACGCGTTAGCCATAGTAGTAGAAGTAATAGTTGGCAAGCAACTTCATGGAGACACGATGATGGAGATCATGATGATGGAGATCATGATGATGGAGATCATGGTGTCAAGCCGGTGACAAGATGATCATGGAGCCCCAAGATGGAGATCAAAGGAGCTATGTGATATTGGCCATAACATGTCACGTTTATTATTTGATTGCATGTGATGTTTATCATGTTTTTGCATCTTGTTTACTTAGAACGACGGTAGTAAATAAGATGATCCCTCATGACAATTTCAAGAAGTGTTCTCCCCTAACTGTGCACCGTTGCTACAGTTCGTCGTTTCTAAGCACGCCGTGATGATCGGGTGTGATGGATCCTTACGTTCACATACAACGGGTGTTGACGAGCCTAGCATGTACAGACATGGCCTCGGAACACATGCAAAACACTTAGGGTTAACTTGACGAGCCTAGCATGTACAGACATGGCCTCGGAACATAGAAGACCGAAAGGTCGAGCATGAGTCGTATAGGAGATACGATCAACATGAAGATGTTCACCGACGTTGACTAGTCCATCTCACATGATGATCAGACACGACCTAGTTAACTCGGATCATGTAATACTTAGATGACTAGAGGGATGTCTAATCTAAGTGGGAGTTCATTAATAATTTGATTAGATGAACTTAATTATCATGAACTTAGTCTAAAATCTTTGCAATATGTCTTGTAGATCAAATGGCCAACGTAGTCCTCAACTTCAACGCGTTCCTAGAGAAAAGCAAGCTGAAAGACGATGGCAGCAACTATACGGACTGGGTCCGGAACCTGAGGATCATCCTCATAGCTGCCAAGAAAGATTATGTCCTACAAGCACCGCTAGGTGATCCACCCGTCCCACAGAACCAAGACGTTATGAACGCTTGGCAGACACGTGCTGATGACTACTCCCTCGTTTAGTGCGGCATGCTTTACAGCTTAGAGCCGGGGCTCCAAAAACGTTTTGAGAGACATGGAGCATACGAGATGTTCGAAGAGCTGAAAATGGTTTTTCAAGCTCATGCCCGGATCGAGAGATATGAAGTCTCCGATAAGTTCTTCAGCTGTAAGATGGAGGAAAATAGTTCTGTCAGTGAGAACATACTCACTATGTCTGGGTTACATAACCGCTTGTCTCAGCTGGGAGTTAATCTCCCGGATGATGCGGTCATTGACAGAATCCTCCAGTCGCTTCCACCAAGCTACAAGAGCTTTGTGATGAACTTCAACATCCAGGGGATGCAAAAGACCATTCCTGAGTTGTTTGCAGTGCTGAAATCAGCGGAGGTAGATGTCAAGAAGGAACATCAAGTGTTGATGGTCAATAAAACCACTAAGTTCAAGAAAGGCAAGGGTAAAAAGAACTTCAAGAAGGACGGCAAGGAGGTTGTCGCGCCCGGCAAGCAAGCTGCCGGGCAGAAGCCAAAGAATGGACCCAAGCCTGAGACGGAGTGCTTTTATTGCAAAGGGAAGGGTCACTGGAAACGGAACTGTCCCAAATACTTAGGGGACAAGAAGGCCGGCAACACCAAAGGTATATTTGATATACATGTAATTGATGTCTACCTTACCAGTACTCGTAGTGACTCCTAGGTATTTGATACCGGTGCCGTTGCTCATATTTGTAACTCACAGCAGGAGTTGCGGAATAAACGGAGACTGGCGAAGGACGAGGTGACGATGCGCGTCGGGAATGGTTCCAAGGTCGATGTGATCGCCGTCGGCACGCTGCCTCTACATTTACCTACGGGATTAGTTTTAAACCTCAATAATTGTTATTTAGTGCCAGCATTGAGCATGAACATTGTATCGGGATCTCGTTTAATTCGAGATGGCTACTCATTTAAATCTGAGAATAATGGTTGTTCCATTTATATGAGAGATATGTTTTATGGTCATGCTCCTATGGTAAATGGTTTATTCTTAATGAATCTCGAGTGTATTGCTACACATATTCATAGTGTGAGTACCAAAAGATGTAAAGTTGATAATGATAGTACCACATACTTGTGGCACTGCCGCCTTGGTCACATAGGTGTCAAATGCATGAAGAAGCTCCATGCAGATGGACTTTTGGAGTCTCTTGATTATGAATCATTTGACACATGCGAACCATGCCTTATGGGTAAAATGACCAAGACTCCGTTCTCAGGAACAATGGAGCGAGCAACCAACTTATTGGAAATCATACATACTGATGTGTGCGGTCCAATGAGTGTTGAGGCTCGCGGTGGCTATCGTTATGTTCTCACCCTCACTGATGACTTGAGTAGATATGGGTATGTCTACTTAATGAAACACAAGTCTGAAACTTTTGAAAAGTTCAAGGAATTTCAGAGTGAGGTTGAGAATCAACGTGACAGGAAAATCAAGTTTCTACGATCAGATCGTGGAGGAGAATACTTGAGTCACGAATTTGGCACACACTTAAGAAAATGTGGAATAGTTTCACAACTCACGCCGCCTGGAACACCTCAGCGTAATGGTGTGTCCGAACGTCGTAATCGCACTCTATTAGATATGGTGCGATCTATGATGTCTCTTACCGATTTACCGCTATCTTTTTGGGGCTATGCTTTAGAGACTGCTGCATTCACTTTAAATAGGGCTCCGTCGAAATCCGTTGAGACGACACCGTATGAATTATGGTTTGGGAAGAAACCTAAGCTGTCGTTTCTAAAAGTTTGGGGATGCGATGCTTATGTCAAGAAACTTCAACCTGAAAAGCTCGAACCCAAGTCGGAAAAATGCGTCTTCATAGGATACCCAAAAGAAACTATTGGGTACACCTTCTACGTCATATCCGAAGGCAAGTTCTTTGTTGCCAAGAATGGGTCCTTTCTAGAGAAAGAGTTTCTCTCGAAAGAAGTAAGTGGGAGGAAAGTAGAGCTTGATGAAGTATTACCTCTTGAACCGGAAAATGGCGCAACTCAAGAAAATGTTCCTGAGGTGCCAACACCGACTAGAGAGGAAGTTAATGATAATGATCAAGATACTTCTGATCAAGCTCCTACTGAAATTCGAAGGTCCACAAGGACACGTTCCGCACCAGAGTGGTACGGCAACCCTGTCTTGGAAATCATGTTGTTAGACAACGGTGAACCTTCGAACTATGAAGAAGCGATGGCGGGTCCGGATTCCGACAAATGGCTAGAAGCCATGAAATCCGAGATAGGATCCATGTATGAAAACGAAGTATGGACTTTGACTGACTTGCCCGTTGAACGGCGAGCCATAGAAAATAAATGGATCTTTAAGAAGAAGACAGACGCGGATGGTAATGTGACCATCTATAAAGCTCGGCTTGTCGCTAAGGGTTATCGACAAGTTCAAGGGGTTGACTACGATGAGACTTTCTCACCGGTAGCGAAGCTAAAGTCCGTCCGAATCATGTTAGCAATTGCCGCATTCTACAATTATGAAATATGGCAAATGGACGTCAAAACGGCATTCCTTAATGGTTTCCTTAAGGAAGAATTGTATATGATGCAGCCGAAAGGTTTTGTCGATCCTAAGAATGCTAACAAGGTGTGCAAGCTCCAACGCTCGATTTATGGGTTGGTGCAAGCATCTCGGAGTTGGAACATTCGCTTTGATGAGATGATCAAAGCGTTTGGGTTTACACAGACTTATGGAGAAGCCTGTGTTTACAAGAAAGTGAGTGGGAGCTCTGTAGCATTTCTCATATTATATGTAGATGACATACTTTTGATGGGAAATGATATAGAACTCTTGGACAGCATCAAGGCCTACTTGAATAAGAGTTTTTCAATGAAGGACCTTGGAGAAGCTGCTTATATATTAGGCATCAAGATCTATAGAGATAGATCAAGACGCCTCATAGGTCTTTCACAAAGCACATACCTTGATAAGATATTGAAGAAGTTCAATATGGATCAGTCTAAGAAGGGGTTCTTGCCTGTGTTGCAAGGTATGAAATTGAGCTCAGCTCAATGTCCGACCACGGCAGAAGAAATAGAAGAGATGAGTGTCATCCCCTATGCATCAGCCATAGGTTCTATTATGTATGCCATGCTGTGTACCAGACCTGATGTAAACCTTGCCGTAAGTTTGGTAGGATGGTACCAAAGTAATCCCGACAAGGAACACTGGACAGCGGTCAAGAATATCCTGAAGTACCTGAAAAGGACTAAGGAAATGTTTCTCGTTTATGGAGGTGATGAAGAGCTCGTCGTAAAGGGTTACGTCGACGCTAGCTTCGACACAGATCTGGATGACTCTAAGTCACAAACCGGATACGTGTATATTTTGAATGAAGGGGCAGTAAGCTGGTGCAGTTGCAAGCAAAGCGTCGTGGCGGGATCTACATGTGAAGCGGAGTACATGGCAGCCTCGGAGGCAGCACATGAAGCAATATGGGTGAAGGAGTTCATCACCGACCTAGGAGTCATACCCAATGCGTCGGGGCCGATCAAGCTCTTCTGTGACAACACTGGAGCTATTGCTCTTGCCAAGGAGCCCAGGTTTCACAAGAAGACAAGGCACATCAAGCGTCGCTTCAACTCCATTCGTGAAAATGTTCAAGATGGAGACATAGAGATTTGTAAAGTACATACGGACCTGAATATAGCAGATCCGTTGACTAAACCTCTCCCTAGAGCAAAACATGATCAACACCAGAATTCCATGGGTGTTCGATTCATCACAATGTAACTAGATTATTGACTCTAGTGCAAGTGGGACTGTTGGAAATATGCCCTAGAGGCAATAATAAAATGGTTATTATTATATTTCCTTGTTCATGATAATTGTCTATTCATTCATGCTATAATTGTGTTATCCGGAAATCGTAATACATGTGTGAATACAGACACCAACATGTCCCTAGTAAGCCTCTAGTTGACTAGCTCGTTGATCAACAGATAGTCATGGTTTCCTGACTATGGACATTGGATGTCATTGATAACGAGATCACATCATTAGGAGAATGATGTGATGGACAAGACCCAATCCTAAACATAGCACAAGATCGTATAGTTCGTTTGCTAGAGTTTTCCAATGTCAAAGTATCTTTTCCTTAGACCATGAGATCGTGTAACTCCCGGATACCGTAGGAGTGCTTTGGGTATCAAACATCACAACGTAACTGGGTGACTATAAAGGTAGACTATGGGTATCTCCGAAAGTGTCTGTTGGGTGACATGGATCAAGACTGGGATTTGTCACTCCGTATGACGAAGAGGTATCACTGGGCCCACTCGGTAATGCATCATCATAATGAGCTCAAAGTGACCAAGTGTCTGGTCACGGGATCATGCATTACGGTACGAGTAAAGTGACTTGCCGGTAACGAGATTGAACGAGGTATTGGGATACCGACGATCGAACCTCGGGCAAGTAACATATCGATTGACAAAGGGAATTGCATACGGGGTTGATTGAATCCTCGACATCGTGGTTCATCCGATGAGATCATCATGGAGCATGTGGGAGCCAACATGGGTATCCAGATCCCGCTGTTGGTTATTGACCGGAGAGTCGTCTCGGTCATGTCTGCTTGTCTCCCGAACCCGTAGGGTCTACACACTTAAGGTTCGGTGACGCTAGGGTTGTGAAGATATGTATATGCAGTAACCCGAATATTGTTAGGGGTCCCGGATGAGATCCCGGACGTCACGAGGAGTTCCGGAATGGTCCGGAGGTAAAGAATTATATATAGGAAGTGCTATTTCGGCCATCGGGACAAGTTTCGGGGTCACCGGTATTGTACCGGGACCACCGGAAGGGTCCCGGGGGTCCATCGGGTGGGGCCACCTATCCCGGAGGGCCCCGTGGGCTGAAATAGGAGGGAACCCAGCCCATAGTGGGCTGGGGCGCCACCCCCTATAGGCCCATGCGCCTAGGGTTTCCACCAAGGAAGAGTCCAAGTGGTAGAAGGCACCCCTAGGTGCCTTGGGGGGGAGGGAAACCTCCCCTTGGCCGCCGGCCCCCCCTAGTAGATCTCATCTACTAGGGCCGGCGCCCCCCCCTTGGCACCCCTATATATAGTGGGGGGGAGAGGAGGGATTGAACACCCAGCCCCTGGCGCCTCCCTCTCTCCCCGTTACGTCTCTCTTCCTCGTAGTATAGGCGAAGCCCTGCTACTGTGACGCCCTGCATCCACCACCACGCCGTCGTGCTGCTGGATCTTCATCAACCTCTCCTTCCCCTTGCTGTATCAAGAAGGAGGAGACGTCTCCCGTCCCGTACGTGTGTTGAACGCGGAGGTGCCGTCCGTTCGGCGCTGGTCATCGGTGATTTGGATCACGTCGAGTACGACTACATCATCGCCGTTCTTTTGAACGCTTCCGTGCGCGATCTACAAAGGTATGTAGATGCATCCGATAGCTCGTTGCTAGTTGAACTCCTAGATGATCTTGGTGAAACGAGTAGGAAAATTTTTGTTTTCTGCAACGTTCCCCAACAACAGTTGCTTTGATATTGGGCCTGTACCTGGCAATAACTCAATCAAAAACTCAATGTCTCTATCCGGTGGCATTCCTGGCAATTCCTCAGGAAATACATCAGGAAAATCCTTTACCACTGGTACTTCTTCTTGCACAACTCCTGTTAGGCAGTTTACTTGTGTCCTGTTTGGCACATGCCGGGATACATACTTGATCCTTCTTCCCTCTGGTGTGGTAAGCAAAATTGTCTTACTGGCGCAATCGATGTTTCCTCCATACATCGACAGCCAATCCATACCTAATATCACATCCAATCCTTGAGATTCCAATACTATTAGGTCTGAGGGAAACACATAGTTACCAATCCTTAATGGTAACCGATCACACCATCGTCTGGCCATAAACTCCGCTCCTGGTGAGCTTACTAACATGGGTGACCTAAGGGCTTGGGTTGGCAGGTTATATTTATCCACAAATCCCCTTGATATGTATGAATGTGATGCACCAGTATCAAAAAGAACAAGTGCAGTAAATGACTTAACCAGAAACTTACAGATTACTGCATCGGGCTGATCTTCAACCTCCTCCACATTAACGTGGTTTACCTGTCCCCTATTGAAAGGGTTCGGCTTCTTCCCAGAGCTTCCATTGCCATTTCCATTCTGGCCTTCGGGACATTCATTGGCATAATGTCTGGTCTTGGAACACTTGAAACAAGTGACTTGACTCAGATCTCTCTTGGTTGGGGTCGATGGGGTGGTACGGTTCTGGTCGTTGCTTCCTCCATTCCCATTACCATTCTTGTGGCCATTATGGTTGTGCGAGCTTCCTCCTCCATGGGTATGCTGAAACTGAAATCCCGGTTTAGGGGTAAAACGGGGCTTCTGCTGGGCTCCAGAGTTATACTTCCCCTGTCCATACTTCCTCTTGCGGTTCTCAATCTGCTGTTGCTTCCCTTCAATAATGATGGCACGATCTACCAACTCCTGGTAGTTGTTGAAACTCGCTACCATCAACTTCATGCTTAGTTCATCATTCAGTCCTTCCAGAAACTTCTCCTGCTTAGCTGCATCCGTAGCAACGTCATCTGGGGCATAACGTGCTAACTTGCTGAAATCGTCAACGTACTGGCCAACTGTCCTTCCTCCTTGGCATAAGTTGCGAAACTCACGCTTCTTCATGGCCATAGCTCCTGCTGAAACATGGGCAGTGCGGAAAGCTTGCTGAAACTGATCCCATGTGACAGTGTTAACTGGGTAAGTGGCTGTCAAATTCTCCCACCATGCTGCCGCGGGTCCGTCAAGCTGGTGAGCGGCAAACTTCACTTTCTCACCATCTGTGCATCCTGTAGTGGTCAACTCCCTTCCTATCTTGCGGAGCCAATCGTCTGCTACTATTGGCTCGGTGCTACTGGAAAACACCGGCGGATTCAGCCTAAGGAAACGGGCTAAGTGGTCAACAGGTGGTGGTGGTGGGTTGTTGTTGTTGTTCTGCTGGTTCTGGACTAACATCTGCATCAATTGATTCTGCTGCTGGATCAACTGAGTGAGCTCCGGTGGAAATCCATTGTCACGTCTCGGAGGCATCTCAGGGTTTAGAAAAGACGAGAATTAAGAATAGAGTGAGGTCTAAAGAGAAAACACTACCCCAATGCACATGAGCAAATGCACACAAAATCACTTCATTCAATCAAACAAGGGCTTACAAATGGTCTAACTATCGCAAAAGTGCTCGACTATGATGTTTACATGGGGGAATACTACTACTATCTGGTGGTCATCTAGAAATTTGAACCGGTGGAAGACTCCATGATATCTGCTCCTGCTTCGTCTTCAAAATCGGGTTCACTTGGATCCGAATCGGTGTCGTCGATGATGATGTAGTTGTCCGGACATGCGACGTACTCGTCCTCCTCCTTGGATGCTAACTTCCTCTTGAGTTCTTCAATCTCCTGCTTAAGATCGCCATTGTGTCTTGATAGAGCTACATTCTCGTCCATGTAGTCCTTGCGTGTAGACTTCAGTTTTCCTTCTAGCTCGATGATCCTTGCCTTCGCATTCTTCAACTCTACCATATCATTGCACATCTGGTTCTCGTGGCGTCGAATGTGCTGGTTTAACTCCTGGATGAAAGATGCAATGAACCTATCCTTCTTGGTGCTAACTAACTCCCATTGTTCATCTCGGCGTCCTCAAATCTGGTAGATAGTGTCCTTGAGGTCTTCTTGGTAAACTTCTCCAATGCGTCCTATGGTGATATGAGCTGCCATGCTCCTTCCCAGACTCCAGGTGGGTGCATTGAAAATACTATCTATTGGCTTCGTGATTGGCGCGAATGTCCTTCCCGGAACGTGAGCTTGAATCTTCCAGCGCTCCTCTTCAGGAAGAGTGGCGTTGAAGGTTCCCGTGAAGCTTGGTAATCCAATGTTCAGGTACTTGGTGACTTCCTTCAGGTGAAATCCAAATGGTGTGCCTTCATCCGGTTGAGCGTACTTAATCATCGCGTTCGTCATCCTAAAAGAGTAGAAAAGATGAGAAGTTAGAAAATGAGAAGAGAATGGTGATCTATGGCTTTAACTTAGTGGTCGTGTCCTACAGTCAGCATGTGTTCTGATACCATCTCTGTCGCGACCCGACCCGAATGAATCAAGCGCTCTGTGCTCAGGTGTCATCCCTGGGTCAGTAATGCTGACACCAAACAGTACATCGAAGGATTTATAGCAGAGTGGCAATCACACACTTATTACATCGTTGTCTCAAAGAGAACTTATTACAATAAACATGGCTTAAGGCCATCTAGTGTCGATAACAGCGGAAGACTCGGAAGATAAATGGGTCCATCAACTCCAACAGCATCACTGAGTATAGAACCACGACCTAAAAGCACCTTACTCGTCGTCTGAAAAGTCTGCAACATGAGAAGTTGCAGCCCGAAAACGGGTCAGCACATGGAATATGCTGGCAATGTAACACATAGAGAGTAATGGAATGAAACAGCTATACTATATGCATATATGGCTGGTGGAAAGCTCTATGGTTACAGTTTTGCGTAAAGCCAGTTTTTCCCTACTGCAAAGGAATAAATCTATTTAACTATCAAGGTAGTTGTTAAACATCGAGAATGGTTGACAGCATTCCGATCCCAATTAAGTGAACAATTAAAACCCAACAACATTAATTATAAGTAACATGATGAGATTCACATGATATTCAAGTACTCGATACTCAAGTTGTCCATAACCGGGGACACGGCTAATCATGATTAGTTTATACACTCTACAGAGGTTTGCTCACTTTTCCCCACATGACTCGATCGCCTCCGTTTGTTTTCTCGCACTACATGGTGTTTGAGAAACGGATGACCGAGACATAGTCTTTTCAGAAGCGCTAGCACCTTACATGTGGGGTAGACCGTACCACCTACAACCCCTAAATCTGCTAGTCCACCCCGTAAGAGTTCGCACAACTTAGTCAACTATGCCAGAGCCCATAGTAGCATGTGGCTGCACACGGAAGTTTCTAGCATGAATTATCTTATGACCCCTTTGAGCCTGGGTGGCGGTCCAAAATAAAAACAGGCAAGTCCTGATAGACATCAGGTGCCTCAATCCACCCAGATGTGTGTTTAAGTTGCCACCTTAGATAAACCATTAAAATTATCAACTCACATCTGTCATGGATATCACTCACCCAATCCACGTCTACTAGCATAGCATGGCATAAATAGCAAACGTAGAAGTAACTCCCAAAGGTTTCATAATAATACAGGTGATAGGTACTACCTCATCTACTTCCCATCCCACAATTTAATTAGATCCTAATCATGCAATGTGAGAGGATTGATCTAATGCAATAAAACATGGGTTGTAGAAAAGGTATGATCAAAGTGTTACTTGCCTTGCTGATGATCCGCGAGACCTAGGGTTTCGAAGTAACAAGCGGCGCACTCCGGGTGATCTATCACAGACAAACAACAAGCATACAATAAGTACTCATCTAATGCACAGGTAAAACTCGAACAGAGAACGAACCAGAAAGTTCAACTTAAGAACTCCGGTTGCGACGGAAAACAAACGGCGGAAGAAAACAACTCGGTTCTAGCAAGTTGAAATCTAGGTCAAATTTTACCGGGGCAAAAACTTGTTTAAGTTGATTAGACGGAACGGCGGTTTCGAAACGAAACTCCAGGCGCTTGAATCACCTGATTCCGATAAACGAGCGAGAAGAAAGACTAGAACGAAGATCGGATCTGAGATCACGATCGCGGAATAAATCCGACGAAAAGAAAGAGACGAACGGTTAAACGAACGGGCGTCGTTAACCGGGAATAATCGGTGATCACGTTCGTTGAGACGAACGGTCCGAAAGAAGAACAAAACCGATCTAGGGTTTCGGAAAAGACCGAAACAAAAACCGGAAAAGAAAAGGAAAAGAAACGGAACGGTTCTTTTAAGAAAAACCGAACCGGGGAGAAAAAGAGAGGCGCGGCTACCTCGGGAGGCGGGCTCCGGGCGGCGGCGCTAAGGGCGGGCGGGCGGCTAAGGCGGCGGCTTGGGGCTGCGCGCTGCTGCTTGCTGCGGCTTAGGAGGAGAGGGGCTTGGGGTTTTGATGTGAGGAGAGGGGGGGGTTGGGGTATTTATATAGGTGAGGGGGGGATACTTGGGGTAGGGGGCAAGCAAAAGAAAAAGAAACAAGGAAAGAGGGGGGCTAACCGGCCTAGAGTCCCGCTGGGACTCGGCCTGGGGCGGCAGCGCTGGCTGCCTCGCCTGGCGCCTGGCGCGCGCGCGGCTGGGGCTGGGGCCTGGCCGGCCGGCCTGCTGGCTGGGCCTTGGCCCAAGGCGCTACGAAGACATTTTTTTTATAGATGCACGCGCAGAAAAACAAAAGAAAAGAAAACTAAATGAACTCTGAAAAAATCTAAAGTAAATTTTCCCCGACTCCTAAAAATGAGCCTGAACAAAATGAACTTTACTCGGGACCTAAAATGCAATTTTCGAAAACGCGCATTTTTCCCTATCCAAATAAAATGCAAATAGAACTCCAGCAAACAAAAATTTGATCTATTTATTAAATCTTCATTTTTCCTCAATTTTGGGAAAGTCATATTATTCCCTCTCTTATATTTTTGATATGGGAAAAATTATTGAAGATGAAATAAATAAATCAAATGATCCTCTTTTTTCAAATTCGAGAAAACTCTCAAATATGAAAATAATGAAATCTCCAACTCTCTCCGAAGGTCCTTGAGTTGCGTGAAATTTCTAGGATCGACCAAAATGCAAGAAAATATGATATGCATGATGATCTAGTGTATAACATTCCAAATTGCAAATTTGGGATGTTACAGTTTTTCATGGCCATAGAGGCTTGCGGCGGCGGAACTCCCGATCTAGGTTTCTTTCTGGGGGTTTCTGGATTTATAGGAATTTTTGGCGTCAGTTTCACATCAGGGGGTCCTCGAGGCAGCGACAAGGTAGGGGGGCGCGCCCTAGGGGGTGATCGCGCCCTCCACCATTTTCGTTGACTCGGGACTCTTCTGGCCCAACTCTTTTGCTTCGGGGGCTTCTTTTGGTCCATAAAAAATCACTGTATATTTTTAGCTCGTTTGGACTCCGTTTGATATTCTTTTTCTGTAAAACTCAAAAACAAGGAAAAGAACAGAAACTGGCACTGGGCTCTAGGTTAATAGGTTAGTCCCAAAAATAATATTGAATAGCATATAAATGCATATAAAACATGCAAGTTGGATAATATAATAGCATGGAACAATCAAAAATTATAGATACGTTGGAGACGTATCAAGCATCCCCAAGCTTAATTCATGCTCGCCCTCGAGCAGGTAAATGATAAAAACAGAATCTTTGATGTGGAATGCTACCTAACATATTTATCAATGTAATCTTATTTATTGTGGCATGAATGGTCAGATCCACAAGATTCAAAACAAAAGTTTAATATTGACATAAAAACAATAATACTTCAAGCATACTAATAAAGCAGTCATGTCTTCTCAAAATAAGATGGCCAAAGAAAGCTATCCCTACAAAATCATATATTCTGGCTATGCTCCATCTTCATCACACAAAGTATTTAAATCATGCACAACCCCAATTACAAGCCAAGAAATTGTTTCATACTTTTAGTGTTCTCAAACCTTTTCAACTTTCACGCAATACATGAGCGTGAGCCATGGACATAGCACTATAGGTGGAATAGAATATGGTGGTTGTGGAGAAGACAAAAAGAAGGAGATAGTCTAACATCAACTAGGCATATCAACGGGCTATGGAGATGCCCATCAATAGATATCAATGTGAGTGTCACGCCCTTGATGCGGCTATATCTCCTCACGTGTCGAGGCACGACTTAGAGGCATAATCGCATTGAAGGCATATGTCGCAAGTTAGGCAATCTTCACAACATCCCATGTAATATAGATAATAAAAGGGGAGATAACATAGTTGGCTTACACTCGCCACGTCAATCAAGTACATAAATAACATTACATCATCCAAACACTCATGGCCCGACTACGGCGCCAAAATAAAAGATAACCCAACATGCGACACGGTCCCGATCACACCCAACTGGGCACCACTACTGATCATCAGGAAAATAAACATAGTAACGTTGAGAGTCCTCGTCGAACTCCCACTTGAGCTCGAGCGCGTCACCTGGAGCGGAATCATCAGGCCCTGCATCTGGTGTAATAGTAAACTGTGAGCCACAGGGACTCAGCAATCTCGCACCCTCGCGATCAAGACTATTTAAGCTTAATAGGTATGGCAAGGTAAATATGTGGAGCTGCAGCAAGCGACTAGCAAATATGGTGGCTATCCTGTTCGCAAAAGAGAGCGAGAAGAGGAGGCAAATCGCGAGTGAGAAACTAGAGGGAAACCTGCGCAAGCATTACTCCAACACCGTGTCCACTTCCCGGACTCCGCCGAGAAGAGGCCATCATGGTAACACACTCAGTTGATTCATTTTAATTAAGTTAAGGTTCAAGTTATCTACAACCGGACATTAACAAATTCTCATCTGCCCATAACCGTGGGCACGACTTTCGAAAGTTCAAATCCCTGCAGGGGAGTCCCAACTTAGCCCATGACATGCTCTCACGGTCAACGAAGGAATAGACCTCCTCCCAAGACGTTCCGATCAGACTCGGTATCTCGGTTCTTCAAGACACTTCGACAGGTTAAAACAAGACCAGCAACACCACCCAGATGTGCCGACAAATCCCGATAGGAGCTGCACATATCTCATTCTCAGGGCACACCGGATGAGCAAGACGTCGGGTAGGCCAGCCCAGAGTTGCCCCTTGTAGCCCCGGACATCGCTCGGTTGGACCAACACTCAGAGGAGCACTGGCCCGGGGGGGGGGCTAAAATAAGATGACCCTCGGGCTCCAGAAACCCAAGGGAAAAGAGGCTAGGTGGAAAATGGTAAAACCAAGGTTGGGCATTGCTGGAAAAGCTTTAATCAAGGCGAACTATCAAGGGGTTCCCATTATAACCCAACCGCGTCAGGAACGCAAAATCCGGGAACATAACATTGATATGATGGAAACTAGGGCGGCAAGAGTGGAACAAAACACTAGGCGAGAGGCCGAGCCTTCCACCCTTTACCAAGTGTATAGATGCATTAAGATAACAAGATAATATAATGATATCCCAACAAGTAAATAAATGTTCCAACAAGGAACGGTCTCCAATCTTCACCTGTAACTAGCAACGCTATAAGAGGGGTTGTGCAAAGCGGTAACATAGCCAATCAACGGTTTGCTAGGACATGGTGGGTTATAGGTTTGACATGGCAATTTGGGAGGCTTGAAAGCAAGTGGTAGGCACCGTAGCATTGGCATAGCAAAAGAGCGAGCAATATAGCATAGCAAAGATAGTAGTGATTTCGAGGGTATGATCATCTTGCCTGCAAAGTTGTCAGAGTTGACTGGATCCTCGGTAGCAAACTCAACGGGCTCCTCGTTAGCGAACTCGTCTCCCGGCTCTACCCAAACAAGACAAACAAGCAAACGGAACACAATCAACCACGGGCAAGGATCAAACAATATGATGCAAGGATGGTATGCTATGCGGGATGCGATGCGGGATGCATAAGCAAGATTTGACAAGGGATGCATGAACCTAGCATCAAATTGGGATTCCAAGTGTGCCACTGGAAAGATGAGATGAAATCGCTTGAAAACGATATAAAGAACGCCGGAATCGGAGTTATGGTTTGCAAATGGCAAGCAATTCAAATATGACACCGATCTGCGATTTACAGCAAGGAGCCATCTAAATGCAATGAGATGAACAAACTACAGCACCCAAACATGGCAACAAAATACATGGAAGGGATGCATTAAAGATGCTTAACAAAAGTCTAGCACTGAGCTACGGCCAATTCATCCACTAACAGGTTCAAACAAGCATGGAAAAAATGCATATGGCAAACAATTTCCAGACTTAGTGAAATTAACACTTGTTTGGAATTTCAGATCAGGTAACACTCTTCGGAGCAACAAAACTACATGCTACAGGACCTGGACATGGAAAAGTAAAGCATGTCATGGAGCTACTCAAAGAGCTTAACAAAAGTCCCTTATTGACCTTGAGCCAAAAGGGATCAGAAAATACAATTGCAAGCATGTGAACATGGCAAAAACATAATGAGATCACAGACTTAGTGAAAACTGGAGCATGCTGAAAACAGATATCAAGTAGGCATGTTTACGAGCTCGATGCACTCACTACGGAGCAAGTCATGGCAAACTAAGCATACACCCATCAAGAGTACACAAAATACAAGCTAGACATGGCAAGAACAATAGCATAGCATGCACGGATCAACTACAACATCATCGGCAAAATCGCTAACAAGTAGACAATCTGCCCAGATTCACGAAGTAGCAAAAGTAGAGCTCGATTGACTCAAGCTAGGGTTCTCCATAATTGCAAACAAAGACATGGATGGATAGAGCACTACAATATTAACAAAACATCCTTACTGATAATCCTCAAAAGAGGCACGGATCACTAGGAAACAACATGAACATATGGCAACATGAGATAAACAGATCAAGGACTTAGTGGAAAAGCTAAGTCCCTGAAATCAGCATTACCAAGTGCCTCACTTGGAAAGCTTGTGCTAGTCACCAAACACATCACAAAAATACATGGGTTGCACCTCTGGAAAGACGGCAAAACCCTTAACAAAACATATGCAGAGCTCATGGGCATATCAAGCACACAATAATCATGGCAAAAATGACAAATAGCTAAATGGAGCAGCAGATCTGACAATTATCTCAAGTAGCACTCTTCTAACAGCATTTCGGGCATCAAGATGAACTCAAATGAAAATGATGCAATGGAATGAAATGATGTACTCTCTGAGATGAACATTTTGATATGTTATATGCCCAAAACAGAGCTACAGATGCAAAATTACGACACGATGAACAAGGGCATATGGATCTGAGAATTGGGGACTTAGAAGAAAAATCACCCCCTCTCGATCAGGGTTGACCCGGGCGCGCAACACGAGGCGGTGGCGGATCTTGCCGGAGAAGACGAAGATGGCGGCCGGCGAGGACGGGGTCGCCGGATCCGGCTCTCCCGCGGCCGGATCTGGCCGGAGACGAGGTTGGGGAGGTGGCGGCCGGTCGGAGGGCGTCACGCGGCGTCGGGGTGCAGCGGTGGCCGCGTCGGCGAGCGGGCGAAGATGGTGCGGCGGCGGAGCTCGCCGGCGCCGGAGTTGATGGCGGAGAGCGGCGGCCGGCTCGGGCGAGGAAGGAGGAGGCGTGCGCGGGCGGCGGCGCCCGGGATGGGCCGGTGAGGGCCCCGCACGGGCTCGCGGGCCCGCGGGGTCAGCGGCAATGTGGGCACCCGGGCGGGCGAATCAGGTGGTGCCATGTGGCGGCGGCGGGAGGAAAACGGACATGTCCGTCGGTGGCTGTTTTGTCCGGCGGCGCGCGATGATGAGTGGATCTATGGTTTTCGGGGGGGAAGGAGAAGGAGATTTTCGGGGGTGTCTTAATATTGGCATAGAGGGAGCTAGGAGTGTCCAAATGAGGTGCGGTTTTCGGCCACGCGATCGTGATCAAACGCTCTAGATGATGGAGAGGGTTTTGGTGGGTTTTGGGCCAAAATGGAGGGGTATTGGGCTGCAACACACACGAGGCCTTTTCAGTCCCTCGGTTAACCGTTGGAGTATCAAACAAAGTCCAAATGATACGAAACTTGACAGGCGGTCTACCGGTAGTAAACCAAGGCCGCATGACAAGTCTCGGTCCAATACGGAAATGTTTAACCCCCACACACGAAAGAAAGGTAGAAATGACCACCGGAGGAGAACGAAGCGCCGGAATGCAAAACGGACAACGGGGAAAATGCTCGAATGCATGAGATGAACATGTATGCAAATGCAATGCACATGATGACATGATATGAGATGCATGACAATGACAACAACACACGTAGACAAAGACCCGAACCCAAGAAAATAAAATAACTTAAAGCCGGAAACGGCAAGAGTTGGAGTACAAATTAGGAAAGTCGTATCCGGGGTGTTACAGGTCTGCTCTTGGCTAGGGCGATGAACTGCTGGGAGGAGTTCAGTCACCCTTCACTCTCTCTCTCTCTGCTTGCTTGCTTTCTCTTGCTTGGGTACTACGAGATCTCTTCTTGTCGTCCCCCCTACTCTGTGGGTGGCTGGTCCTATTTATAGAGGCCCTGGTCCTCTTCCCAAATATCGAGTGGGAAGGGAGCCAACAATGGCGGGCTAATTTGAAGGGGGACAGCTAGTATCAGCTATCCTGACAAAAGTAGTCTTCACCTGCGCAAAGCTCTGGTGGTGACGCCGTCTTGGGCTCCACAATGACCTCCGTCTTGTAGTCCTCCTGGTCTTGGTCTTGTTGCACCGAAATGGCAACCTTTGCCTGATGCCTCGGTACTCCGTGGCTGCGCTTGCTCCCTTTGCACCAAAGAGGAAAGGAGGACACTGCGCGGGCTGGCACCCGCCTGGCGCCTTTGGTCGTCATGGCTTGCGTCACGGGCACCTCGTGAGGTACCCCGCCTTGATCTCTCCGCCTCCTCGCGAGCCAGCCTGATGAGGCCGTGCCTGAGGAAGCTCCGCGTCGTCCGCCCCGCGAGGCTTGGCCCCTCGCGAGGGTCTTGGGTCTGTGTTGGTGAAGATGGGCCGTGCTGGGCCCCCCTTTGAGCCACGCCGCAGGCCGCAGGCAGGCAAGTCTGGGGACCCCCGTTCCCAGAACGCCGACACGCATTATAGTCCGATTGCCTCGTTCATTGGGCTGAGCGCCTCCCTCGAAGGACCCAAATATGGGAAAAATAGCGCCCAGGTTTATCCCCGAACACCCCAGCACTAGCGGCAAGGGGGCAGAAGTCGACGACTCGCCATCTCTCAGTATTGATAATCAACCTCACAGAAGGTAATATTTTAAATTCAAGCAGCATTGCTCAGCGCATATGAACAAGTTTTCAGCGCACAGGACAAAAACGAGCGAGTTTTACTCAAAAATTACATCCCTAGTACATTCATCCGCCACAAGGCGGGCACCCTTCAGAACATCCTAGTAATTTTCGGGCCTGCGATGCTCTTTCCCAGCTGGTGGCCCGTCCTTCACAAGCTTCTCCGCATCCAGCCTGCCCTAGTGCACCTTAGCACGGGCAAAGGCTCTACGGGCACCTTCAATACAGACGGAGCGCTTGATGACTTCGAGCCTTGGACAGGCTTCCACCAGCCGCCACACCAGCCCGAAATAGCTCCCAGGCAGAGCCTCTCCAGGCCACAGCCGAACTAAGAGGCCCTTCATGGCCTGTTCGGCCGCCTTGTGGAGCTCGACCAGTTGCTTCAGCTGGTCGCTCAGAGGCACGGGTGTCCGGCCTCAGCATACTGAGACCAGAACACCTTCTCCGTCGAGCTGCCCTCCTCGGCTCGATAGAATGCGGCGGCATCGGATACACTCCGGGGAAGATCTACAAATGCCCCTGGAGAGCTCCCGATTCGGGTAAGTATCAAGTAACTCACATTTATGTGTTTACTTTGCATAAAGAATGCCTAACCCGCCGCTATCTTCTTCACCTCATCCAACTCCTGGAGGGTCTTCTGGGATTCGGCCTTGGCAGACTTGGCGTTTTCAATAGCCGCAGCGAGCTCGGACGCTCACGTCTTCGAGTCAAGCTCCAAACTCTCATGTTTCTTCATGAGAACCTGGAGCTCTGGCCGCACCTTGCCAACCTCGGCCTCATAACTCTCCCGCTCGGTGCGCTCCGCGGCCGCACTCTTCTCGGCCTCGAGCAGCGCTGGCTTAAGGGTAGCCACCTCAGATGTGGCCCCTACAATAGCCATGTTAATCCTGTCATTTCTTGCAATTGCACCTTTTTTTATACATATTCAACCAAGGTATTTCTCACCTTCCTTCTCCTCGAGCTGCTTCTTGGCACGCCCGAGCTCTTGCTCAGACTTCTCGAGGCTCTGCTTCAGCACGTCCACTTCCGCAGTCAGTGCGGCAGACGCCAGCAGAGAAGCCTACATACGCATATTGACTCCTTTTGTTAGACTCCTGCGAATTCTTTGATCCTCTATTTGGCTTTTCTCCCCGAACGCCCAACAGGGCATCAGGGGCTACGGTCTATGCGGTAATGTTATTCACACATTGTCTACTTACCTCAAAGCCTGTCAAAAGGCTTGTACAAGCTTCAGTCAGTCTGCTCTTGGCGGACTGAACCTTCTGGACCACCACACTCATAATAGTGCGGTGCTCCTCGTCGATGGAGGCGCCTTGGAGCGCCTCCAATATATTGTCCGTCGCCTCCGGTTGGACAGGGGCCACCGGCACGGTGGACTTGCTCCTCTTAGAAGGAGGTCCCCCGCCGGACTCCGGAACCTTTGCAGGTTCCGGAGCGGTGTTCGGCCTAGAGCCGGACTTGGATCCCTGAGGGGTTTCATCCCCTTTACTCCTAGAGTCCGGGAGGTCGCCTTGCGGCGCCTCCAGGACCACCTCCTCCCTGCTTGGAGCCTGTTGGGACAACACGTCGGTGTCGTCCGTAGGACGGGGGGAGGAAGCTGTCGGAAGCAAGTTCACATCCGACGAGTCCAGTGAGCCGCTCGTTGACATGTCGAGCCGGTCCTTGGGTGGGATGCATAAACATATTCGACATAAGGGAAAGCTGTGCAATAAACGAATACTATGAACTACTCCGGCATCCGGATACTTACGATGTTGCCAGGGGCTTGGCCCTGGGCTGCCACTCCTCTCTGCCATCGTCGGCGTCGGTGGAGTAGTCCGGAGGAAGGGTTTTCCCCTTCTTGGACCCTCCGGCCTTCTCCGGGAGGGCGGCCTTCCTTTTCTTCTCTGCTCCCGCTGGAGGGGGAGAGGTTTCTTCTTCTTCCTCCTCGTCTTCACGAGAGGAAGGCGCTTCGGGACCATCGGATGATGAATCCGACACCTCCTGGCGCCGGGCACTCTTTCGAGTCCCCGTGGCCCTTTTCGCGGCCTTCTTCTCCGGCACCACATAGGGTGCCGGAACCAGCAGCTTCGCCAAGCGAGCGTCTGCTGGGCCTTCGGGCAAGGGAGCCGGATAGTTGATCTGTCCGGACGTCACCTGCCAATCCTGTCAAAGGTAAGGGAGCTTAGATCCCGCATAGAGTCAAACTATGATAGCCTAATATCCTATAAAAGGAAATATAACAGCTTACCACATGAGCGTGATGCTGCGTACTGAATCCGCGATCCTCGGTAGCAGATGCGGGAGCCTCGGCGCCCTTGAAAAGCATCCTCCAGGCATCTTCGTACGTCGTGTCGAAGAGCCTGTTTAGAGTTCGGTGCTGCGGCGGGTCGAACTCCCACAGGTTGAAGGCCCGTTGTTGACACGGGAGGATCGGGCGGATGAGCATCACCTGGACTACGTTGACAAGCTTGAGCTTCTTGTCCACCAGGGTTTGGATGCATTTTTGGGGTCCGGTCAGTTCTCCTTTTTTACCCCAAGACAGACCCGTCTCCTTCCAGGAGGTGAGCCGCGTAGGGGGGCCGGATCAAAACTCAGGGGGTGCGACCCATTCGACGTCGCGCGGCTCGGTGACGTAAAACCACCACGATTGCCACCCCTTCAGGGTCTCCACAAAGGAGCCCTCGAGCCACAAGACGTTGGCCATCTTTCCCACCATGGCACCGCCGCACTCCGCCTGGCTGCCGCGCACCACCTTCGGCTTGACGTTGAAAGTCTTAAGCCATAGGCCGAAATGGGGGCGGATGCGGAGGAATGCCTCGCACACGACGATAAACGCCGAGATGTTGAGGACGAAGTTTGGGTCCAGATCGTGGAAATCTAGGTCGTAGTAGAACATGAGCCCCCGGACAAATGGATGCAGAGGGAAGCCCAGTCCGCGGAGGAAATGGGGGAGGAATACCACCCTCTCATGGGGCCTAGGAGTGGGGATGAGCTGCCCCTTTTCAGGAAGCCGGTGCGCGATGTCGCTAGACAGGTATCCGGCCTTCCTCAGCTTTTTGATGTGTCCCTCCGTGATGAAGGAGACCATCCACTTGCCTCCCACTCCGGACATGGCTGGAGAAGGTTGAGGTGGGGAGCGCGGACTTGGGCGCTGGACTCGAGTGCGCGAGAATGGATAGGCAAAGGAGGATGAAGGCGTAGGTGAAAAGGTGGATCCTTACCCCCTTATATGGGTGGACGCAACTGCGTGTCCCCACCAGCCTGGTAAAACTCGCTTATCTCCAAGTGCCATAATCAAGGGCGCAGTTGGGTTACCCACGCCCGTATTGATGAGAATCCCGGAATAAGGGGACACGATCTCTGCTTTGACAAGACGTGCCAAGGAAACCGCCTCGCATGACGCGCTGAGGTGGGATAATGAAATGACTCGGATAAAGGCTTGGCCGTGGTGTGTCACACTTTGGAACACGTCAGCAGATTAGATTTGTGTAAATATTATTCTCTCTGTGGCAACATGTGGAAAACTTATTTTGCAGAGCCGGACACTATCTTTGTGTTTAAAATATTCTATGAAGTACTTGAAGGAGGAACCCGCCTTGCAATGCCGAAGAAAATTTGCGCGCCGGACTCGTCATCATTGAAGCCTGGTTCAGGGGCTACTGAGGGAGTCCTGGATTATGGGGTGTTCGGATAGCCGGACTATACCCTCAGCCGGACTCCTGGACTATGAAGATACAAGATTGAAGACTTCGTCCCATGTCCGGAAGGGACTTTCCTTGGCGTGGAAGGCAAGCTTGGCGATACAGATATTTAGATCTCCTACCATTGTAACCGACTCTATGTAACCCTAAGCCTCTCCGGTGTCTATATAAACCGGAGGGTTTTAGTCCGTAGGACAACATACACATCAACAATCATACCATAGGCTAGCTTCTAGGGTTTAGCCTCTCTGATCTCGTGGTAGATCTACTCTTGTACTACCCATATCATCAATATTAATCAAGCAGGATGTAGGGTTTTACCTCCATCGAGAGGGCCCGAACCTGGGTAAAACTTCGTGTCCCTTGCCTCCTGTTACCATCCTGCCTAGATGCACAGTTCGGGACCCCCTACCTGAGATCCGCCGGTTTTGACACCGACACCTAGGATTGAAATTTCCTCTATACGCGTTGTTACCAAAGTTGTTCCTACCAACAAAATTCACATCCATAGATTCATTATTATTCTCAATCAAAGTAGAAAGGGCACATCATTAGGATCAGAAGAAACACTCTTATTAGCAAATAATTTCATAAGTTCATCCATCTTTCCACTCAAAACATTAATTTCTTCTATCCCATGCACCTTTTCAGTAGATCTTTCAGTATGCCATTGAGAATAATTAACCATAATATTATCTAGGAGTTTAGTAGCTTCTCCTAAAGTGATTTCCATAAAAGTTCCTCCCGCAGCCGAATCTACAAGATTTCTAGAAGCAAAATTCAATCCGGCATAAAAGTTTTGTATAATCATCCACAAATTCAAACCATGAGTAGGGCAATTACGTATTATTAATTTCATTCTCTCCCAAGCTTGTGCAACATGTTCATGATCAAGTTGTTTAAAATTCATAATATCGTTTCTAAGAGAGATGATCTTAGTGGGAGGAAAATACTTAGAGATAAAAGCATCTTTGCACTTGTTCCATGAATCAATACTATTTTTAGGCAAAGCCAAAAACCAAGCTTTAGCATGATCTCTAAGCGAAAAAGGAAATAGCTTCAATTTAACAATATCATTATCAACATCTTTTTTCTTTTGCATGTCACACAAATCAACGAAGATATTAAGATGTGTAGCGGCATCTTCACTAGGAAGGCCGGAGAACGGATCTTTCATGACAAGATTCAACAAAGCAGTATTAATTTCACAAGATTCAGCATCGGTAAGAGGAGAAATCGGAGTGCTAAGGAAATCATTATTATTGGTATTGGTGAAGTCACACAATTTAGTATTATCTTGAGCCATCGTGACAAACAAGCAATCCAACACACGAGCAAACAAAGAGCAAACGGGCAAAAGAGGCAAATAGAGAGGGAGGAAAGAGAGAGAGGGCGAATAAAACGGCAAGGGTGAAGTGGGGGAGAGGAAAACGAGAGGCAAATGGCAAATAATGTAATGCGGGAGATAGGGATTGTGATGGGTACTTGGTATGTTGACTTTTGCGCAGACTCCCCGGCAACGGCGCCAGAAATGGCTCGTTGTCGGGAGTCAAATCTTGACTTGCACGAACCTCCCTGGCAATGGCGCCAGAAATTCTTGTTGCTACCTCTTGAGAACTGAGTTGGATTTCCCCGAAGAGGAAGGGATGATGCAGCAAAGTAGCGTAAGTATTTCCGTCAGTTTTTGAGAACCAAGGTATCAATCCAGTAGGAGGCTACGCTCAAGTCCCTCGTACCTACACAAAAACAATAGCTCAACGCAAACAACACGCTTAGGGGTTGTCAATCCCTTCACGGTCACTTACGAAAGTGAGATCTGATAGAGATGATAAATAATATTTTTTTGATATTTTTGGTATAGAGATGCAAAGTAAATAAAGTAAAAGCAAAGCAATAATAAAGTGATGGAGATTGATATGATGAGAAAGAGACCCGGGGGCCATAGGTTTCACTAGTGGCTTCTCTCAAGAGCATAAGTATTCTACGGTGGGTGAACAAATTACTGTTGAGCAATTGATAGAATTTAGCATAGTTATGAGAATATCTAGGTATGATCATGTATATAGGCATCACGTCCGAAACAAGTAGACCAAAATGATTCTGCATCTACTACTATTACTCCACTGATCGACCGCTATCCAGCATGCATCTAGAGTATTAAGTTAAAAACAGAGTATCGCCTTAGGCAAGATGACATGATGTAGAGGGATAGTTTCATGCAATATGATAAAAAACCATCTTGTTATCCTCGATGGCAACGATACAATACGTGCCTTGCTGCCCCTTCTATCACTGGGAAAGGACACCGCAAGATCGAACCCAAAGCTAAGCACTTCTCCCATGGCAAGAACAACCAATCTAGTAGGCCAAACCAAACTGATAATTCGAAGAGACTTGCAAAGATAACCAATCATACATAAAAAAATCCAGAGAAGATTCAAATATTATTCATAGATAGACTTGATCATCAACCCACAACTCATAGATCTCAACAAAAACACCGCAAAAAGAAGATTACATCGAATAGATCTCCACGAGAGAGGGGGAGAACATTGTATTGAGATCCAAAAAGAGAGAAGAAGCCATCTAGATACTAGCTATGGACCCGTAGGTTTGAAGTAAACTACTCACACTTCATCGGAGGGGCTTGGATGATGATGTAGAAGCCCTCCGTGATCGATGCCCCCTTCGGCAGAGCTCCGGAACAGGCCCCAAGATGGGATCTCCTGGATATAGAAAGTTGCGGCGGTGGAATTAGGTTTTTGGCTCCGTCCCCGATCGTTTGGGGGTACGTGGATATATATATATATATAGGAGGAAGAAGTACATCAGTGGAGCTTCGTGGGGCCCACGAGGCAGGGGGCGCGCCCTAGGGGGGCGTCCCTACCGTCATGACCACCTCGTGGCTTTCTTGACGGAGGGTCCAAGTCTCCTGGATCTTATGTGATGAGAAAATCACGTTTCCGAAGGTTTCATTCCGTTTGGACTCCGTTTGATATTCCTTTTCTTCGAAACCCTAAAACAGGCAAAAAACAACAATTCTGGGATGGGCCTCCTGTTAATAGGTTAGTCCCAAAAATAATATAAAAGTGGATAATAAAGCCCAATAATGTCTAAAATATTAGGTAATATAGCATGGAGCAATCAAAAATTATAGATACATTGGAGACGTATCAGTGGACGACGTCGTCGGGGAAGAGGCTCCGGCTGGGCAGCGGTGAGGTGGCAGACGGAGGAGGGTGGGGTTTCGCAGCTAGAGTAGAGAGGTTATGGCGGCCTGGGATTTCGAGTGGCGAAAAGGAGGCGATGGGAGGGGGAACCATGACTTAGGGATGCGCTTGTCCAAAATGTAGGGTGTGTTACAAAAGTACCCTCACCGATTTGAACTAGCGGCCCTTTCAGCTCAGGGTTAGAAGGGGGATTTCACTTGTCGGGATTTGGCAGCAAGGGGGAGTTTTTGCACGTGTTGTAATTTCGGGAAAGCAAGGCGCGGTTTGTGAAGGCACGAGGTTTGGGAGCACGATATCTAAATTTTCGGGATATAACAAGGCGTGGGTTCAATTTTAGGGACAAGCCTAACGTGTAATATCGTACGTACCAAATCAATTCGCACTTCCTTCAACGAAAAAAACAAATAAAACTATTCACACCACACAAAGAGAGAGTCTTGTCCTGTTTTACTATACAAATGCTATTCAAAGCTATGAATCCATGTTATGTCCAATTAAAGTTTTTCGCTGGCTGTATAATGCATGTAACCTACTCATACCAACATTTTAGTGCATTCCAAATGTCTATACTACCGCTGCAATTCGAAGTAAATTTGAATTAGTTTCTCTATTTGAATAAGAATCTACAATCATGATTGTTGCCAACTTAATCCATCTTTCGTGTATTACCTTAGCAACACACCACATGATTACTATAGAGATAGATATGAACTATGTGTACTATATGAACTCGAATTGAAATTTTTGAATACACTTGATGTTGATTCCAAATAATAGTACATTTGATGTACTAACTAGATATTCATAATCTAAACCATGTTCCATACGTACACCGTGTTTATCACACAAAGTATAGTGCCCCGTCCCCTACATTATGACAAGTATTTAGCCCTGAGCTGCAAAAGCCACACATTATCCCAAATTATAATCAACTAGTCGCCAACCCGTGCATTCACACGGCTATCATATTATGAATATTTACTTTGTATATGTTTAGTTAACAATATTATTATACTATTATTAGTTCTTGATGGCTTTGCATTTACTAAATTGTTTTATTGCAGGGCAAACATAAATAAATATCATATGTTATTGCAGGCATGTCACAATTTTCCATGTACCTATATATTACGGTACACATACAAAGGAATTATAGCCATTTGATAATGTAAGTATACTTTTTAGAAGCTTTAGAAAAAAGGTCTTGATTGATTTCGCATTTGTAAAAATTGCATGAAACAGGAGTGAATAATTTCAAATGTGGTTGACTCTAGGATATACAAAATGCTAACTTTGTGTGTTTGGAGAGTATTAGGATTTTGTTTATCATGGGAAGATTACTTGCTATTTTCCGTGGGGTTTCTAAAGCCTCTCGAAGGTCTTACTACCGCTAGTCCATCCCTTATTTCCGTGAACAAAAGAATTGAATCTGTAAGTGTTATCTGCATTTTCCCTATATTGATGCCATATATTTGTATTCTGGTTTTGTGGTTTTAGGCATGTAAATTACAGATTGTACATACAAAATGACTCTTTGTGTTTCCTCATTGCTAAGAGTTCCTATCACGAATATGCACTATACCAGTAAAATTCATGCAGACCAAGAAATGAAAAGAGAAATGTGAGATCAGCATACAGTGCCTACAGACTGCATCATGTTTATGTGTTTGAAGGAAGGCCACGAAATGAAAGGTGGTAAAATGTGAAATGAGCAATAGCTATCTGACATAAAATTTCTTTCTCCCGCTATCAGTATCTTTCAGGAGGATATCTATATGAGGAATAAATCAATTATTTGTAGTAACAAAGAACTTCTTGTAGGACTAAAAGTGCGCAAAGAAAGGGAATCTATAAATAGTTCAAGTCTAGCATTCTATGAATGTAGCGGACCAGTTAATCTAACAAAATTTAGGAATAGTACAACGGTTGTTTTTAACAACTGAACTAATATTCTCTCCACACATGCATTATGGTATCTTATGAAACTAATGATGCATAAACATTGAGAACCAATGCTGGTCGATACTAAGTGAAAGGGCATAACCTCTTTAGATCGAACTGAAATTTAAATTAAGTTTAATGACATTTCGGGGTGGAAACAAAAGAGCTACATATGCAATCACGATTACAATATAATTGCTGCACTGTTTGGCCGCGTCAAGATGCTGTTATGTAAAAAATATAACACTTTTAGATGAAGAAAAAAGTGTTTAGGCGAGTGCTATTAAGAGATAGGTATCAATGTTCAGAAAATCTTTAACTAAAGAAGAACAACACAATGAACAAACAATAGTGCAGTCCACTGTTATACTTGATATGCTGCTACTGTTAACCATACCGTAGCAAAAAACTTGATTTCCTCTCATGTTAAGCATAATTTTAGTTCACAATTTCGAATGCGCTTACCAATGTAAGGTTGTTATATTTGGACCTAAACCAAAGTCAGATCAAATTCAGTTACCTTTCTATGGTTCATGTCATACTTATAAATGATTTGATTGGCTGTAGAGTATATATGCTCCAATTTTCACCACCGGGATACCAAAGTGACCACAAACCGATGGTTTGCAATGCAGGGTGCTAGATGCTGACTCCAGGTTTCCTGCCGAACAACGGCTATTTTCTCATTTATTTCATTGCAACAGTAAAACTACATCATGTTAGACCATCTCTAATATGCAGAGTGCTTGTATATAGGTGCTTAAATGCCAATATGAAAAAAATAGCTACATACACTAAGGGTCCGACACAAAGAACTATTCAATAGGCGCTTATATAACTTGAAAAAAACTAAGAGACAACCTAATCATCTGTCTGCGGCAATCCAAATAACATAAGCGTTTAGTTCCAGAAAACGTTATCTCTAAGCTGTAATTGAAATAGAACCCATCTTGCTAGAGCTAGTCGCTTGCCATGCGAGCGAATCGGTTGAAGCTCCTGATTTTTTATACAAAAAACAATTAGTTATGGAAGACCTACTGACAGCACACATGATCAAATTTCCCTCCTAGTGAGGACAGCCTGCACGTAAATTCTTCTGTAGAGGAAATCAACTCAAAGAAATTGCATGAAACATTGGATTCTTATCCAATTGGGCATGATTATAGTATTATACCTCTTAACCGCAATGACCAAATCAGGAGGCGTGGGGAAGAGGATGCTTGCACCGAGGTAGTGATCCCCAAGACAGAATCTGCTCAATATTGGACCGGCTATCCTGCTGCTCCTTTCTGTCCTTTCTACCCCGCGGCATGGAGATCCAAATTAATACCATGGATATCTGTTCATGTGCCTTATGAGGTACCTTGCAACTTACAAAACAACTGACTGTAGCTAGGCATGACACCAAAGAACCGACTCTTTTTCATCTAAGTCAAGGCCAAGACACGGTCAGAACAACCTTGGTAGCAAAGCAATAACACTTGTTAGATATAAAATTTGATAGGTTTACGCCTAGAACTTGATAAGAGATAGATGATAAAGAGAAGCACGAACCTGGGAACCATGAAAAGGGGACCAAACCACTAACTATTTAGGAGTAGAACGTGAGAAGGTATCATATCCATGCATAACAAGGGAAAATGAGCAGACCTTTCTACTGTTTTCTCATGTAAGTTGGAAAGAAATAAAACTAAAATGTAAACCCATAATTCTGGACATGCCGATGTCGTATCCACATAACTATGGACTTACCTGCACCAAATTTGTAGCAGAAAATTTGAGAGATGAGGGTATATAAGAAAACAATGGCCAGTACACAAATTTTTTAACCTACATACAACACAAAAGGTACTGGTACTTAATCAGTACACCGAATCTATACAATAATTTACTTGCAGCAGTAAAATCTGCATAACATATAGCATGTATAGAAAAGATATCGATATGCGCAACAGTACCTACTGTTGGATAATATACTATGTATTTCACCGTATCCTAAATTAAATTCAGGACCTTGTGCATTGATTCAAAGGATATATTCGTTGCTTATATATATATATAATTTTTTACATGTGAAAGTATAAATCACGGGAATCATCTGAAAAGAAAATAACACATGTGTAGCAATTTCTCTAAACATTATCTTAAACACATGGCGAGCACGTCCAACAGGTAAACGACTAAACGAAGGAGGGATGATTTGAACCGGCCAGAGAAAAGGTTACTTTTCAAACATTTATTCCACTCTGCTGAGAGTAGTAACACATGTAGACGGTGATCGATTTGGTCCTTGTTATGTTATTGACGGCAAAGTCATGCTGCTGCTGCTTGCAAGGAACATGCATGGCGGGTGTCTTGTTGTGGTTGCAGGCCACGCTGACCTTTAAGTAGCAGCAGTCTCACACCTTCTTGACCAACCTTCATGACACATGCAACTGCAATAGAACATTCACAGAGATGACATGAGATAACAGAAAAAATCAATCAACAGTACAAACCTCGTAGAAGAGATTGAAGCACACCACCTACCACTTCCTTGCTGATCTTCATGGTCTTCTCCTGCAGCGTGCTGAGGTTCTTGATGCCACACTTCACGGTCTATTGTATGCCTAGTTGAGAGATCGTAATAAAACATTGGAGTCGCGGAGAGGTTGTCCTCAACAGGTATGTGGCCATGGTTGTTCCGGCTGTGGCATTGAGAGGTACACACTAAGCAGCTCGGATTATGGCGTAGGCATCGGCCCAGCTCAAGTGCCTCATAGCGGATGGAAATAAATCAGGCTATATCATCCATCATCCTCATCAGCCTTACATAATCACCACAAATCCAAGTTTACGTGGACACACACTTTCCATAAATCAGCCTTTCAAAATTGCAGAGCTAGCACCAACCTTCTGGACAGAGTATATTTTGCTTAATTGCCATGTTAAAATGTTTTATTTCATAACTTAATAACCGTAGCTCCAAATTTAATAAACTTTATATGTAAATGGGGTAGCAAAATGCCTAGTTTAACATGGTGATATTACTTTGCAAGTTTAACAACTCTAAAATTATGTTCAAGGCAGAACAATACCAACTTTAAAATATGCATATGGGGATTTAGCGGACTTGTTGTTTGTTATTTCCGGCCTCATTTAAACTTGCCTAGATAGGTAGTTTTAATATGTTTCACCTCTTGCCTTGTTTAACAACAATTAATATTGTTGAGTACATAAACGGGACAGAACTAAATAATCAAATGTGGTGTTTTTTCAATATGCATCCTGTTGCATATTGAGCTCCACTTAACTTGTAGTTTTGTTTGTGCACTTTGCCATGCCATGCCTCATTAAACCGGACATGCATCATACTTGGTTGTGCATCATGCCATGCTTATGTGATGGTTGTTCACCATGTTGCTTGCTTCTTTCCGGGTTGCTTCGGTTTCATTCCGGAGCTGTGAGGATCCGTTCGACTGCGTCCGTTTGTCTTCTTCATGGACTCGTTCTTCTTCCTTGCAGGATCTCAGGCAAGATGACCATACCCTCGAAATCACTTCTATCTTTGCTTTGCTAGTTGTTCGTTCTATCACTATGTTGCGCTACCTACCACTTGTTATATCATGCCTCCCATATTGCCATGTCAAGCCTCTAACCCTCCTTGCTAGCAAACTGTTGTTTGGCTAAGTTACCTCTTTTGCTGAGCCCCTCTTATAGCGTTGTTAGTTGTAGGTGAAGCTGAAGATTGTTCCATGTTGGAACATGGATATGTTGGGATATCACAATATCTCTTATTTTAATTAATGCATCTATATACTTGGTAAAGGGTGGAAGGCTCGGTCTTATACCTGGTGTTTTGTTCCACTCTTGCTGCCCTAGTTTCCGTCATACCGGTGTTATGTTCCTTGATTTTGCGTTCCTTACGTGGTTGGGTGTTATGGGAACACCTTTACAGTTTGCTTTGAATAAAACTCCTCCAGCAAGGCCCAACCTTGGTTTTACATTTGCCTAACAACCTATTACCTTTCCCTTGGGTCGGCCAACCCGAGGGTCATCTTTATTTTAACCCCCCTGGGCTAGTGCTTCTCTAAGTGTTGGTCTGAACCGAGCTGCTTGCGGGGCCACCTTGGGGAAACTTGAGAGCTGGTTTTACTCGTAGCTAGTCTCATCCAGTGTTGCCCTGAGATCGAGATACATGCGACTCCTATCAGGATTGTCGGCACATCGGGTGGCTTTGCTGGTCCTGTTTTACCATGGTCGAAATGTCTTGTAACCGGGATTCCGAGACTGATCGGGTCATTCCAGGATAAGGAATATCCTTCGTTGATCGTGAGAGCTTGTGATGGGCTAAGTTGGGACACCCCTGCAGGGTATAAACTTTCGAGAGCCGTGCCCACGGTTATGTGGCAGATGGGAATTTGTTAATATCCGGTTGTAGAGAACTTGACACTTAACTTAATTAAAATGAATCAACTGCGTGTGTAGCCGTGATGGTCTCTTTTCGGCGGAGTCCGGGAAGTGAACACGGTCTTGTGTTATGCTTGAACGTAAGTTGTTTCAGGATCACTTCTTGTTCACTTCTAGCTTATCGACCGTTGCGTTGCTTCTCTTCTCGCTCTTATTTGCGTATGTTAGCCACCATATATGCTTAGTGCTTGCTGAAGCTCCACCTCATTACCTTATCCTGCCCATATGCTTAAATAGTCTTGATCTCGCGGGTGTGAGATTGCTGAGTCCTTGCGACTCACGGATACTTCTAAATAGTTGCAGGTGCCGATGATACCAATGCAGGTGATGCTACCGAGCTCAAGTGGGAGCTCGATGAAGATCTTGGTCGTTGTTCTTTGTCTTTTCCGGTTGATCAGAAGTGGTGCCCAGTTGGGATGATCGGGGTTCTAGCATTTGGGGTTGTCTTCCTTTATTTTGGTTCCATAGTCGGACCTTAATTGTACTATGGATGATATATGTTTAACTTGTTGATTGTGTGAAGTGGCGATTGTAAGCCAACTCTTTATCGCTTTCTTATTCAGTACATGGGATTTTGTGAAGATTACCCCTCTTGCAACAAAATCGCAATGCCATTATGCCTCTAAGTCATGCCTCAACACGTGAGAGATATAGCCGCATCGTGGGTGTTATAGCTAGTGGGTGTGAGGATGGTCTGGATGATCGGATCCCTCTCTCGGGTGGTGGCTAAGTCCTATTTATAGTGGCTTGGTCCTCTTCCCAAATGTAGGCAGGAAGGGATCCCACAACGGCTAAATTCAAAGTGAGACAACTAGTACAAGTTATCCTGACCAAAGTAGTCTTCGCCTGCAAAGGCTCTGGTGGTGACGCTGCGGTGCGCTCCACGATGACCTCCGTCCTGTCGTCCTGGCGGTCTTGGTCTCGTTGCACCAATATGGAAACCTTTTCCTGATTCCTCGGGACTCCGCGCCTGCGCTTGTGAAAGTGCAACTATCCCTGGGTGGTTTTGGTAATTCCTAACAACATATAGCTCATTGAGCTAATACTATTTCAAGATAAATATTTCAGGAAAGCTCAATGATTGGCATGGCATGGATTAGAAATGTGGACCCCTCAAAATGCTAAGTACAAAATATTAGCTCAAGCTCTAAAGCTCAAGACTCTACATTTTATCTTTTAGTGATCCAAGATCACAATGATTCCATAGGAAAAGCCAATACTTGCTCAAAATGCTTAGTGACATGCTCCAAAACCCTCAACCACTTTATCATATCGACATATGTCCCAAACCAAAAGTCCAACTCGGTCCCACCGAAACTTTCTATCCGGCGCCACCGAGTTCAGTTGACATAGCCACTGACACAAAACCCTAGTCTTTTTGGTCTCACCGATAGGGATCTCGGTCTCACCGAGATGGGATTGCAAACTCTCTGTTTTCCCTTCGAAACGTTTTGGTCAAACCGAAATGAGCGATCCATCCCACCGAGTTCGCAATGCAAACTCTCTGTTTCCCCTTCGTAACGTTTCGGTCTCACCGAGATGAGAGAATCGGTCCAACCGAGTTTGCATGACCAACTCTCTGGTTAGCTTATTACCAAAGTCGGTCTCACCGAGTTTGTGTAATCGGTCTCACCGAGATTACGTTATGCCCTAAGCCTAATGAAATCGGTCTCACCGAGTTTACATGTCGGTCCCACCGAAATACCTAACGGTCACATTATGAACCAAATCGGCCCGACCGAGTTTTCTGATTTGGTCCCACCGAGTTTGGTGATTTGTGTCTAGTGGTTAGATTTCGTGTGGAGGCTATACATACCCCTCGACCCACTCTTCATTCAAGAGGAGAGCCATCAGAACATGCCTACACTTCCATCATACATTTTCTGAGAGAGAACTACCTACTCATGTGTTGAGGTCAAGATATTCCATTGCAACCATATGAATCTTGATCTATAGCCTTCTCCAAGTTGCTTTCCACTCAAATCATATTTCCACTAAATCCAAATCTATGAGAGAGAGTTGAGTGTTGGGGAGACTATCATTTGAAGCACAGGAGCAAGGAGTTCATCATCAACACACCATATATTACCTTTTGGAGAGTGGTGTCTCCTAGATTGGTTAGGTGTCACTTGGGAGCCTCCGTCAAGATTGTGGAGTTGAACCAAGAAGTTTGTACGGGCAAGGAGATTGTCGGATTTCGGGTTCCGGCAAAACCCTTGAGGTTCGAACACTGGGGTGTGCACGAAGATCTCTCCTCCCTCTAGCTCACGCCCTCACCGCGATCTCAAGGCTTAGTGCGTTGAACTCGCAGAACAAAGGGACACAAGATTTATACTGGTTCGGGACACCGATGTGGTGTAATACCCTACTCCAGTGTGGTGTGGTGGATTGCCTCTTAGGCTGAGGATGAACAGTTACAAGGGAAGAATAACCTCCTGAGGAGAGGTGCTCCTGTGCTTGATGAGTTGATGCGGTCGAGGATTCTTCTTCCTCTTCTAAGGTGGTGGCTATCCCTATTTATACAGGCCCGGGTCCTCTTCCCAAATATTTGGCGGGAAGGGATCCCACAACGGCCAGTTTGAAGGGGGACAACTAGTACAGGCTATCCTGACAAAAGATGGTCTTCGCCTGCCAAAGGCTCTAGTGATGACGCCATCTTGGGCTCCACGGTGACCTTCGTCCTGCCATCTTGCTGGTCTTGGTCTCGTTGCACTGATATGGAAACCTTTGCTTGATGCCTCGGTACTCCGCACCTGTGCTTGCTTCTTTAGCACCAAAGTGGAAATGAGGACACTATGCACGCTAACGCACGCCTGGTGCCCGCCTGGCCTTGGTCGTCATGGCTTGCGTCACAGGAACCTCGCGAGGCTCCTTGCCTTGATCTCTCCGCCGTGTGAGCCAGCCTGGTGAGGCTGCCCCTGAGGAGGTCGTGCGTCTTCTGCCTCGCCAGGCTTGGCCCCTCGCAAGGGTCTTGAGTGTTTGCTGGTGAAGATGGGCCGTACAGGGCCACTGGTGGAGCCATGCCGCGGGCCGCAGGCAGGCAAGTCTGGGGACCCCTGTTCCCAGGACGTCGACAGTAGCCCCCGGGCCCAAGGTGTGCTCGGGCTTGACTTCGAGGGGAAGCGAAAGGGAAAGTGCGGAGCGCCGCGGGCCCCAACAGCCTGCGGCCTCGTTTGATGTGTGGCGGTTGATTGGACGTGGGCGTCTCCGCTTCCCCATGCTGCCTCGGTAACTGCCCGACTTGACGAGACCTTGCTGCATGCAGAAAAAGATCATTAATACCTTAGATCATGGAGGCCGACAGTTGGCCTCCCCTTGGCTATAAATGGGAAGAGGGGAGCGGAGACCCCGTCACCCATCTCTTCCTTCGCTCCTCCTGCTCATTCTTCTTCCTTGCTTCATCGCTTGCTACATCGACCATGGTGCCAATACAGAGGTTCTCGGCCGTGGAGAAGGGAAAGACCCCCTCGACGAGCCGGAGCCACTTCGGCTGAAGAAGAGGCTGTCCCATCACCGCGACATAGTCGTGAGGCCGGAGGTGTCGAGGCCCTGGTGCAACCGGCCACCTCCGGGGGATCCACTGCCTCTGTACGCCCGAGCCGAGGGCTCCGGAGGGAGAAGCGGCGAACGGCGCCGCCCACGCAGTGGCCGTGGTCACCGCGTCGTGGTGACGCATGCTGTCGCCCCAGGAGCCCACGCCGAGGACTCCTCGCGTGAACTCGTGTTGTGGGCGGTGATGCCTCCCACAATTCTTCTCCACTGAGATGCCGCCGAGGGGCCCCCTCGAGCTTTGGCTGCAACACGCCGACTGCGACGCCCCGGCGACTGGAGCGGAGATTGAAGCCATCTCCTCAGGAAAGATCTTCATGACCCACAGCAGGGGCGAGGTCGCTCGAGTCTGCCGTGCGGAAGGCGCCCTCGCCAACCACTTCAAATACGACGGCGCCTCCATGATGTTCTTCAAAGTCTTTGACGAACAAGTCCGCCGCTTGGAGTGCTGCCCTGAAGGGGGTCGCCAGGACGGTGCAGCGGCCAATGCTGAGCCTGCCGCAGGCCTCGCTAGCAACTCCTCCTCCAGCAGCAGCAGTGACTCTTGGTGGTCCAGTGATTCTCCCGAGCTCGACGAGACTCCGGAGACAAGCGACGACAGCTATATGCCCCCGAGCTCTCGCTGCGCCCGAAGCAAGGCCACAGCGTCCGGTCGTCGCCGACACTGATCTGGATGGGGTTGGCGCTGGCTTCTCGTGGCTCACTGTTGATGATGGCGCCGGCCGCGCTGGCGCATGTATATAGGGTCCCTAAAAAACTCCCTTCTTTTGTTCCCTACGAGGAATCAAGCCGGACCCCGTGGGGGCGTGTAAAGGGTCTGTAATCTCTTTTGTTGATATTATCCTTATTATGAAAATTTGTGAATGCATGTCCTGCCTCGGATCGGTCTCCCCTTTCCAACCCTGCGGCAGCTTGGTGCTCTACACCGACAGGTCCCGGTCCCCAGGCAGGCTGCAGCCGTCGCTAGTATGCCAGGTCGTGATGCCGTGGTCAAGGCCAGGAGGTGAGCGGCCCGAGGTCCAGTAAGAGCTCCTGAGGCGCAATGCTCAAGAGGTCCCCTTTAGCGCGCAAGCAGCTACCTAAAGTTGGGAAAGGAAGGCGACGCCGCTGCAGCAGGGCTACGAGAGGTGGGAATCTTATGCCATTGCGCTTGGCTGACCCGGGTGCGAAACTTATCTTGGTAGTCCGTAATTGTTTCCTTGTGCTGCGCCAGACTCGTGTCTCGATGGCTGTAGTGCAGCCAGGTTAGGCCCGTGCGAGCCTCCCCCTCTTCTCCACGCTCTTCTATGTGCTCTACGTCCTTAGGTCCCGGCCCTCGAGCGAGCTCAGCCGCCGCTGGTATGCCAGGTCACGGTGCCATGGTCAAGGCCAGGGGGTGAGGGCTGGATAGCCAGAAAGAGCTCCTGAGTCGCGATGCTTAGGAGCCCCCTTTTAACGCGCAAGCGAATTGCATGGGAGAAGAGGGAGACCGCGGTACCGCCCGCTGTTCTCCTCAGGAGGTTCCTGCTGGTTAGCGCGAGGAGGGACACAAATTGCCACCACGATTGCCGGTCTGCCACTGGTCGCTCCGCAAGAAGGTGAAGGCACTGAGGGCCTGACGAGGTGACGTGCGCGGGCGTGCCGCAAGCCAGAGCTCGACCGCTCAGATTTGTCAGCGTTGCAGGGGCGGACCCGAGCACAAGCGCCGTGCCGGCATGGGTGGCTCCCGTGGTGGGTGATAATCAAGCAGGTAATGACCATAAATAACTCATGCATGGAAAGCATACTAGCTTAGGTAAATGCAAGAACGACACACGCCACTCGGTTGGACCAGAGCGGCCTAGGGATGATGCAGCCCGAGGGGCGCCCCCAATAGGGTAAGCTAAAGATGCAAGAGGATACATGCCGCAGGGACAGGCCCATGCAACCTGGGAATAATGCAGCCCGAGGGGCACTCCCAGCTGAATGAACTTGGAAAATGTCACCTGGTTTTGTTGTCGAAGGAGCGTTGGGGTAGCTGAAGGTGCGCACTGAAGAAGCCGCTCCTCACGAGCCGTCGAGACCCTGAGCCTCAGGAGGCTCTGGGGGCTCAGGTGACCTCCTGAGGACCGTCTCCATCTCCGCCAGGACCGCGTGATGCCTGGCCTCCTGGGTCACCATGATGCTCCACAGATTGCGCTGGAAAGCGGCTGCCACGCTCGGTAGGCCAAACGACATGCGAATGTAGCTGTGAGGCGGACCCTCACACCGGCCAGCATGCGAAGGTCAGAAGCGCTCCTAAGATGGGGCCCTGTTGAGTCCCGAGTGTGGAGCTACACCAGGTGGGCGGCGGTCGCCGCTATCGCCCTGTCTTGCTGAAACTCCTGAGTGGCCTTGATGATGAACTCCTGAGAATAATGCAGCCCGAGGAGGGCACCAGGCACGCCTTCCTATGCGAGGGAGGGAGGCGCCCCTGGTGCGGGCGCCGATCCTGAGGTGGCACCGCTAGAGGCGCCGCTCCCCTGAGGACCAGTGCAGAGTAGCTGCTTCTTCTTCTTGATGATGGCCTCAGGAGGGCACTGCGTACCCGCGCTGTCAGGGTCTTCAGTTGCTGCGGCTTGGAAGGCACGCTCAAGGGAGCACACCGCATCTCTTTCTTCGCAGGGGACTGTGATGATTCCGCCGCTTCCCGACATCTTGAGGATGTTGTAGCCATGGTGGGTCACTGCCATGAATTTGGCTAGCGCTGGGTTCCCGAGGATGGTGTTGTACTGCAGATGGATGTGGGCAACATCGAAGTCGACGAGCTCGGTGTGGTAGTTGTCGCCCTGACCGAAGGTAATAGGGAGACGAACTTGACCTATCGGGGTGGTGGAGCCGTTGGTTACTACTGAGAAAGGCTTGGTGGGCTGAAGCTGATCGTATGGCTCTTGGAGGCTGTCGAATGTCTTGACGGACAGGACACTGAGCCCTGCGCCTCCGTCGATGAGGGTCTTTGTGACGTGGACATTGCTGATGACAGGTGAACAGAGCATCGGGAGGATGCTAGCAGTCGCCGAGCATTTGAGCTGGTCTGCCGAGCTAAAGGTGATGGCGTATTTGGACCATCTGAGCGGGCACATGGCCTCGAGCTTGGGGAGGGCTGCATTCACCTCATGAGAGATTTTCTTGAAGATGCGTTGGGAAGCCGGGGCCTGAGAAGCACCAAAGATGCAAGCAATGGCACGCGGCTCCTGGAAGCCCCCAGCCCCCTCGTCCTGATGGTGGTCGCGTTCCTCCTTGGTGGTGCCGACAGCGGAGGGAGACTAGGATTGCCCTGAGGATGGTCCTCACGAGGCTGGTCCCTCCAGGTGCCCTCACGAGGCTGGTCCAGCCAGCGATCCTCACGAGGCTGGTCGTGCCACTCCTGGCGGGGCCGCGGTCATCCCAGCGTCCTCCGCCTCCTCCTCCTTCTCGGCCGTAGCCCCGGTCGTTGCGCTCGGGGCGTCGACCGAAGCTTCCATCTTGAATGGCCCTGAGCTCTTGGCAATCGTCGGTGTTGTGGCTGCGCACGTTGTGGAAGGCGCAGAATGGACGGCCGCCCTTGGATGACTCGGGGAGGTCCCGGTCGCGCTTTGTATCTGGCTCTGCCGCCAGTACGACCACTCCCTTGCGCTTCACGTCCTTGACCTTGGCCTTCTTTTCCTCTGGATCGGCAGCACGGAGCTCGAGAGACGCCCCTCCTCAGCCCTCGCGCACTTGGTCGCTATGTTGAACAGCTCCAGAGTTGTGCATAGTTCCTCATGGATGGCGAGGTCCTCCTTCATCTTGATGTCACGGACGCCATCAGAAAACGCTGAGATGGTGGCCTCATCTGTAACCTTGGGGATCTTGAGATGCACGTTGTTGAAGTGTTGGATGTACTTCTGCAGGGTCTCACCCGGCTGTTGCTTGATGCGGCGTAGGTCACCCGCGGCCGGAGGGAGGTCGCGAGTGCCCTGGAAGTTGGCGACGAAGCGGTCGCGCATCTCACCCTAGGAGGAGATCGAGCCTTGAGACAGTTTCAGGAGCCACGAGCGAGCGCCATCCTTGACAGCCATGGGAAACCAGTTCGCCATGATCTTTCGTCGCCGCTGGCCACCTCGATGCTCAGTTCATAGAGCTGTAGTAACTACGCACGGTCAGGGGTGCCGTCATAGCGAGGAGGCAAGTCCGGCTTGAACTTTCCTGGCCAGACGACGCTACACAGCTCAGGAGCGAAGGCAGGATAGCTTGCGGTGGCCACCGGAGCCCTCTGCAGGGGTGGAACCTTCCCTTGATGTCCGCACACCGCTGCCGCAGGTGGCACGCAGTCTTGTCGTGGTGGTGCTGGGAGCGTCGGAGCATTTTCTTGCGGCCAGGGAACCTCTTGGCAGCTTCCTTCTTCGTGCGTGGGCACACGACGCGGTGGATCACGCCGCCGGGCCGCGCGTCTTGGGCGAGGACACCGTCTTGACACAGAGGGGGTGGCGGTGCTCCATGAGCCGTGCGTCTCGGTGCAAGGGCACCGTCTTGATGTGGAGGCACTCCGTGAGCTACATTGCTCGCGGCTGGAGGTGGGCGAGGCAATGAGAGGGATGGTGCAGGACAGCCTCCAACGGCGCTGACGAGCTCGGTGATGCGGTCCAACCAGTCCTCGTAGAGCTCGTCGACTGGGCGGTAATGCAGGAGCTCGTGTGCCATGAGCAGCACAGCCTGTGCGTCCGTGGGTGCGCGGCGAGCGTGAGATGATGAGTCGGCCGGAGTCAGTGATGGGGTGGCGGTGTGGCCGTCCAGCCGCACGGAGGGGTGCAGTAAGGATGCTTGTTGCTTGTTTGTTGCCGGGCCGGTAGCGGCGTTGGCAACAGGAGATGGAGAACGACGGGGAGGCCCGCTGACAGGGACTGTCTGAGCAACGCGAGCAGCGAGGGTGTCCTGGCGCTCGGCGTGGGCTCGACGCGTGTCCGACATGGATGCGGTGGAGTGGTGGAACGTGCATCAATGGAAGGAAAGCTTCAACGCACCAAATGCCGGATTTCGGGCTCCTGCAAAACCCATGAGGTTCGAACACTGGGGTGCGCACGAAGATCTCTCCTTCCTCTAGCTCACACCCTCACCGTGATCTCAAGGCTTAGCGCATCGAAATCGCAGAACAAAGGGACACAAGATTTATACGGGTTCGAGCCACCGATGTGGTGTAATACCCTACTCCAGTGTGGTGTGGTGGATTGCCTCTTGGGCTGAGGATGAACAGTTACAAGGGAAGAACAGCCTCCTGAAGGGAGGTGCTCTTGTGCTTGGTGAGTTGATGCAGTCGAGGATTCTTCTTCCTCTTCTAAGGTGGTGGCTTACCCTATTTATAGAGGCCCGGGTCCTCTTCCCAAATATTAGGCGGGAAGGGATCCAACAACGGCCAGTTTGAAGGGAAACATCTAGTACAGGCTATCCTGACAAAGATGGTCTTCGCCTGGCAAAGGCTCTGGTGATGACGCTGTCTTGGGCTCCACGATGACCTCCGTCCTGCCGTCCTGCTGGTCTTGGTCTCGTTGCACCGATATTGAAACCTTTGCTTTCTCCTCGGGACTCCGCGCCTGTGCTTGCTTCTTTAGCACCAAAGGGGAAACGAGGACACTGCGTGCGCTGACGCACGCCTGGTGCCCGCCTGGCCTTGGTCATCATGGCTTGCGTCATAGGAACCTCGCGAGGCTCCTTGCCTTGATCTCTCCGACCCTCGTGAGCCAGCATGGTGAGGCCGCCCCCGAGGAGGTCTTGCGTCATCCGCCTCACGAGGCTTGGCCCCTTGCGAGGGTCTTGAGTGTTTGCTGGTGAAGATGGGCCATACAGGGCCACTGGTGTAGCCAGGCCGCGGGCCGTAGGCAGGCAAGTCTGGGGACCCCCGTTCCCAGGACGTCAACAGAGATCGCCTAATTAAGATCTACCCTAGTGAGGCAAGTCCTTCATGGGCGATGGCCATGGTGGGATAGGCAAGGTTGCTTCTTCGTGGACCCTTCGTGAGTGGAGCCCTCCGTGGACTCGCGCAACTGTTACCCTTCGTGGGTTGAAGTCTCCATCAACATGGATGTACGATATCACCATCTATCAGAACCATGCCAAAAATCTCCGTGTCTACATTGCATTTGCTCCCTCCAAACTCCTCCCTTTACTTTCATGTGCAACGTTTTACATTCCACTGCTATACTCTTAGACTTGCATGTGTAGGTTGATTGCTTGACTAGTGCTAAGTTGCTAAAATCTACCAAGACTTAAAATTGGGAAAAGGCTAGATTTTTATTTGGTCAAGTAGTCTAATCACCCCCGTCTAGACATACTTTCGATCCTACAAGTGGTATCAGAGCTGTGGTCTCCATTTTCCTTGATTTCCATAGTTTTTGGTGATCATAGCCTTGGTTTCACAACCTAGGAGAGTATGGCGTCTAGCAAGGGAAATTACCATCGTAGAAGTCCTTACTTTGATGGTACTAATTTTGCTAGTTGGAAGCATAAGATGAAAATGCATATTCTTGGACATAACCCCGCCGTTTGGGCTATTGTGTGTATTGGCTTGCAAGGTGAATTCTTTGGTGGGAGAGAACCGAACCGTGAAGCTGGCACAGAAGAGTTGAAGATGCTGTAATACAATGCTCAAGCTTGTGATATTCTCTTCAAAGGATTGTGCTCCGAAGAATTCAACAAAATCAGCCATCTTGAGAATACAAAGGAAATTTGGGATATTTTGATTGATATGCATGAAGGTACCGACTCCATCAAGGAATGCAAATTGGATGTGCTTCAAAGTCAACTTTACAAGTTCAAAATGAAGGATGGTGAAGGTCACGTTGAAATGTACTCTAGGCTTGCTCTCATCACAACTGAGATTGCCGGCTTAGGAAGTGAAGAGATGGCCGATAGATTCATCATCAAGAAGATCCTAAGAGCCTTGGATGGAAAATATGATACCATGTGCACATTGATCCAAATGATGCCCAATTACAAAGATCTCAAGCCAATGGAAGTCATTGGAAGAATTTTTGCTCATGAGATGTCACTCAAGGATAACGAAGAGCTTCACCAGAAGTCAAGTGGTGCTTACAAAGCCTCATGTGATGCTCCCACATCTTCAAGTGAGAAACAAGCCTTCAATGTAGAATTAAGCCTAATGGTGAAGAACTTCAACAAGTTCTACAAGATTAGAAGCAAGGAAAGAAGTTCCAAGTTAAGGTCCTACAATGACAAAAGATCTTCAAGTCGTGAACGGAATTACTACAATTGTGGAAGACCCGGACACTACTCCAATGAGTGTACAACTCCCTACAAAAGAAGAGAAGACTCTCCCAAGAGAAGAAGTACAAGATAAGAATCACCACCAAGAGAGAGAAGGAGTAGAGATGACCGTTATGAACGAAGAACATCACAGAGAAGCAAGGATTCGGAAAGGAAGGATAAATCATCAAGGAGCTACACAAAACGAAGACATCAAGCTCATGTTGGTGAATGGCTATCCGGCTCTGACTCTGACAAAATCACTCCGAGAGAAGTTATCACTCCGACTCTGAATATACTCAAGATGAAGGTGTTGCCGATCTAGCACTTGTGTCAACCAACTCTATGCCATATTTGAGTCAGCAAATGAAGGAATTGGAAGATGCTTCATGGCTAAGGGCCCAAAGGTATCACACCCCGAGTATGTTGATTTCAATAGTGATGAAGATGATATGCTAGGTGATGATGATTTACTTGTTGACAATTCTAGTGATGAAAACTATGATGAACTTGCTATTAATCATGCTAATCAAGATAAAACGAATGACGATGATAAGAAGGAGATTGAGTGTCTAACTAAAGAACTAAACACTCTTAAGTTAGCTCATGAAACTACCTTGGAAAATCATTGAGAGCTTTTAAAGACTCATGAAAAGTTACGCTTTGAAAAGCTCAACCTTGAGCAAGAGCATGGTTTCCTAAAAGCGATCAATGATGATCTTCGCAAGAAAAGTTCTTCTTACATTGCCAAGCGTTTACTCTTGTTTACTTACATACCACAAGTTAAATCTAGCAACAAGAGTAAGAAAGATTGTTCAACTAGTAGTAACAATAACCATACTAAATCCAATGTTGTTACTTCTAGTAGTTCTCTTGATTCCACTAATGATTCTCTTAGCCAAGTTACACTTGAGCAAGAAAATAGCTTATTGAAGGGAATTATAGAGAAAGGTGTTTACAAGAGCCTTGCTGGAAGTAAGCAATTTGAGGAAACTATACACAAGCAAGGAAGACACTAGAAGAATAAAGGAATTGGTTTTGAACGAAGGTTCGATGCCAATGGTGTTGAGTGGGAAGAAGATCAATACCCCAAGATGAAGTTTGTTCCTCAACAAGAGAAGTATGATCCTACTTCTTTCCAAGGAACACAAGCTCAAGATGCTCTTCCACCACAAGACCACAAGCAAAAAGGCAAGGACAAGCTTCAAGAGGAGATTGATGCATTTTAAGAAGCTCCCAAGGCCTTGGTCAAGTGGGTTCCCAAGAATACATCAAGTTCCACTTCATCAAGTACGACTACAACTCCAAGGATTCCCATCAAGATGGTGTGGATCCCGAAGAAAAAGAACTAGAGAGTTCTTGAGGGTGACTCCGCCAACATACTTCACTCATATCTTTTGGCAAGGACATGTGCAAACAACTTCCATATCTTGCACTAGTTCAAGGAGTCACAAACCCTCTTGTTAGTAAGACAAGGGACAAGGTAACCTAATGCTTTCATGGACATCATCTTATGTGAACATCACTCTATGTCTATGGACATCCTTGTTTGTTCCTTGTGGGACTAACCCGTGTAGGTATTGAAAGTGCAACTCACTCCAATGGATTGCTCCAAATGATCTAGATCAACATTGAGCATCTACATCTTCAACACCTACATGAAGTCATCATCGACAAAACCCAAGGTTAGTTCATCCCTCTTACGGGGGATATCACATCTAGGGGGAGCTTTACTCTAATCAACTGAGCTAAAGCAACTCTTATGGTGTGAATGATGCCTACTACACAACCTTCTTCTTGTAGACGTTGTTGGGCCTCCAAGTGCAGAGGTTTGTAGGACAGTAGCAAATTTCCCTCAAGTTGATGACCTAAGGTTTATCAATCCGTGGGAGGCGTAGGATGAAGATGGTCTCTCTCAAGCAACCCTGCAACCAAATAACAAAGAGTCTCTTGTGTCCCCAACACACCCAATACAATGGTAAATTGTATAGGTGCACTAGTTCGGTGAAGAGATGGTGATACAAGTGCAATATGGATAGTAGATAATGGCTTTTGTAATCTGAAAATATAAAAAAGCAAGGTAACTAATGATAAAAGTGAGCACAAACGGTATTGCAAAGCGTTGAAACAAGGCCTATGTCGGATTTCGGGTTCCGGCAAACCCTTGAGGTTCGAACACTGGGGTGCGCGCGAAGGTTTCCCCCTACCGATCCACTCCCTAGCTCTCTAAGATCTTGCGGACGAACTCGACGAACTAGAAACGCAAAGACACAAGATTTATACTGGTTCGGGCCACCGTTGTGGTGTAATACCCTAATCTAGTGTGGTGGTGGTGGATTGCCTCTTGGGCTGATGATGAACAGTACAAGGGGAAGAACAACCTCTTGAGGTTGAGGTGTTCTTGTGCTTGGTGAACTTGTGTTGTCCTTGATCCGGCCTCTAGCTACGGTGGTGGCTAGCTCTATTTATAGAGACCCTGGTCCTCTCCCCAAATATCGAGCGGGAAGGGAGCCAACAACGGCCAATTTGAATGGGGACAACTAGTAGAAGCTATCCTGACAAAAGTAGTCTTTGCCTACAAAAGATTCTGGTGGTGACACCGTCCTGGGCTCCATGGTGACCTCCGTCTTGCAGTCCTGCGGGTCTTGGTCTCGTTGCACCGATATGGAAACCTTTGCTTGATGCCTCGGTACTCCGCGCCTGTGCCTGCCCCCTTAGCACAAAAGAGGAAGCAAGGACACTGCACACGCTGGCACCCGCTTGCTCTCGATCGTCATGGCTCACGTCACGAGGACCTCACGAGGTTTGCCTCGCGTTGATCTCTCTGCCCCTCGCGAGCCTGCCTGGCGAGGCTGCTCCTGAGGAGGTCTTGCGTCATCCGCCTCGAGAGGCTTGGCCCCTCGCGAGGGTCTTGGTTCCTTGTCGATGAAGATGGGCCGTCCAGACCTGCCAGCACAGCCACGCAATGGGCCACAGGCAGGCAAGTCTGGGGACCCCCGTTTCCAGAACACCGATAGTAGCCCCTGGGCCCAAGGCGTGCTCGGGCTTGGCTTTGAGGCGAAGCCAAAGGTCAAGCGCGGAGCACCGCGGGCCCCAAAAGCCTGCGGCCTTGGTTGACGCGTGGCGGTTGATTGGACGTGGGCGTCTCCGCTTCCCCACGCTTCCTTGGCAACTACCCGACATGACTAGTCCCTGCAACATGCAAGGAAAACCATCATTACCTGTGATCGTGGGCGGTGCCGGTTGGCCTTCTCCTGGTATAAATGGGAGGGGGCGGAGCCCCCGTCCCCTACTTCTTCCCATTCCGCCTGCTTCTTCTCCTTGTCGGCTCCACCATTGACTCCCATGACGCCGTCGAAGAGGTTCTCCGACGCGGAGAAGGGAAAGGCCCCTCGCGAGGGTCTTGGCTCACCGGTGCCCAATAGGGGACGCGGCCGTCCCCGCAAGGATACCTCGACCCCCGCCGTGGCCCCTCGCTCCCGGGGTGGCGCCACTGTGTGTTGGGGGTCACTCCGGTCGCAGCAGCCCCGTTGATGAGGTGAGGCGTGCCGTGGTTGCGCGGCCTCCCCGGCCACGGTTCCACTAGGCAGAGGTGCAGCCGGAGTTCATTGTCTGGTCGGAGGATCCGGCTGACAACTCACTTCAGCTTCCGCGCTTCTTCGTCGGCAAGCTGCCGGCCTCTGGTCTAGGCGGGCTCTGGCTGCAGGCGGACGGCTGCTGCAGCAGGGCCTCCTGAGTTGTGGTTGAAGTCTCCGCCGCGGGCAACATAGCTCTGGCCCATGGTTGGCAGACGTTCGCCCGCGCACGCGGCCTGGGCAGGCGGTGCACCCCCCATTTCAAGTATGACGGTGATGCGACCCTCTTCGTGAAGGTGTTTGGGGAAGATGGTCGCTGTGCCGGCTGCTGCCCCGAGACGAACGACGGCGAGGAGGTGCTCGGTCTCGGCGACGGCCGCGACGAGGGCGAGCTCGCTGACTGTCCCTTATCCAGCTACGGTGGCACTTCTCTTGGCGAAAGCTCCAGCAGCGGCGGCTATGACCAGCCGCCACGCTGCTGTGCTCGCTTCGAAGGGGGTAGCGGGTCGTCGCGTCGCCGTGCCTCCATGAAGCGCGAGGAGGGATCCAGCTAAGCTTGGGACGTTGCTGGAGGCCTGCCCCCGTGGTTCCCTGCTACGCTACTTTTGTTTTGTTCCTCTTTCCTTCCCTGCATCAAAAATGAAACTAGTATGGGCCTAGAGGGGCATGTATCGAACTGTGATTCCTCGGTTATTACGCTATGCTTGTTATTTTGCACGGAGATAACTTAGCCTGGCGCGTTCTGGGCAGCCTCCTCTTCACGGGGCACTTGTTTCCTCGTGCCCGCCTTGGCTTAGCGGTTGTTCAGGAACTGCAAAAAATTCGTTAGGTAGCTCGCTTGGAGACTTATCGTTCACCTGAGCCATGACCCAGCGCTTCACATCATGGTACCCGAGGGGCACGGATTAGGAGAGATGTGTCGGCTTGTGGGCTCGAACGAGGGTGTCTCGCGAGAAAGCAGACCAAAGGCAAAGGGAAGGACCAACACAGGAGGAAGAAACCCTCACAAAGGCGCTGCCTAGCCCCCTCGCGAGGTATGCGAGAGAGAGAACATGAATGAATTAGGTTCGGGAAAGACAGCAAAAGGCGACGGAACCAAATCAGCAAGGAACACCAGAAGCAAACTTCGATTAAGAGAAAGCGAGCCAACTGGAAAGCAAATGAAAAGCCGCGTCCGACACCTAATCTAGTCTTCGACGTCTTCTCAACAGCGTGGAGCTAAGTGCTGCCATTAGGCGTGGGAGGGAGCCCCCGATGCCTGAGGGCGGCTCTCCAGAGACTCTGGGGCGTGTACAGCCCCACTCATCATTACGTGAGAGTGTCACGGGCGGCGATTCTTCATAGGAACCGGGCCTTGCTTCATAGGCACTGGGCCTTGCTTCATGGGTAGAATTTCTGGATGTGCTGGATGTTCCAGGCGTTCTGGATGGGAGCCCAGTCCTGCATCTCCAGGCAAGCGGCGCCAGGCCTGGAGATGTGGACGACCCTGAACGGGCCCTCCCACATGGGTGAGAGCTTGTGCAGCCCTTCCTTGGAGAGGACCCGCCTTAGAACGAGGTTGCCTGCCTCGAGCGTCCTGGAGCGGATGCTGCGGTAGTGGTACCGCCGCAGCGCCTGCCGGTATCTTGCCGCCCTTAGTGCAGCTTCACAGCGTCATTCCTCCCCCAGTACGAGGGCCATCCCCCGCGTGGCGTCCTGTTGTGCTTCATCAAACGCCAGGACCCGTGCGGAGCGATGCTTGAACTCGTGAGGGAGGACTGCTTCGGCTCCGTAGACGAGGAAGAATGGGGTCTCGCCCATCGGCTTAGTGGCGGTGGTGCAGATGGACCACAACACGGACTGGAGTTCGTCATGCCAGCCCCTGCCGCAGGCCTCAAGCTTATTCTTGAAGGTCCTGGTCTTGAGGCCCCTCAGGACCTCTGCGTTGGCCCGTTTGGCCTGGCCATTGCTCCTGGGGTGCGCCACCGAAGCATAGCAGATCTGCGTTCCAAGGTTAGCACAGTATGTTTTGAAGAGGTTACTAGTAAACTGCGAGCCGTTGTCGGTGATGATGCGGCTGGAGACCCCGAAACGGCTCACGAGGCCCTTGATGAACTTAACCGCGGAACCAGCTAGGATGGTGCGGACGGCTTCCACTTCCGCCCACTTGGTGAACTTGTCGATGGCGACATAGAGGTAGCGGTAGCCCCCTAGCGCTCGAGGGAATGGGCCCAAGATATCCAGCCCCCAGACCGCAAATGGCCAAGTGAGCGGTATAGTCTGGAGGCCCTGAGCCGGCTGATGGATCTGCTTGGCATGGAACTGGCAAGCTTCGCAGGACTTCACCAGCTCAGCTGCGTCGTTGAGCGCCGTGGGCCAGTAGAATCCACTGCGGAACACCTTGCCGACGAGAGTCCGTGACGATGAGTGGTGTCCGCAGTTCTCGCCGTGTATGTCAACCAGCAACTCCTTCCCCTGGTCCCTGGAAATGCAACGCAACGAAACATCATATGGCCGCTTCCTGTACAACTCACCGTCCTAGATGCAGTGTGCCGTGGCTTGCTGGGCCACGCGTTCTGCGTCCTCTTCCTTCTCCAGTAGTGCCCCTTGCATCAGATATTCCTTGAATTCCCTGGTCCAACATCCCTCTTGAGGATCGAGAGCCAAGAGCAAGCGAGCTCCTGAGGTTGGACCACAAGCTGGGGCTCCCATGGCAGGCGGTTGTGGGAGCTCCTCCCAAGGTTGCGCCGTGCTTGAAAGCGGCGGCGTCGCCGACGGCTTGAAAACCCGCTCTTCAAAGACGCCAGGCTCTTGGGGCTGCCGTTTGGATGCCCTCCTGGCGATGTCGTCGGCTTCCTTGTTGGTGCCACGAGGCACATGCTGCACCTCCAGGCCCAGGAACTGCTTCTCCATTTTACGTACTTCCGCGAGGTACGCCTCCATGTGCTCATCCTTCGGCTCGTACACTTTGTTGGAGAAGTTCACCAGGAGCTGTGAGTCGCCCCTAACGGTGAGGTGCTTCACCCCTAGAGCTGCTGCGGCCTTCAGGCCTGCTATGAGGCCTTCATATTTTGCGATGTTGTTAGAGACCTTCTCGCCCTGCTAAAAGCAGAGCTGCACTGTGTAGCAGAGCTTGTCCTGCGTGGGGAGATGAGTACTGCTCCAGCCCCCACGCCCTGGTGCGCGAATGCACCATCGAAATACACGACCCATCCGTCTGGCGTCTCACTTCCTGGCGAAGTGGATCGGTATTCTCCTACTTCCAACTCTGGGGCATCCATCCATTCCGCCACGAAGTCAGCGAGTGTGACTCCCTTGATGACCCTGGTGGTGCTGAATTCCAACTAGAATGCCTGCAGCTCGATATTCCACTCGGCAACCCTTCCGGCAGAATTTGGGCTCCTGAGCACCCTTTCCAACGGGTAGGCTGAGACAACTTTGATGGGGTGGCCCTGGAAGTAATGCCACAACTTGTGCGAAGCCACCAAGAGCGCGAGCAGGAGCTTCTAAGTCATGGGATAGCGTGTCCTTGCATCCCGCAACACCATGCTAACGAAGTACACCGGGTGCTCAACGAGGACCGGCGTGTTGGTGAGGCTCGCGTCCTGTGCAGGATGGGGTGCCCCCTGAGGTGGTGGGACCCTTGGTGCCTGGTCGCTTGCGGGAACCTCTATGGTGTCATCCTCCCGAGCTTGGTCTTCTGTTGCTGCCGCTATTGCTATTGCTGTGCCTTCCTGATCTTGCGTCATCTCAGGTGGCGACGTAGCTTGGCATGGCGCACTCTTGGCCTGGTGCTCCTCTCGAACTGCCACCAGCGCGGCGCTGGCGGAGTACGGGGTGGCGGCAAGATAAAGCACTAGAGGGTCGAGAGGCCGCGGCGCCACCAACACCGGTGGGCTGGTCAGGTATCTCTTGAGGTCTTGGAAGGCTCGCTCGGTCTCCAGAGTCCACTCGAACGGGCCCTTCTTCTTCATCTACTTGAAAAAGGGTAAGGCACGCTCTCCCAGCTTAGAGATGAAGCGCCCCAATGCAGTCACCCGATCAGCCAGCTTCTGCATTTCCTTGAGGGTCTGCAGCGGGCTCATTCCCTTAATGGCCTTGATCTTCTCCGGGTTTTCCTCGATCCCTCTATGTGATACGAGGAATCCCAGCAGCTTGCCGAAAGGGACACCAAAAACACACTTTCCGGGGTTAAGTCGCAGGTTCACCTGGCGCAGGCTTTCGAAGGTCTCCTCCAAGTCTTGGATCAAGGTCCTCGCCTCCCGAGACTTCACCACAATGTCATCGACGTAGGCCTCTGTGTTCCTCCTGAGCTGCCGCCCCAAAGCGATGTGCATCAGCCGCTGAAAGGTCGCACCTGCGTTGCCCAGTCCAAAGGGCATGCAAGTGTAGCAGTACACCCCACACGGGGTCAGGAAGGCTATCTTCTCTACATCTTCCACCGCCATCTTGATTTGGTAGTACCCTGAGAACGCATCCAGGAAGCACAGTAGGTCGCACTCAGCGGTGGAGTCGACGATCTGGTCGATGCGCGAGAGAGGGAACGGATCTTGAGGTCACACCTTGTTGAGGTTGGTGAAGTCGACAAACATCCGCCACTTCCCACCTTTCTTTGGCACCACGACTCGGTTCGCCAGCCATTCGGGGTACCTAACCTCACGAATGGCACCCGTTGCCTCCAACTTCCGGGTCTCTTGGATGATGAAGGCTTGCTTCTTCGTGGACTGCCGCCTTGCTCGTTGCTTCACAGGGCGCACATTGGGGCACACCCTTAAGTGGTGCTGAATCACCTCTCTCGGGACCCCCACCAGCTGATTGGGTTCCCATGCGAATATGTCCTCGTTTGCTCGCAAGAACTTCACCAATTCTCCCTCTTGGCCGGGGTTGAGGCCGGCACCTATGGTGAAGGTGGCTCCTGAGGAGCCATCCTCATCGACCAGCACCTGCTTCGTCTCTGCCTTGTCTTGGGTGAACAACTGCTTCTTCTTGGTTGGCGCGGCCTCCTTGGCCTCGGTAGCATCGGCACCGATGGGCTACGCCGCCGCAGCGGTCCTGAAGGCAAGTTTGAGCGCCGTCACGACCTCCTTGGTGTCCCCCTGACGGTGAGGACACCTTTGCTTCCAGGCATCTTCATGAGGTTGTAGGCTGGATGAGTCGCCGCCATGAACTGGGCCAGAGCCGGTTACCCGAGGATGGCGTTGTACGGGAGGCCGATGTGGGTGATGTCGAAGTCGACCAGCTCGGTGTGGTAGTTGTCGCGCGTGTGGAAGGTGACATGGAGGCGGATCTGCCCCAGGGAGGGGCAGTGCCACCTCCAACTTCTAAGAAAGGCTTGCTGAGGCTGAGCCGCTCGAGCGGGACATGAAGGAGGCTGAAAGCTTCCATGGAGAGCAGATTGAGGCTAGCGCTGCCATCGATGAGGGTCTTGGTGACGGCCACGTTGCAAATGGTGGGCGTGCAGAGCATCAGAAGCATGCCCGAGCCGGTGGTGGAGTCGGGGTGGTCTTCTGAGCTGAAGGTGAGGTCGGCCTTGGGCGCAGCCAGCCCGGTGGGGCCCCTGAGCGCCTGGAAGCGACACCAATCTGATGGAAGAACGACTTGATGCAGTAGCCTGAAGGCGGCGCCTGTGAGCCACCTAGCAGGGCCGCAACCGCGTGGTGCGCCGGTGCCGCGTAGCGCACAGTGAAGAGGTCGCACAACTCCTCCCAAGACGCCACCGTGGATCCGGGGAGGTTGAGCAGCCAGGCGCGCGGCTCGCCAGTGAGGGCCATGGGAGGCCAGTTGGCCATGACCTTGTCATCACCCCCGGCCTCGAGGATAGCTTCCTCATACACCAGCAGGAAAGCTAATGGGTCAGCCGCACCATCGTAGCGCGACGACATCTCCGGCTTGAACTTGGGTGGCCACCGCACCCGCCGCAGGGTGGGGGCCAGAGCTCGGAGCCCTCTGGGCCCGTCGTCGATGCCGGCCGTCGGAGTCGATGGCATGGCGACTGCCATGTGGGCGAAGCGCGATGGCGACGGAGCGCAGATCGATGGAAGTGAAGCTATGGCGCACCCCTACCTGGTGCGCCAAATGTCGGATTTCGGGTTCCGGCAAACACTTGAGGTTCGAACACTGGGGTGCGCGTGAAGGTTTCCCCCTACCGATCCACACCCTAGCTCTCTAAGATCTTGCGGACGAACTCGACGAAGTAGCAACGCAAAGACACAAGATTTATACTAGTTCGGGCCACCGTTGTGGTGTAATACCCTACTCCAGTGTGCTGGTGGTGGATTGCCTCTTGGGCTGATGATGAACAGTACAAGGGGAAGAACAGCCTCCTGAGGTTGAGGTGTTCTTGTGCTTGGTGAACTTGTGTTGTCCTTGATCCGACCTCTAGCTACGGTGGTGGCTAGCTCACAAGTATAGGGAATCGCAATAGTTTTCGATAAGGAAGAGTGTCTAATGCAACGAGGAGCTAAAGGCAGAACAAATATTCCCTCAAGTTCTATCGACCATCGATACAACTCTACGCACGCTTGATGTTCGCTTTACCTAGAACAAGTATGAAACTAGAAGTACTTTGTAGGTGTTTTTGGATAGGTTTGCAAGATAATAAAGAGCATGTAAATAAAAAGTCGGGGCTGTTTAGATAAAGACACAACTAAGTTAGTTTTAGTAAAGAGCTTTTTGTTACCAGAAAGTTATTTGTCCCTAGGCAATCGATAACTAGACCGGTAATCATTAATGCAATTTTATATGAGGGAGAGGCATAAGCTAACATACTTTCTCTACTTGGATCATATGCACTTATGATTGGAACTCTAGCAAGCATCCGCAACTACTAAAGATCATTAAGGTAAAACCCAACCATAGCATTAAAGCATCAAGTCCTCTTTATCCCATACGCAACAACCCCCTTACTCGGGTTTGTGTTTCAATCACTCACGCAACCCACCATAAGTGAATCATGAACATATTGCAACACCCTACAGTGGGGATCCCTCACGCTTGCGCGACATGGAGAGCACCATAGGACAGCACCAATAATAAAGCATGCAACTCAAACCAATCTTGATCATCAAATAGCCCATAGGACAAAACGGATCTACTCAAACAACATAGGATATCCATACATCATTGGGAAATAATATATAGCATTGAGCACCATGTTTAAGTAGAGATTAAAGCGGGTAAAAGATGGTTTACACCGTTGCATAGAGGGGGGAAGAGTTGGTGATGATGGCGGTGAAGTTGTTGGTGAAGATTGCGGTGATGATGATGGCCCCCGGTGGCACTCCGGTGCCACCGGAAGCGAGGGGGAGAGAGCCCCACTCCTCCTCCTTCTTCTTCTTCTTCATTGACCTCCTCCCTAGATGGGAGAAGGGCTTCCCCTCTGGTCCATGGCCTCCATGGCGTGGGAGGGGCGAGAGCCCCTCCGAGATTGGATCTGTCTCTCTGTCCTTCTCTGTTTCTGCGTTCTCAGATTCTACCCTTTCACTGTTTCTTATATTCCTGGAGATCCGTAACTCCGATTGGGCTGAAATATTAACACGATCTCTATCCGGATATGAGCTTTCTTGCGGCGAGAGAAGGTAATCAACCGCCTTACGGGGTGGCCATGAGGGCCCAGGGCACGCCTGACCCCCTGGGGCGCGCCCCCTGCCTCATGGCCCCCTCGGGCATCGTCTAGCGTGGATTTTTCTTCCCAAAAATCATATATATTCCAAAAAAATCTCCGTTAGTTTTTATCCTGTTTGGACTCCGTTTGATATGGATATTCTGTGAAACAAAAAAATGCAACAAACAGGAACTGGCACTGGGCACTGGATCAATATGTTAGTCCCAAAAATAGTACAAAAAGTTGCCAAAAGTATATGAAAGTTGAATAATATTGGCGTGGAACAATAAAAAATTATAGATATGACGGAGACATATCAGCACCCCCAAGATTAATTCCTCCTCGTCCTCGAGTAGGTAAATGATAAAAAAGATAATTTTTGATGTGGGATGCTACCTAGCATAATCATGATCATGTATCTAATCATGGCATGAATATTAAGATACGAGTGATTCAAAGCAATAGTCTATCATTTGGCATAAAAACAATAATACTTGGAGCCTACTAATAAAGCAATCATGTCTTTTCAATATAACATGGCCAAATAAAGTTATCCCAACAAAATCATATAGTCTGGCTATGCTCCATCTTCACCACACAAATATTCACATCATGCACAACCCCGATGACAAGCCAAGCAATTGTTTCATACTTTCGACGTTCTCAAACCTTTTCAACTTTCACACAATACATGAGCGTGAGCCATGGACATAGCACTATAGGTGGAATAGAATGGTGGTTGTGGAGAAGACAAAAAGGAGAAGATAGTCTCACATCAACTAGGCGTATCAATGGGATATGGAGATGCCCATCAATAGATATCAATGTGAGTGAGTAGGGATTGCCATGCAACGGATGCACTAAGAGCTATAAGTGCATGAAAGCTCATACTGAAAACTAAGTGGGTGTGCATGGTAGGAAAAGACCATCGCTCGTCCCCGACTGCCACTCATAAGGAAGACAATCAATAAATACCTTATGCTCCGACTTCGTTACATAACGGTTCACCATATGTGCATGCTACGGGAATCATCAACCTCAACACAAGTATTTCTACTAATCCACAACTACCCACTAGCATGACTCTAATATCACCAGCTTTATATCGCAAAACTATTGCAAGGAATCAAACATATCATATTCAGTGATCTATAAGTTTTATGTAGGATTTTATGACTAACCATGTGTATGACCAGTTCCTGTCATCTCTCTAAATAGATATAAGTGAAGCAAGAGAGTTTAATCTTTCTACAAAAGATATGCCCACGCTCTAACAAATATAAGTGAAGCAAAAGAGCATTCTACAAATGGCGGTTTTCTATGTAAAGAGAAACATGCAATCCAAACTTCAAAGGATATAAGTGAAGCACATGAAGCATTATATAAAGCCATACTCAAAAGATATAAGTGAAGTGCAGTGAGCATTATATAAATAAACCAAGGACTATCTCATACCAGCATGGTGCATAAAATAAAAATGAAAACTAAATGCAAAAGACGCTCCAAGATTGCACATATCGCATGAACGAAACGAATCCAAAAACATACCGATACTTGTTGAAGAAAGAGGGGATGCCTTCCGGGGCATCCCCAAGCTTAGACGCTTGAGTCTCCTTGAATATTTACTTGGGGTGCCTCGGGCATCCCCAAGCTTGAGCTCTTGCCTCTCTTCCTTCTTCTCACATCAAGACCTTCTCGATCATCGAACACTTCATCCACACAAAACTTCAACAGAAAACTCGGTAAGATCCGTTAGTATAATAAAGCAAATCACTACTCTAAGTACTGTTGCAAACCAATTCATATTTTTTTGGCATTGTGTCTACTGTATTATAACTTTTTCATGGCTTAATCCACGGATATAAATCGATAGTTTCAGCAAAACGAGCAGACTATGCATCAAAAACAGAATCTGTCTAAAACAGAAGAGTCTGTAATAATCTGAACATTCACCATACTTATGATACTTGAAAACTTCTGCAAAAATTAGGAAAAATAAAAAAATTTCATAAAAAGACAGTGCAAAAAGAATCATAACCATTTGACATTCCAGTAAAAAATGTAAAATCGCGCACTACAGCCAAAGTTTTTGTCCTGCACTGCACAAACCAACAAGCTTTGTAAACATCCTAAAGGCAAACCTCGGCACATTATTTTTATAATACAATGGAATTGTACAAGGGGATAATTATTTTTATTGAAAAGTTTCTGTAATCAAGATTCACAAAGTTCCGTGAGCATGAACAAAGTTCAAGGGTAGCCCCCACTTCAACAATGCTTGTCTCTCTCACTTTCACTTTCCTTTTTTGAAAAAGTTTTGGGTTCCCCTCTTTATTTTTGTTGTTTTTAAACTATATGAAAGCACTCAACAGAAATAAATGACTCTCTAAAACTTCCGGGTTGTCTCCCTGGCAGCGCTTTCTTTAAAGCCATTAAGCTAGGCATATAGTGCTCAAGTAGTGAATCCACCCGGATCCCAAGGTATATCAAAGCCAATTTTAATTGGAAATGATTTGTAATTTAGTAGTGAGCACAAAGTAACATATATCATGCAACAACGAAGTCTAACTCTCTTCCTATGCATCGGCATGTCATAAAAGAACAATTCATGCACACAAAGTAAAGGCCAATGCATAGTATAAACATTTTCTTGCAATTTTATCGTGTGGGAAACATAGAGAGGTGGAGATATAGTTCCTCTCTCATAATAATTGCAAGTAGGAGCAGCAAGCACATGCATATTATATCTATCCAAATCATCATGTGTAGTAGTGAAAGGCAACCCATCAATATAATCCTTAATAAGCACAAACTTCTCCGATATAGTGTAGTTTGGAGAATTCAAAAAAATAATAGGACTATCATGTGTGGGTGCAATAGCAACAATTTCATGTCTAACATAAGGAACTATAGCAAGTTCATCTCCATAAGCATAATTCATATTGGCATCTTGGCCACAAGCATAGCAAGCATCATCAAAAAGGGATATTTCAAAAGAATCAACGGGATCATAGCAATTATCATAGCATTCATCCTTCGGTAAGAATGAACAGAAATTAAACAATGTATGAGTTGAAGAGTTACTCTAATTAGAAGGTGGGCACGGGTGATCAATCCTATCTTCCTCCTTTTGTTCTTCGCTCTCCTCCTCATCTTTTTCATCCAATGATCTCACAGTTTCGTCAATTTCTTCTTCCATAGATTCCTTCAAAATATTAGTCTCTTCTGGGACAGCGGAGACTTTCTCAATAAACGCATCAATATCGGAATTGTATTCATAATTCTCATAACAATATTTAAGGATAGCTAAATTTTCAGGTCTGTAGACAGCATCATAAAGATTTTCATATTCTTTGAACATAGATTCAATTTCATAAGCACCCATAAAAGCAACATATTCTTCTATTTGTTCCACATCATAGTAGTCATATATACCTCTAGAATAAGAAGCCAAAGTTTCATTATCATTAAATTCACATGAAAAGGGAAGGTGTGGAGCCTTCATCCTAGAGCAACAAGTATAATCATATCTCAAGCATAGTTTCCTAGCATACCAATACAACATATAAATTTGATCCCATAATAGTTTCCCTTTCTGAGTCAAGCGATAATCCCTAAAGTATTCACGTTGATCCAACGTGTCTCCCATTACCAAATTGAATGGGGTTTTCTCTAGATTATCAAAGTAGTACATAATATCTGTCACATAACTTAGTGATAAAGCAAACAAGCACACACGAGAATATTCACCCCACGCTATTGCTCCTCGGCAACGGCGCCAGAAAAAGGTCTTGATAACCCACATGTATAGGGGATCACAACAGTTTCCGATAAGTAAGAGTGTCGAACCCAATGAGGAGCTAAAGGCAGAACAAATATTCCCTCAAGTTCTATCGATCACCGATACAACTCTACGCATGCTTGATGTTCGCTTTACCTAGAACAAGTATGAAACTAGAAGTACTTTGTAGGTGTTTTTGGATAGGTTTGCAAGATAATAAAGAGCATGTAAATAAAAAGTCGGGGCTTTTTAGACAAAGACACAACTAAGTTAGTTTTAGTAAAGAGCTTTTTTGTTATGAGAAAGTTATTTGTCCCTAGGAAATCGAAAACTAGACCGGTAATCATTATTGCAATTTTATATGAGGGAGAGGCATAAGCTAACATACTTTCTCTACTTGGATCATATGCACTTATGATTGGAACTCTAGCAAGCATCTGCAACTACTAAAGATCATTAAGGTAAAACCCAACCATAGCATTAAAGCATCAAGTCCTCTTTATCCCATACGCAACAACCCCCTTACTCGGGTTTGTGTTTCAGTCACTCACTGTGACGCCCCGAGACCGTTGCGCCAGGTGTCTTCCAGTTATTCATTGTTGTTGCCTTGTCATTTGTTTGCGTGTCATGCATTTCATATCATGTCATCATGTGCATCGCATTTTCGTACATGTTCGTCTCATGCATCCGAGCATTTTCCCCGTTGTCCGTTTTGCAATCCGACACTCCTATGTCCTCCGGCGCCCTCCTTTTGCCTCTTTTCGTGAGTGGGTGTTGAACATCCTCGAATTGGACCGAGATTTGCCAAGCGGCCTTGGTATACTACCGGTAGACCGCATGTCAAGTTTCCTGCCATTTGGAGTTTGTTTGATACTCCAACGGTTAACCGGGGAACCGTAAAGGCCTCGTGTGTGTTGCAGCCCAACACCCCTCCAAAGTGGCCTAAAACCCATCCAAACCCCCTCCATCCTCTCGGTCGTTCGATCACGATCACGTGGCCGAAAACCACACCTCATTTGGACTCTCCTAGCTCCCTCTACCTATAAATATGTGCCCCTTCCGAAAATTCGCGGTCTAAACCCTACTCTTCTTCATCCTCGCGTCGCCGGACACGTCCGCGCCGAGCCGGACATGTCCTCCACGTCCGGCCACCTCACTCCGTCCAATCACGCGCCGCCACGTCATCAACCCCCCCCCCCCCCTCACCCACCCCCCCCCCCCCCCGCAGCCTCTGCCAACCGTGCGCCGCCACGCGTCCTCGCGCCCACGCCCACTTCGCCGCGCCACCCGGGGCCCAGATCCGGCCCGCTCCGGGCCGAACCGGGCCGCGTCAGGCACGCCCTCCGCGCCGCCGCCTCGCGCCTCGCCGCGCCACCTCGCCTCACCTGCGCCGCCGCCTCCCACCAGCCTCGGCTTCCGCGTGCACGCCGCCGTAGAGCGCCTCGCCGCCGCCACGAACCGCATCTCCGTCGCCCCGCCGCCCTTCGTCGGCCCCTCCGCGAGCCGCGTCTCCGCCGTACGCCGCCACCCGCTCCGGCCCCGACCTCGCCGGCGACCAGCGCCTCCCTGCACCCGTTCCCCGCCGCCAAATGCTCCGGCCACCGTGGACCTCACCGCCCCTCGCCGGATCCGGCCTCCCCGTCTTCCTCCTCGCCGGATCCCTCTTCTCTGGTCGTCTCCCCGCTCTCCGGCGAGCTCTCCGACGAGATCCGGCCCTGCCTCCACTTCCATGCCAAAGTCAACCCTAGACCCGGAGGGTAAAATTGCCTAAGTCCTTTTTCCCCCTCATGCATTATGCATTATTCTTCATGCCATATCTTCCTGTGTGATGCTCTGTTTTGGGCGTGCGATATATCGAAATGTTCATCAGGATGTCCTCTTCATTTCATTCCATTGTGCCATGTTTGTTTGAGTCCATCTTGATGCCCAAATGTCTTATGCAAGAGTGCTATAAAATGTTAGGTGCTGATTCTTATCAGTTTATGAGCATTTGTCATTTTGCCATGATTATTGTGTGCTGCATATGAACTTGAGCCCTACATGTGTTTTGGGCTATGCCATGCCATCTTTACAGGGGTGTATGCCATGTGTTTTTGTGATCAATGTGGTGACTAGACCAAGCATGCAAAGTAGCTCTCGTGATGTTGCTGATTTCAGAGACATAGAATTTCACAAAGTCTTTGTCTGCTGTTATTTTTATGCCATGTATTCATGTTGTTTCAGAGAGATCCATGCTTCTTTTGAGTATGTTTAGTAAGGATGATTTTGAGATATTGTTATGCTCTATCCATCCAGGCCTTTTTTGCATTTATGTAGTACCCTAGCATGACTCAATCTTGCTCTACTTTTGCTATAAAATGTTCCTGGCAGATTGTTTACATGTTAATCAATTTTGCCAAGGTTGTTGTAGTTGATACATGCATGCTATGAGATTGTTCTTGCCATGGTTAGCTTCTTGAACATTTCTTCTTGCTGGTAGTATGCTTAGTTTGTCATGCAATGCCTTGTGTTGAGTGCATCGAGCTCGCAAACATGCCTTCATAATTCTGTTTATGCCATGTCTAGTTTTCTGCTAATTCTGAATCTATTAACGAAACTTGCTATGTTTACATGGGTGCCATCATATCTTCTGTTCCTTTTTGGCTTATGGTCAGTAAGGGATTTTTGTTATATGCTTTGAGTAGATTCATGTCATGCCTTTCTTTGCTTTGCTATGATCTGATCCTGTAGCATGTTGTTATCTTACTCTAAACATGTCTTCTTGATGTTAATTCGTGGCATGTTGTTATTCACTAAGTCTGTGATGTTATCTTTTGCACTTTTGCCATGCTTGTTTGAACCTGATATTGTGTGAATTAGCCATAGCTCAGTGTTCATCTTTTTTCAAGCATCTTGAGTAGATCACTGCCATGTGCTTTGTTGTTATGTTGGAGTGCATTAGCTTAATTTCTTGTTGCATTCTAGTTGGCATTGTGCTGTTAATCGCAGGTTTGTGCCATTATTGTTTTGCTTGCCATTTTGCAAACCGTGCATCCGATTCCGGTGATCTTTATATCGATTTCGACCGAAATCAACTCATCTTTCCAGCGGCGCACTTGGTTTGCCAAGTTGAGGCCTGGTTCAATCTTTTCCTTCCGGAGCATGCATATGCATTGCATAGCACATCCCGCATATCATGCCATGTTTTGCATCATGTTGCTTGCGCATTGCACCATAGTTGATTGCGGTTTCCTTGGCTTCTGTTCTTGCATTGGGTAGAGTCGGGAGACGAGTTCGTGATCGAGGAACCCATTGAGTACGTTTACGAGGATCAAGCTTACGTCAACTCGGAGAACTTTGCAGGCAAGATGACCATACCCTTGAAATCACTTCTATCTTTGCTTGCTAGTTGCTCGCTCTATTGCTATGCCGTGATACCTACCACTTGCTATATCATTCCTCCCATATTGCCATGTCAAGCCTCTAACCCACCTTGTCCTAGCAAACCGTTGTTTTGCTATGTTACCGCTTTGCTCAACCCCTCTTATAGCGTTGCTAGTTGCAGGTGAAGATGGAGTTTGTTCCATGTTGGAACATGGATATGTTGGGATATCACAATATCTCTTATTTAATTAATGCATCTATATACTTGGTAAAGGGTGGAAGGCTCAGCCTTATGCCTGGTGTTTTATTGCACTCTTGCCGCCCTAGTTTCCGTCATACCGGTGTTATGTTCCTTGATTTTGCGTTCCTTACGCGGTTGGGTTATAATGGGAACCCCTTGACAGTTCGCCTTGAATAAAACTCCTGCAGCAAGGCCCAACCTTGGTTTTACATTTGCACTAACAACCTATCACCTTCCCTTGGGTTCTGCAGACTCAAGGGTCATCTTTATTTTTAATCCCCCCGGGCCAGTGCTTCTCTAAGTGTTGGTCCGACCTGAGCGATGTCCGGCGCCCCCTGGGCAACCAGGGTCTATGCCAACCCGACGTCTTGCTCATCCGGTGTGCCCTGAGAACGAGATTTCTGTAGCTCCTATCAGGATTTGTCGGCACATTCGGGCGGCTTTGCTAGTCTTGTTTTACCATTGTCGAGATGTCTTGTAACCGGGATTCCGAGTCTGATCGGGTCGTCCTGGGAGAAGGAATATCCTTTGTTGACTGTGAGAGCTTGTGATGGCCTAAGTCGGGACACCCCTGCAGGGTTTTGAACTTTTGAAAGCCGTGCCCACGGTTATGGGCAGATGGGAATTTTTTAATGTCCGGTTGTAGAGAACTTGACACTTAACTTAATTAAAATGCATCAACCGCCTGTGTAGGCATGATGGTCTTTTCGGTGGAGTCCATGTAGAGAACACGATTTTGGTGTTATGCTTGATCGTAAGTAGTTTCAGGATCACTTCTAGTTCACGACCGTGCTTTGCTTCTCTTCTCGCTCTCATTTGCGTATGTTAGCCACCATATATTCTAGTGCTTGCTGCAGCTCCACCTCACTACCCTTTTTCCTACCTATAAGCTTAAATAGTCTTGATCTCGCGGGTGTGAGTTTGCTGAGTCCTCGTGGCTCACAGATACTTCCAAAAACTAGTTGTAGGTGCCGATGATACTAGTGCAGGTGACGCAACCCAGCTCAGATGGGAGCTCGGTGAAGATCATGTTTGTTGTGTTGTTTCGTTTTCCAGTTGATCAGTAGTGGGGCCCAGTTGGGGCGATCGGGGATCTAGCATTAGGGGTGGTCTTCTTTTATTTTGGTTCCGTAGTCGGACCGTGATTGTATTCTGGATGTTGTAATGCTATATTTATGTATTGTGTGAAGTGGCGATTGTAAGCCAAGTCTTTATTCCCTTCCTTATTCAGTACATGGGATGTGTAAAGATTACACCTCTTGTGACATGCCTACTATGCGGTTATGCCTCTAAGTCGTGCTCCAACACGTGGGAGATATAACCGCATCGTGGGTGTTACACTCACGCAACCCACCATAAGCGAATCATGCATGTATTGCAACACCCTACACCGGGGATCCCTCACGCTTGCGCGACACAGAGAGCACCATAGGACAACACAAATAATAAAACATGCAACTCAAACCAATCTTGATCATCAAATAGCCCATAGGACAAAAAGGATCTACTCAAACATCATAGGATAGCCACACATCATTGGGAAATAATATATAGCGTTGAGCACCATGTTTAAGTAGAGATTACAGCGGGTAAAAGAGGGGTTACACCACTGCATAGAGGGGGGAAGAGTTGGTGCTGATGGCGGTGAAGTTGTTGGTGAAGATTGCGGTGATGATGATGGCCCCCGGTGGCACTCCGGTGCCACCGGAAGCGAGGGGGAGAGAGCCCCCTCCTTATTTTTCTTACTTGACCTCCTCCCTAGAAGGGAGAACGGTTTCCCCTCTAGTCCATGGCCTCCATGGAATGGGAGGGGCGAGACCCCCTCCGAGATTGGATCTGTCTCTCTCCGTTTCTGCGTTCTCAGATTCTACCCTTTCACCGTTTCTTATATTCCTGGAGATCCGTAACTCCGATTGGGCTGAAACTTTAACACAATCTCTATCTAGATATTAGCTTTCTTGCGGCGAAAGAAGGGCATCAACTGCCTTACGGGGTGGCCACGAGGGCCCAGGGCGCGCCTGACCCCCTAGGGCGCGCCCCCTGCCTCATGGCCCCCTCGGGCATCGTCTCGCATGGATTTTTCTTCCAAAAAATCGTATATATTCCAAAAAAATCTCCGTCAGTTTTTATCCCGTTTGGACTCCGTTTGATATGGATATTCTGCGAAACAAAAAACATGCAACAAACAGGAACTGGCACTGGGCACTGGATCAATATGTTAGTCCCAAAAATAGTTTAAAAAGTTGCCAAAAGTATATGAAAGTTGAATAATATTGGCATGGAACAATCAAAAGTTATAGATACGACGGAGACGTATCAGGAGAAAACTCAACAAAATAACTATCATGTGAGGCATAATCCAATTGAAAGTTAAAATCATGATGACAAGTTTCATGGATATCATTATTATTTATAGCATACAAGTCATCACAATAATCATCATAGATAGCAACTTTGTTCTCATAATCGATTGGAACCTCTTCCGAAATAGTGGATTCATCACTGGATAAAGTCATGACCTCTCCAAATCCACTTTCATCAATATAATCATCATAAATAGGAGGCATGCTTTCATCATAATAAATATTCTCATCAAAACTTGGGGGACTAAAAATATCATATTCATCAAACATAGCATCCCCAAGCTTGTAGTTTTGCATATCATTAGCATCATGGGTATTCAAGGAATTCATACTAACAACATTGCAATCATGCTCATCGTTCAAATATTTAGTGCCAAACATTCTAATGCATTCTTCTTCTAGCACTTGAGCACAATTATCGGAAACCTTATTTTCATGATAGATATTAAAAAGATGAAGCATATGAGGTACCCTTAATTCCATATTTTTTGTAGTAGTTTTCTTTTATAAACTAAACTAGTGATAAAACAAGAAACAAAAGGATTCAATTGCAAGATCTAAAGATATACCTTCAAGCACTAACCTCCCCGGCACGGCACCAGAAAACTGCTTGATGTCTACTACACAACCTTCTTCTTGTAGACGTTGTTCGGCCTCCAAGTGCAGAGGTTTGTAGGACAGTAGCAAATTTCCCTCAAGTGGATGACCTAAGGTTTATCAATCTGTGGGAGGCGTAGGATGAAGATGGTCTCTCTCAAGCAACCCTGCAACCAAATAACAAAGAGTCTCTTGTGTCCCTAACACACCCAATACAATGGTAAATTGTATAGGCGCACTAGTTCGGCGAAGAGATGGTGATACAAGTGCAATATGGGTAGTAGATAATGGTTTTTGTAATCTGAAAATATAAAAACAGCAAGGTAACTAATGATAAAAGTGAGCACAAACGGTATTGCAATGCGTTGAAACAAGGCCTAGGGTTCATACTTTCACTAGTGAAAGTTCTCTCAACAATAATAACATAATTGGATCATATAACTATGCATCAACATGCAAAAAAGAGTCACTCCAAATTCACTAATAGCGGAGAACAAACGAAGAGATTATTGTAGGGTACGAAACCACCTCAAAGTTATCCTTTCTAATCGATCTATTCAAGAGTCCGTAGTAAAGTAACACGAAGCTATTCTTTCCGTTCGATCTATTATAGAGTTCGTACTAGAATAACACCTTAAGACACAAATCAACCAAAACCCTAATGTCACCTAGATACTCCAATGTCACCTCAAGTATCCGTGGGTATGATTATACGATATGCATCACACAAGCTCAGATTCATCTATTTAACCCACACAAAGAACTTCAAAGAGTGCCCCAAAGTTTCTACCGGAGAGTCAAGAAGAAAACGTGTGCCAACCCCTATGCATAAGTTCATCAGGTCACGGAACTGGCAAGTTGATCACCAAAACATACATCAAGTGGATCACGTGATATCCCATTGTCACCACAGATAAGCACATGGAAGACATACATCAAGTGTTCTCAAATCCTTAAAGACTCAATCCGATAAGATAACTTTCAAGGGAAAACTCAATCCATTACAAGAGAGTAGAGGGGGAGAAACATCATAAGATCCAACTATAATAGCAAAGCTCGCGATACATCAAGATCGTGCCAACTCAAGAACACGAGAGAGAGAAAGATCAAACACAAAGCTACTGGTACATACCCTCAGCCCCGAGGGAGAACTACTCCCTCCTCGTCATGGAGAGCACCAGGATGATGAAGATGGCCACTGGAGAGGGATTCCCCCCTCCGGCAGGGTGCTAGAACGGGTCTAGATTGGTTTTCGGTGGCTACAGAGGCTTCTAGCGGCAGAACTCCCGATCTATTCTCCTCTATGATGTTTTTAGGGTATATGGACATATATAGGCGAAAGAAGTCGGTCAGGGGAGCCACGAGGGGCCCATGAGGGTGGGGGCGCGCCTCCCTGGCTCTTGGCCACCTCGAAGCTTCGCCGACGTCTACTCCAAGTCTCCTGGATTGCTTCTGTTCCAAAAAAAAGTTCCATGAAGTTTCAGGTCAATTGGACTCCTTTTGATTTTCCTTTTCTGCGATACTCTAAAACAAGGAAAAAACAGAAACTGGCACTGGGCTCTAGGTTAATAGGTTAGTCCCAAAAATCATATAAAATAGCATATAAATGCATATAAAACATCCAAGGTTGATAATATAATAGCATGGAACAATCAAAAATTATAGATACGTTGGAGACGTATCAAGCATCCCCAAGCTAAATTCCTGCTCTTCCTCGACTAGGTAAATGATAAAAACAGAATTTTTGATGTGGAATGCTACCTAACATGTTCATCAATGTAATCTTCTTTATTGTAGCATGAATATTCAGATCCATAAGATTCAAGACAAAAGTTTAATATTGACATAAAAATAATAATACTTCAAGCATACTAACAAAGTAATCATGTCTTCTCAAAATAACATGGCCAAAGAAAGTTATCCCTACAAGATCATATAGTCTAGCTATGCTCTATCTTCATCACACAAAATATTTAAATCATGCACAACCCCGATGACAAGCCAAGCAATTGTTTCATACTTTTGATGTTCTCAAACTTTTTCAATCTTCACGCAATACATGAGCGTGAGCCATGGACATAGCATTATAGGTTGAATAGAATGGTGGTTGTGGAGAAGACAAAAAGGAGAAGATAGTCTCACATCAACTAGGCATATCAACAGGCTATGGAGATGCCCATCAATAGATATAAATGTGAGTGAGTAGGGATTTCCATGCAACGGATGCACTAGAGCTATAAGTGTATGAAAGCTCAAAAAGAAATTAAGTGGGTGTGCATCCAACTCCCTTGATCTCGAAGACCTAGGGAATTTTGAGGAAGACCATCATTGGAATATACAAGCCAAGTTCTATAATGAAATATTCCCACTAGTATATGAAAGTGACAACATATGAGACTCTCTATCATGAAGATCATGGTGCTACTTTGAAGCACAAGTGTGGCAAAAGGATAGTAGCATTGCCCCTTCTCTCTTTTTCTCTCATCATTTTTTGGGCCTTCTCTTTTTTTGGCCTTTCTTTTTTTTCGTCCGGAGTCTCATCCCGACTTGTGGGGGAATCATAGTCTCCATCATCCTTTCCTCAACGGGACAATGCTCTAATAATGATGATCATCACACTTTTATTTACTTACAACTCGATACTTAGAACAATATATGACTCTATATGAATGCCTCCGGCGATGTACCGGGATGTGCAATGACTCATGAATGACACGTATGAAAGAATTATGAACAGTGGCTTTTCCACAAATACAATGTCAACTATTTGCTTGATAGATTCTAGAGTGTTTGTGCATGCTTTGCCACATATTTGATTTGCCATTTTATTGTGTGAGCATGTTGGTTGCATATTTTACTCATTCAAGGACATCCACTTGTTGTTTTGATTGTTTGGCGTTTTTCTCTTTTGCCAAGTGGATGGAAAAGAATGCCTAATAAACCCCTCTAGCTATCTATGTTTTTCTCATCTCAAACTCTATTCATGCTACATCACAAAGTTTGATCAAGTTAGATTCGAACCACTCTGTGTGAGGAGCACTCGGAGTCCTCGATTCATCCTAGACTTCAACTTCCAAAACCTCTTTGTGCATTTCAGTATGACCAAGTCATCCACTTTGGTCACACCGAGTTCAATAAGTTGATCTAGGTTTTCCATTTCGGTGCAACCGATTTGAACCTTTCGGTCACACCGAGTTGTAGTAACCGCTTGCGATTCTGCCTCTCAGTCCCACCGAGTTGGTCCACTTGGTCACACCGACAGGGTCGGGATATATATATCCACGGGTGAGATTTTGGAAATTTCTTCAAACTCCTCGGCCTGCGCGTGTGTCCTGCTCTGCCTCCTCAGGTCTTGGATCGTCTCCTCGCCGCCAGCGACCTCCCGTCGCTAGTTTCCATCACCGTCAACGGAAATCTGCTCCGCCGTTGCCGCCGTAGCGAACCTCCGCCGAACTAGGGTATGGGTTCGACTCTATGTGCTAATTCCTTAACTCTAATTCATAGCACCTTGCTTTGCCATGATCATGACCACATATGCAAACAATCCATCCACTGAAAACTTCCTTTAGATTAGACTGGATTTGAAAATTTAGGGTTAGGTCTCCGCCGAACTCATCCCGGACCGACTGAGTTGTAGAAATCGGTCTCACCGATTTGGCTTAGGCCATAGCACATGCATTTTCGGTCCGACCGAAAATTGCAAATCGCTGTGACCGAGTTCGATTCTTTGTGAAACCCTAACAGTCTCGGTGCCACCGAACTGTGACTCGGTTTGACCGAGTTCACTAGTTTAGGTTCCAAAAGCTGCTTCGGTATCACCGAGTTTATCAAATCGGTAGCTCCGAAATGCTTCCTGTGCAGAACTAAAACTAAGCTTTTAAGTTATCTGTTTTGCAAAAACTCCGCACTTTGTGATGCTCATCCACTCTACCTCATCTTCATCTATTCAGAAGGTTTGCTGTTAGTGTGATTGCCAAGATGTCTGACCAGAGTGACAGCCAGAACATATCTGAGGAACATGTGAAATTGAGTGAGGGTTCAAATCTCTCAAGAAGCTATGATGAGGGCAGTAGAAGCACACCTAGTAACTTGCCCAAAGCAGCCACTAGAGCAAGGAAGAAGAGAACCTCGGACTCTAAGGATGAAGACTATGTGGCTGTTGAGGATGAAGCCACCTCAAAGAAGAAAGTGCTGAAGAAGGAATATGGCACAACTGCTACAACATAGCCAGGGATGCATAAGAAGGCACCTACCAGGAGAGTGCCAACATCCAAGCCTAGGAAAGCAGCCTTGGAAGAAACTATGGATTTAACTCTTGAACCTAAAGAGACTTGAGAGGGCAAGAAGAGAAAAGAGAGGGTCAAGAAGACCACTGCCAGAATCCTAGGGAGATCATCAATGTTTAAGGATCCAACATAAGAAGAGGAAGAGGAAGAGGATGCTCCAGCACCCAAAGCTCAGAAGCTTATGGGAGATGTTATCAAGTCAGGGGCTGCAACATCAAGGCCCAAGTCTGCTCCCAAAGCTCAAGCTCAGAAGTCAAAGCCCAAGAGAAACACTAGAAGTATTCCTGCAGAATAGAAGAACAAGGCCCCAGTGCCTCAAGATGAAGAAGAGGATGACGAGTCTCTTGTTTTGAGGAAATTGAAACCCAAGATCCCAGACCACAATGATGCTCATCCAGTGGCTGAAGACATGTACATCAGAAAAGATGCTGGACTGAGATTGTGGAGACAGTGTGATCCCTATGCTGTGAGGAGAAGGACTATAGTTGATTATACATTTCATACCAAAGAACATCAAGACTTCTATGAGACAATTTTGCTTGACAAGAAGCCCATTGTTTGTGACATGAGATGGGTTGATTGGGAATACATCAAGGAGAATGAAGATCACTTCCCAGGAGCATATGATAGCTTCAAAGTATGTGGAGTAGATGAGTATGTTGCACAAAAGCTCACAAAATGGAATGATGAGCTGATCATGCAGTTTTACTCCACCGCTCACTTTTACCCAGATGGGAAGATAGTTTGGATGTCTGAAGGTACTAGGTACCAATCCACTGTTGAAGAATGGGCCAAGCTGATCAATTCCCCAGAGGAACATGAAGATGACTTGGATGTGTATGCCAAGGAGAAGAAAGACCACAACTCCATGGCAAACATGTACAAAGAGAACCCTGATAAAGCTTTGGAGACTCACAAGCTTGGATTTGTACATTACTTGTTGTCTGGTCTGCCTACCATCAACACCATCCTAAGGAACACATTGCTACCCAAGTCTGGAGATCACAAGATCGTTAGAGGACCTTCCATCAACTTTCTGCAAATCTTTGATGTCCCTTAAAAGTTCAAAGTCATGAGTCTGATTGTAGAGACAATCAAGAGGATAGCTGCTGACCAAAAGAGAAGCCGTGGGTATGCTCCACATATTCAGGAGCTCATCAATTCTAAGATGGGCACAAGAACATACTTATTGGACAAGGAGCATCTACCCATATATCCATAGTTAGAAGATAATGAAGTTGTCATGAATGAGAATGAACCGCCTAGTTTGGACGAAGCATGTCAAGTTTTCCTGAAGAGCAAGCAAGATCAGCTTGCATACCTGATCCTATCTACTTTGAGGATTGAGAAGGGCTTGGCCACCCCGACTCAAAATCAGGAGAGCTTGGAGAGGATTGTTGAGACAAAATTTTATGATCTTGACCTCAAGGTAACTGAGATACAGACTACAGTTGAGCAGCTCTAGGAGGAAGCAGAAGAGAGGAGGGGGAAGGCAACCATTGATGCTTTTTAGCGAGTACCAAGGAGTCAGAGGTCTGCTGGTGCCTGTACCTGATTCTAGAGCTACATCATCTGCACCAGCAGCTACAGCTTTAGTGCCACCTCCAGCAGCCACTCCACCAGCTCCAACTACATCAATAGATGCCTTCGTCCTTGGAGTTCTTTGTACACCACCTCCTGAAGACCAAGCCTAAGAGACGCATAGCACTATGCATTGTCAAACTTTTTTGGTAACTTGTTGCCAAAGGGGGAGAAATATGTATAGATCATAGGCTTCGAGAGAGTGTGTTTTGCCTTTTACCTCTCTTGTTTTGGGTTGAACCTTTTTATGTGCTTGGTTGATACACTATGTCTTTGTCTGTGTGAGATACTTGTTTTATCATGTGATTGATCATATGCTACCTTAATGCTTTCTTGGATGATATTATCTCTTATATTACATATATGATCATTCACTTTGCTTGGTGATGAGTGCATTTTTAATTTCCATCATTTTGAGTGATCCACCAAGATATATGTGACTTGGAAGAGTGGTCCATGATCCTAATCGATCGTGCATTTTCATTCAAAAGTAAATTTTAAATAATGCACAAATTTAGGGGGAGCTCTTGCTTATCACATACTTCTGAAAGCAATGATGTATTTCAATCTTATAATCATTTGTTGAAGCTTTGATCTATATGTTGCCATCAATTACCAAAAAGGGGGAGATTGAAAGTGCAACTATCCCCGGGTGGATTTGGTAATTCCTAACAACATATAGCTCATTGAGCTAATACTATTTCAAGATAAATATTTCAGGAAAGCTCAATGATTGGCATGGAATGAATTAGAAATGTGGACCCCTCAAAATTCTAGGGACAAAAGATTGGCTCAAGCTCTAAATCTCAAGACTCTACATTTTACCTTTTAGTGATCCAAGATCACATTGAGTCCATAGGAAAAGCCAATACTATTAAAAGGGGATGAGGTATTGCTTAATGGGTTACTTGCTCAAAATGCTTAGTGATATGCTCCAAAACCCTCAACCACTTTCTCATATCCACATATATCCCAAACCAAAAGTCCAACTCGGCCCCACCGAAACTTTCTACACCGGAGTTCAGTTGACATAGCCACTGCCACAAAACCCTAGTCTTTTCGATCTCACCGATAGGGATCTCGGTCTCACCGAGATGGGATTGCAAACTCTCTGTTTCCCTTCGTAACGTTTCGGTCCAACCGAAATGAGCGATCGGTCCCACCGAGTTTGCAATGCAAACTCTTTGTTTCCCCTTCGTAATGTTTCGGTCTCACCGAGATGAGCGAATTGGTCCCACCAAGTTTGCCTGACCAACTCTCTGGTTAGCTTATTACCAAAGTCGGTCTCACCGAGTTTGTGTAGTCGGTCTCACCGAGATTACGTTATGCCCTAACCCTAATGAAATCGGTCTCACCGAGTTAACATGTCGGTCCCACCAAAATACCTAACGGTCACATTATCAACCAAATCGGTCCGACCAAGTTTTCTAATTCGGTCCCACCAAGTTTGGTGATTTGTGTGTAACGGTTAGATTTCGTGTGGAGGCTATAAATACCCCTCCACCCACTCTTCATTCAAGTGGAGAGCCATCAGAACATGCCTACACTTCCATCATACATTTTCAGAGAGAGAACCACCTACTCATGTGTTGAGGTCAAGATATTCCACTCCAACCATATGAATCTTGATCTCTAGCCTTCTCCAAGTTGCTTTCCACTCGAATCATCTTTCCACCAAATCCAAATCTGTGAGAGAGAGTTGAGTGTTGGGGAAACTATCATTCGAATCACAAGAGCAAGGAGTTCATCATCAACACACCATCTATTACCTATTGGAGAGTGGTGTCTCCTAGATTGGTTAGGTGTCACATGGGAGGCTCCGCCAAGATTGTGGAGTTGAACCAAGAAGTTTGTACGGGCAAGGAGATCGCCTACTTCGTGAAGATCTACCCTAGTGAGGCAAGTACTTCGTGGGAAATGGCCATGGTGGGATAGAAAAGGTTGCTTCTTCGTGGACCCTTCATGGGTGGAGCCCTTCATGGACTCGCGTAACCGTTACCCTTCGTGGGTTGAAGTCTCCATCAATGTGGATGTACGATAGCACCACCTATCGGAACCACGCCAACAATCTCCGTGTCTACATTGCGTTTGCTCCCTTCAAGCTCCTCCCTTTACCTTCATGTGCAATGTTTTACATTCCGCTGCTATACTCTTAGACTTGCATGTGTAGGTTGTTTGCCTAAAATCTGCCAAGACTTAAAATTGGGAAAAGGCTAGATTTTTATTTGGTCAAGTAGTCTAATCACCCCCCTCTAGACATACTTTCGATCCTACAGCTTGCCTCCTCGGCACAAAAGGAGAAACTGGCACACTGCGCCCGCTGGCGCCCGCCTAGCCTTGGTCGTCATGGCTCACCTCACATGAACCTCGCGAGGTGCACCTTGCCTTGATATATCCACTTCTCGGGAGCCAGCCTAGTGAAGCCGCTCCCCCAGGGAGGTCTTGGTGTCGTTCGCCTCACGAGGCTTGGCCCCTCGCGAGGGTATTAAGTCGTTGATGCTGAAACTGGGCCGTACCAGGCCGCCAACTGAGCCACGTCGTGGGCCGCAGGCAGGCAAGTCTAGGTACCCCCATTCCCAGCTGGCCGACACATTAGCCCTCCAAAGATCTGGCCCAAGCTCCGCCACTGTGGAGTACCTTCATAATGGGTAGTAACATAAGTGTGGTGTCATGCAAAGCTCCATTTATTAGGTTATAGACTCGGTTAAAGACTCATATTGAATTCGGACTTGTGATGTTACAATAACTAGCTAAGTTAATCAAACTACCTCTCTCGTCATTAACTCACTGCCACATAAGCTGCCTCCCTAGGTGTTCGGAGAGGAATTGGTCGTCGCGAGGCGGTCCTATAGGTGGGCAGGCGGCAAAAAACAGGGGAATACGCGCGAACCAGCTAGACAAGAGATTTGGTTGAGTTTATATTGTTGAATAATATTAAATATTATGAGTGCAGACGCTCCATTGCGAGGTTCCTTGCTCCTTCTCGATCGTTGGGAATCTATGTTTTTCCACTCTTCTTTTTACGTGATCTTTATTCATCCTTTTGCCAACACGCGGGACATCTAGCATCAAGGTGCATGTGTCATGCAAGAAAATGGAGATAAGCAGTGCGTAAGTGAGTCGTGCACTTCGATGGCACCTAGTACCCCCTCCGTTTCTTTTTAGTTTGCATATAAGATTTAGTCAAAGTCAAACTTTGTTTACTTTGACTAAGTATACAAAAAAGGAGCCAAGATTGACAATATGAAATCAATATTGTTAGATGCATCATGAAATTAATTTGTGTACCATATAGCTTTAGTATTGTAGATGTTGATATATTTTTCTACAAAGTTGGTCAAACTTTACCAAGTTTGACTTTGAGAAAATCTTATATGCAGACTCAAAAGAAACGGAGGGAGTACTACACAATATTTTTTCTCCTCGATGGCATGTGAATAGTGTACATACTCAATGACGGAGCACGGGATGGTAGCCATGGACATGGTCGGCCCTTTTTGGAGAGAGTACTAAATAACTTTGATGTGCCCCGTCAACTCGCAGAACAACGAGAAGCTTGCTTACTACGCCTTCTCCCTCGCCAACGCATGCGTGGTGGCTCACAGCACGAGGAGAAACTTTTGCTTACAAGCAGTGGACGTGCATCAGTTCATTTGGTGTCAGATTGCCAAAAGTAGTACTACTATAGTACCATCATTATTGTTTGACTTTAGGAAGAGGCGAATAACCAAGCCCAAGGTCACCTACTAACCTAGTACGGTACATACTATAGCCAAAGCTGGTCCACCTTTTTAGAGCATGGTTAATTAATATAGGCGGCCCTTGAGCGGCACATCATTTAGAGCAAGTACTCTTTTCGTAGGAACTTAAAACGTAGGAATAGGAAGATTATGAGGGGGTGTCTCCAATAGTGTTCCTCAGCTCGCACCTAGCATCACGGTGGTCGACCTTGGAGTCGTTCATCCGGTACACGTGGGATCTCAGATCTGGACACAAGGTGACGTACACCATCAAGGTCCACGGTCAAGGGGGTCAGGGCGGACGCGACCTCTCACTGTGTCCGCCATTTGAAGTGGTGCGCCGGCCCAGGGCACCGCCCGCTGCACTCCCAGCTGTACCCGCCTCCTTGCCGCATTCAAAAACCTACATTTAAAACCGTGTGGAATGCGAGAAACCCACTCCGGCCACACATGTCCATTTAGGAGTAGGACGCCGGAAGGTCCTCCTTCCACCATTTTCTCCACTCTTTTGGCGGCACCTGACAAGCAGGAAGAGTAGTTCTTCGGCATAAAAGCGTCTGGGTGGCCCGCCGAGTCTGGCAGTCACGAGCGATGCATCTTGTTGCTCCACCTACCTCTCCTAGCCCGCCGGAGGCAGTTGTCGCACTAAGCAAGCGCGTGGTTCCGCAGCTGGCTACTCCAATACAGCTCGAGGAAGAGTGCCAACTTGCTCCATGCCGTCTTGTCGGGGAGCACGACGGCACAGGCATCGTCGCTGCCATCGACGCCGCCGTGTCATACATCGCCTCCAGTGTCTGCGACTGCGCCACCCGTCGTCGACGCGCACGTAGCCGCGCCATGTAGGCAGAGAAAGAAGCCGTCGCGAATGTCGACGAGGTGACGCGGCTACGCGGATGTCAACGAGGTGACGCACGTCCCCGCCCGCCGCCATCATCGAGGAGAAGTAGAACGCAGGAGGTCGCCACCGATTGTATCCCATGAAGGCCACCACCGAGGCGACGTCGGCGAATACTGCCGGTGTCTTGCACGATTCTTATTTAGACGGATGCTAGAGGTGGACAAAGAGATCGGGCGGCGACCATTTAGATTAGTTCTATTAATTCTACCAGGCTGGATGTAATGGGAGTATCATAAGTAGTATCCTGCATGCGAACTAGTAGGCAAATTTGATGAGGTGGGATATAATTAAATGAAGAAAGAGAGGGTTGAGTATCATATTATGATACCATATGGAATTAAGTTACTCCCACTGTGGTTAGTCTTAGGCCTTGTTCGGTTCAACCTCCTCCCAAAGGGTTTGGAGAGGAACGGAGGGGGATTTGGCTTGTACATGATTTAATCCCCCACAATCCCTGTTAATCCCCATTAAAACCCCTTGAACCGCACATGCCCTTGTTATCACATAGTCATAATGCAATTGTTATGCATGTTAATGTAAGCCCCCGTTAATCTAGTGCCAATGTTGATTTGATGTGATGGCACTTCTTAGATAATGGCACATTTTCATATTGTCACTATAATGCCATTGATAACATATGAGATGTTGCTGTTAATCATATGCCGCAGCAAAAAATGACATTGCTTAAATAACCCTGTTACATATTTATGCACACAGGGTTGTCTATCTCCATATGGTGTCTATTTGTGCAAACGGAAGCACAAACATCAATTTTAGTGGAACCTGCTGTCAGCTGACCTCACGGTGCCCCAGGTATTGCTACCTTCTTAACTACTCAATTTTAGTAGGAAGAATGACCAACGCAAGATGAAATAAGCTTATTGGTACGTTGACCAATGAGGAGCCATAATTAACCTAGAGGCGTCTCTTATTTTGTTTCGAATGGACAATAAGCTGCAAAGCTGGAAAGTGTCTCTAATGGGTTGCCTCTAGTGTTAAGGCCCTCTAGTATGAAATACGGGCAGCTGACTGGGCCGATACAAATCCTATCCATCTTAAAGCCCATTTGTTTTTGTTTTTTTTTAGGAGAAGCCCATATTTCTTGAAGAGGGGCAATCCCAGAAAAACCCTCCTTCCTCCTCACTCCACTTATACTGCAGCTCGCTAGACTCTCCTGCTTCCATCGCCCCCCAATTCCCCCCGCTCCCCATCTTCCTCACTCGTACAGAAAACGCCCGCTCACCTTTCTTCCTCACTTGTATAGAAAACGCCTTCTCCTCTTCTTCGACTCCTACAGAAAACCCCAGCCCTCTTTCTTCCCCACTCGCACTGCTACTAGGCTCGTGTCTGGCTACTCTGCTCAAACCTGTGAGCTCGGCGCGAGGCCCGCAAGGAAAATGGAGTTGGCTGGCCCCAGCGCCAAGAAGATGAGGTTCCCGCCAGCGGCGACGTCGGTTGTAGATCCTGCACCCGACATCGCGGTGAGAAGCGGCGAGCCCCCCCGGATCTTAGGAACCCGTAGAATATCCGGTGGACCGCATCAGCGATCTCCCAGATGACATCCTTGGGGAGATCATCTCGCTTCTCCCCACCGAGGATTGCTGCCGCACACAAGTCCTCTTAACTCGGTGGCGCCCTCTATGGCGCACCGCGCCCCGCAATCTCGACTGTCATCAGATATCTGTCCTTCCGGAATTTGATCTCCTCAGAGTCACCATCTCCTCTCACCAGCAGGGCCCCGCTCGGCGCCTCTGCATTTCAACATACTACCTTCTATCCATACCCTGCACGGTGGATGCTTGGCTGACATCCCCTAAATTTGAAAAACTCCAGCAGTTTGAGTTCTACCATTACCACAAAAGTTTCATACCATGAACCGAACACCAAGAATTTGTGCCCACTGCTAAAAAAACTTTCACTTGTGGTGGTTTATCTGTCGGAGGTCTCACTCCACAGCATCATCCACTCCAGTTGCCCTGCCCTGGAGCGCTTGCTGATTGTTTTGGGAATAGAAATCGCTATCAGTTGTCTCCAAATAAAGTCGCCTCACCTTAAAAGCATTGGAATTTGTTTTGGAGGACAACAGCTCATCATCGAAGATGCCCCTTCACTTCAAAGGTTGCTCCTTGATGATTGTTATAAACCTTCACAAATAAATGTCGTCTCTGCACCCAAACTGGAGACCTTGGGTGTAATTAGTGATTCGTTTAATGATCACAACAAGTTGGTGTATGGCTCCTCGCTTTTTCATGTATTGTATATTATCATCTACACATTTGTAATCATAAGCTGCATTTTTTATTTGTGCGCATAAGTTTTATACCATCTTGGAGTACACTTTGGGTACGAATATTATGTTATATCTAAGTTCGTCCATGGATAGCCTATCAATGTTGCTGGATTATGTCAAGATCTTATATATCAGAATGTTTAGTTTTGATCTGAACATAATTATTGGCTTGATGTGATGCTTTCGATCTCTGGAGAATTTATATATAAAGGTGATGATTTCATGCACATTGAAAGCCCATATATATTGTACTAGAATTAATCGTTCAGCTGTTGCTCTTTCGACATATTCTTTTTTTAGACCTTAACTGTTTTCAATCTTAATGTCTACTTAGGCAATGCTAACACATGGAGAAAACATATAACCAATTGGTGGCATAATAAACACCAGGATTTTCTCAGTCCTCATGACATTCGTTTGAGGACAATAATGATGGATGGATATGCATCCAACCAGGCAAGCAGAAGCTTTGTCTCATTCTTCCTGTTGAATGTGAGGTTACTATTGTCCATGAGGTGTAAGTTTTACAACAACATATTTATCACGGATGGACATGTTGAACAACAAAAAAAGAAGTTTCTGGTGGACAAATGGGCTTCTGAACGTGCTCGGCTTCTATTTACAACAATTTGTAGTCATCCTCCAATAATTTTTTTGCAGAGGATGTTGATTTTATGGATCAGACTGATCCATTTGTTTGTGACTGCGAAAAAGAGTGGTTGGGTTAGATGTTATTGCCATGTTCAATCTGGGTTTTGTCTAAATTTGATGAACAATTAATCCTTGGGCTTTTTGTAGAGTTTGTAAGCTTGAGTTACATGTCATTGCCCTCGTACTCCCCTCTGCCTGCCACTACACTGCCGCATCTTCCACGGCTCCTGTTCATTCCCGTCCGAGGCCTCGCCGTCGTTCTCCTCCTTGATTCGCTCGCTGTGCCTGCCGCCGTCTGGCGTTGTGAATATGGTCAACAACCGAGAGGAATTAGGAGATGATTATATGGGGAGAGGCTGACAGTAGGGACCCACCAGGGTCATTGCATTACACAAGCAGGTGCCTCGTTATTATAAGCCAAAAAAATACTTCCTCCTAATTGTTTGACAACTAGGTCCCACACTGTTGTCAATGTAGTCAATAAACGAGAAAATTACACAACGAGCGGATAACACCAGGGACCCAGTAGGTCGCCCGGTTATCTTTTAGTTTTAGAGACGGAGCTCAACTGCGTGTTGTGTGGGGGTTGTGGCCCGTCCAGCCCACGCTTATGCTTTTATTTAAGCACATGACGAGCCCATTTGATATATTTTTTCTTTCTGAAAATGGCTAGCCCAGTTCTTTTTTGGAGAATATCCAACCGAGGCCTACTTGCTTTTCTTAGCCCTGCTGGGCTGCAAATCTTTCAAGACGAGGAGGGATGTAAGTGGTAAGAAATGGGCTATAAATTTTTAAACCAAAGCCAACCGGCAATTACATTCAAATATTGTTTTTTCTGGATTTCTCTACTCTTATAAAAAGCAGGGTTGGTGATGATGGTGTGCATGCCATCCTACAATATAGGCCGTCTGATCTATATCTAATGGATAGGAAGGAAACTATGACAATTTACCCGCACTCCTCTCCACATTTGCAGATATGGCCTTCCCTCGTTCATCCTTTTCTCTCACAAGATAAACTACTCGTACAAATGCATCTTGATGTTCCGTCCAACGCACAGGCACCTTGCTAGTCTAGATTTTAAATTTCATTCATTTTTTTGCGGTGAATTTTTTAATTTTATTTTGATATAATTTTTTTTAAATATTTTTAACGTGACTCAAAATCTTGTGATTATAAGAGTTCGGACCCCACCGAAATATGCAAATTTTAGTTGATTTTTTAGCATTGCCCAGAATATGGTCTGTAATGCTAATAAAAAGAATATGGTCTTCAAACTATCCTTAAGAATTAGCAAATGGGCTATAAATTATTGAAAATAATGGCTAATGGGTTGTATGCTATTTTCCACAGATTTGTAGGCTTACTTATGGGCCTACTAGGTTGACGATAACGCTCTCCTAAAAAAACTTTGACGCGTACGCAAGGCTGTCCTAAGAAAAACTTTGACGCGTACGCAAGGCTTTGTCAACTTAGTCAACACAGAGCAGTGAATGCTGGATGTCCAGCCAATGGCCATCGTGCTTCTTCAACCTCTAATCTTCCTGCTCCAGTCGCCCAAACCAATGCCTGCAGGATGGCCTGCTCCCTCCTCCCGTGTCCGGTTGTTCTGTCACCAGGCCATCCCTCTACCCACCCGCACATCCTGTTAGTTTCCGGCGACATCAGCCTCAGCCCACAGCCAACCAGTCAGCGCTCGTACTCCCCTCAGCGTGGGCATCCGCTGTTGTGGCTTCACTGGCTCTGGGTCATTCCCTTCCTGGGCCTCACCCTCGTCCATCGCGTTTGTGCTCTCGGCGCGGTGTGGTCAACATGCTCAACAAACAACAGCCATCGGAAAAGCGATGTAAGTGGAGAGGTTGATAGTAGGGACCCACACAAGCAAGGGCCTCCTTATTACGCGCAAAATAATGATTCCTCCACCTGACAGCTGGGACCCACCGAAAGGGCCTCCGCATTTCGCGAAACAAACATTCCTCCCGCTGACAGCTTGGACCCACCAGCTATATCTTCGCACGCAAGGAAGTGTCTCCTTATTACGCACACAAAAATGAATACTCCCACTGCTGGCTGGTACCCACCATAGTGGGAGGCTGACTTGTGGGCCTAATAATTGACGCGGACAGAGGGATTTGTCAACTTAGTGAATATGAACGATTCAAGCTCTAGTGACCGTACGATGTCCATCCAACAGCCGTAGTGCTTCTTCAAACTTTGGTATTCTTGCTCCAGCCGCCAAAACTAGCCCTGGTCATGCCGCCTACTCCTGCCTCCCGTGGGCGGCTCTACTGCCGCGCAGGCCTGACCGCCACACCCTAGTCCAACCTCTGGCCAGGCCATCCCTCTACTCACCCACAACCCCTGTTATTCTGCGGCGACGGCAGCCTCACACCGTAGCCGAACCAGTCAACCTTAGTACTCCTCTCCGTGTGGGCATCCACTGCCATTTCTTCCCCGGCTCTACATCATCCCATTCCTAGGCATCGCCATCGTCCATCACCTTGGTGCTCTCGGCACGGCGTGTTCAATGTGGTCAAGGAACGAATTCCATCAGAAGAGTACCGTACGTGAAGAGGCTGACAGCTGGGTCCATGGCTACAGTAAGGAAGTGCCTCCTTATTACGCGCAAAATAATGATTCCTCCACATGACAGCAGGGACCCACCAAACAGGCCACCAATATCACAAAAAAAATGTTTCCCCCTGACTACTGGGACCCACCAGCTAGTTATTCGCACGCAAGGAAGTGCGTCCGTATTACAGGCAAAAATATGATTTCCCCCTGACAACTAGGACCCACCAGCTATATCTTCGCACGTAAGGAAGTGCCACCTTACCTCCCTGACAGCTGGGACCCACCCGGTCGAACCATACATAGGGTTGTCTGTTTGGTCACGAACGTGCATGTACATACTGGTCGATCGGTCTGTCTGCAGGCTGCAGCGATGAACCGTGGCCGAGTAAGGAAGGGCACGTGTCGTAGTAGAGGCGCGGGCATAGCATGTCACGCAGTCCCGTCAATATCGTGTACACGTATGTACAGCCAGGGTGCAAGAAAGTGAATATGGCCACATATGTACATACGGGCGGGGTCTCGCAGGCCTAGTCGCGCATACGTACGGCTAGGGTTAGTCTACATGGAGAGGCAGCGGAGAGCAGCAACGGCGTCCTATTCATCGGTAGCCAATCGGCTGGGTCAGAATTGAAAAATTGCGTCGTGTTCATTGGGAGGCAACGGAATGTGTCATGTTCCTCGGGAGCCAACTGGCTTGGACGAAACAACCGAAATGAGGCCTGGCATACCGTAGAATGGAGGAAACGTCCTTGTGTTCAACCGCCTATGGTCGAAATGGGATCCTATTCACCGAGAGGGGTGTAGTGTACCGCAAAATGGAGGAAACAGACTTCTCTTTGACCTCCTACGGTCGAAACGGGGTCCTGTTGATCGGGAGGGGTGAGGCATACCGCAAAACAGAGGAAACGTAGTTCTCTTCGACCTCCTACAGTCGAAACGGGGGTCCTGTTCATCGGGAGGGTAGTGGATTACTGTTCATCCACCGTCTACTGCCTCGCTCCAGCCTCCACAGGCTACTGTTCATCCATCGTCGACCTCCTCCGGCCTCCACCTACGACTGTTCATCCACGGCGTCTCCCTCCTGCGTCCACCTGCTACTGTTCATCCACGGGCTCCTATTCATCCAGCCTCCACCGACTACTGTTCAACCACCCCTTCACGGGCTACTGTTCATCTAGCCCTCCACCGGCTACTGTTCAACCACCCCTCCACGGGGTCCTGTTCATCCACCCCTAACCGGCTCGATCGGGGTCATGTTCATCCAGCGGAAACGGCCTCTAGCTACTACCAAGGGGTCATGTTCATCCAACCCCCACCAGGAACTGTTCATCCAACCCCCCACAACACTCACTGTTCATCAAGAGGCAGCAGGTTCGATCGGCTTTAGTTAGCAGCAGTAGCGAAGGAATCGCTCGATCGGGTTCAGTTAACAGCCAGATGGATCGATCGCTCGGGTTCAGTAACGCGTAGCCTGTAGTGCAATCACTCGGGTTCAGTTAGAGCCCAGTGCCTCGCATAGACGCACGTAGTGTACGAGAGAAACGCGCAAACCTTCGTGCATCGCTCGGCCCCGAACACCCACCATAATCAGGAACTCCCCGAAATTTTCCTCGCCCTCGCTTCTACCACAGTTTTTTCCATCATGGACGGCCCAAAGAATGTCATGCAGCTGCGTCTCCGGCCCGCCCAAGATGAAAGTCCCATTTTCTATCATGATTTTTTGTCATAGAAGTAGGAGCCCACTACATCTATGATGATACCGGGTTTTGTCACAATTATCATCATAGAAGTGTCATAAGCATGACATAAAAAATTCGTTCAGCCCAAAATGTCATGGATGTGTATTTTCTTTGTAGTGTATGTCTTGGTTCAATAGTTGGGTTGCCCGGATCCTGTGTTTATGATGTCTACTACGCAAACTTCTTCTTGTAGACTCGTGTTGGGCCTCCAAGCGCAGAGTTTTGTAGGACAGTAGCAAATTTCCCTCAAGTGGATAACCTAAGGTTTATCAACCCGTGGGAGCCATAGGATGAAGATGGTCTCTCTGAAACAACCCTGCAACCAAATAACAAAGAGTCTCTTGTGTCCCCAACACACCCAATACAATGGTATATTCTATAGGTGCACTAGTTCGGCGAAGAGATGGTGATACAAGCATAATATGGATGGTAGATATAGGTTTTTGTAATTTAAAAATATAAAAACTGTAAGGTAGCAAGTGGTAAAAGTGAGCAAAAACAGTATTGCAACACTTGAAAATAAGGCCTAGGGTTCATACATTCACTAGTGCAAGTTCTCTCAACAATGATAACATAACTAAACCATATGGCAATCCCTCAACATGCAACAAATAATCACTCCAAAGTTTCTATTGGAGAACGTAGGACAAAAATGTGCATCAGCCCCTATGCATAGATTACCCCAATGTCACCTCAGGAGTCCGCGAGTTGAGTACCAAAACATACATCAAGTGAATCAATAGAACATCCCATTTTCACCACAGATATCCCATCCCAAGACATACATCAAGTCTTCTCAAATCCAATACTCAATCCAACATAATGAAACCTCAAAGAGCAAGACTGAATTCATCACAAGACGGTAGAGGGGGAGAAACACCATATGATTCAACTGTAGTGGCAAAGCTCGTGGTACATCACGATCGTGCCAAATCAAGAACACGAGAGAGAGAGAGAGGGAGAGAGATCAAACATATAGCTACTGGCACATACCCTCAGCCCTGAGGGTGAATGTAACTCCCCAGACACACCCGCTGGTGGTCGTTACTCCTGGCGGGATCTAGAATGGCCCCACATATCAATACTAGTCTTTTCCACACACTTTGTCCTCACTCGTGCGCACCCGGGAGCAACTTCCTAGTCGGTCACCTATCCTAAAACTACACCAAGCTGAGCACGCTTAACTTTGGAGTTCTTTCCGAATGGGCTCCCAGAAAAGAAGGAATTCCTTACTGATATGAGTAGTCTATCATCCCTATTAAGCCAGGCTATCACATACACCCTCACACAGAGGAACGGACGTCCTCGTCGGGCCACAGGAACGTTCCCTCTTGGCACATACGTCTGTGCATCCAGTATGATACATGTGCTATGCCATGTGCCACGATGGGTCACAAATGTCATGAACAACATGACCGCGTACCTGTCCGCAAACATCCGTGTAACCATGAGGATCGGCTCTGATACCAACTTGAAACTCCCCGGACACACCTGCCGGTGGTCGTTACTCCTGGCGGGATCTAGACTAGCCCCACATATCAATACTAGTCTTTTCCGCGCACTTTGTCCTCACTCGTGTGCACCCGGGAGCAACTTCCCAGTCGGTCACCCATCCTGAAACTACTCCAAGCTGAGCATGCTTAACTTTGGAGTTCTTTCCGAATGAGCTCCCGGAAAATAAGGAATTCCTTATTGATATGAGTAGTCTATCATCACTATTAAGCGAAGCTATCACACTGAACTACTCCCTCCTCGTCATGGAGACCGCCGGGATGATGAAGATGGCCACCGGTGATGGTTTCACCCTCCGGCAGGGTGCCGGAAAGGCCTCCCGATTGGTTTTTGTCACGACCCGACCCGAATGGATCAAGCGCTCTGTGCTCAGGTGTCATCCCTGGATCAGTAATGCTGACACCACACAGTACATCGAAGGATTTATAGCAGAGTGGCAATCACACACTTATTACATCGTTGTCTCAAAGAGAACTTATTACAATAAACATGGCTTAAGGCCATCTAGTGTCGATAACAGCAGAAGACTCGGAAGATAAATGGGTCCATCAACTCCAACGGCATCACTGAGTATAGAACCACGACCTAAAAGCACCTTACTCGTCACCTAAAAAGTCTGCAACATGAGAAGTTGCAGCCCGAAAACGGGTCAGCACATGGAATATGCTGGCAATGTAACACATAGAGAGTAATGGAATGAAACAGCTATACTATATGCATATATGGCTGGTGGAAAGCTCTATGGTTACAGTTTTGCGTAAAGCCAGTTTTTCCCTACTGCAAAGGAATAAATTTATTTAACTATCAAGGTAGTTGTTAAACATCGAGAATGGTTGATAGCATTCCGATCCCAATTAAGTGAACAATTAAAACCCAACAACATTAATTATAAGTAACATGATGAGATTCACATGCAAGTACTAGATACTCAAGTTGTCCATAACCGGGGACACGGCTAATCATGATTAGTTTGTATACACTCTGCAGAGGTTTGCGCACTTTTCCCCACAAGACTCGATCGCCTCCGTTTGTTTTCTCGCACTACATGGTGTTTGAGAAACGGATGACCGAGACATAGTCTTTCAGAAGCACTAGCACCTTACATGTGGGTAAGACCGTACCACCTACAACCCCTACATCTGCTAGTCCACCCCGTAAGAGTTCGCACAACTTAGTCAACTATGCCAGAGCCCATAGTAGCATGTGGCTGCACACGGAAGTTTCTAGCATGAATTATCTTATGATCCCTTTGAGCCTGGGTGGCGGTCCAAAATAAAACAGGCAAGTCCTGATAGACATCAGGTGCCTCAATCCACCCAGATGTGTGTTTAAGTTGGCCACCTTAGATAAACCATTTAAAAATTATCAACTCACATCTGTCATGGATATCACTCACCCAATCCACGTCTACTAGCATAGCATGGCAAAGCAAACGTAGAAGTAACTCCCAAAGGTTTCATAATAATACAGGTGATAGGTACTACCTCATCTACTTCCCATCCCACAATTTAATTAGATCCTAATCATGCAATGTGAGAGGATTGATCTAATGCAATAAAACATGGGTTGTAGAAAAGGTATGATCAAAGTGTTACTTGCCTTGCTGATGATCCGCGAGACCTAGGGTTTCGAAGTAACAAGCGGCGCACTCCGGGTGATCTATCACAGACAAACAACAAGCACCCAATAAGTACTCATCTAATGCACAGGTAAAACTCGAACAAGAGAACAAACCAGAAAGTTCAACTTAAGAACTCCGGTTGCGAACGGAAAACAAACGGCGGAAGAAAACAACTCGGTTCTAGCAAGTTAAATCTAGGTCAAATTTTACCGGGGCAAAAACTTGTTTAAGTTGATTAGACGGAACGGCGGTTTCGAAACGAAACTCCAGGCGCTTGAATCACCTGATTCCGATAAACGAGCGAGAAGAAAGACTAGAACGAAGATCGGATCTGAGATCACGATCGCGGAATAAATCCGACGAAAAGAAAGAGACGAACGGTTAAACGAACGGGCGTCGATAACCAGGAATAATCGGTGATCACGTTCGTTGAGATGAACGGTCCGAAAGAAGAACAAAACCGATCTAGGGTTTCGGAAAAGACCGAAACAAAAACCGGAAAAGAAACGGAAAAGAAACGGAACGGTTCTTTTGAGAAAAACCGAACCGGGGAAGAAAAAGAGAGGCGCGGCTACCTCGGGAGGCGGGGCTCCGGGCGGCGGCGGCTAGGGGCGGCGGCGGCGGCTTAGGCGCGGGGCGGCGCGGCTAAGGCGGCGGCTTGGGGCTGCGCGCTGCTGCTTGCTGCGGCTTAGGAGGAGAGGGGCTTGGGGTTTTGATGTGAGGAGAGGGGGGGTGTTGGGGTATTTATATAGGTGAGGGGGGATTTACTTGGGGTAGGGGCAAGCAAAAGAAAAAGAAACAAGGAAAGAGGGGGGGCTACCGGCCTAGAGTCCCGCTGGGACTCGGCCTGGGGCGGTAGCGCTGGCTGCCTCGCCTGGCGCTTGGCGCGCACGCGGCTGGGGCTGGGGCCTGGCCGGCCGGCCTGCTGGCTGGGCCTTGGCCCAAGGCGCTGCGAAGACTTTTTTTTATAGATGCGCGCGCAGAAAAAAAAAGAAAAGAAAACTAAACGAACTCCGAAAAAATCTAAAGTAAATTTTCCCCGACTCCTAAAAATGAGCCGAACAAAATGAACTTTACTCGGGACCTAAAATGCAATTTTAGAAAACGCACATTTTTCCCTATCCAAATAAAATGCAAATAGAACTCCGGCAAACAAAAATTTGATCTATTTATTAAATCTTCATTTTTCCTCAATTTTGGGAAAGTCATATTATTCCCTCTCTTATATTTTTGATATCGGAAAAATTATTGAAGATGAAATAAATAAATCAAATGATCCTCTTTTTTCAAATTCGAGAAAACTCTCAAATATGAAAATAACGAAATCTCCAACTCTCTCCGAAGGTCCTTGAGTTGCGTGAAATTTCTAGGATCGACCAAAATGCAAGAAATATGATATGCATGATGATCTAGTGTATAACATTCCAAATTGCAAATTTGGGATGTTACAAACCTACCCCCCTTAAGATGAATCTCGCCCTCGAGATTCGGGTTGGCTAGAAAATAGGTGAGGGTGGTCCTTGAGCAAATCTTCTTCTCTTTCCCAGGTGGCTTCATCCTTTGAGTGATGGTTCCACTAAACTTTACAAAACTTGATAACCTTGCTGCGAGTAACTCTGCTGGCATAATCGAGAATCTTGACTGGCTTCTCCTCATATGTTAAGTCATCCTTCAACTAGATCGCTTCAAGTGGTACTGTATCTCTTAGCGGTATCTCCGCCATCTCGGCATGACATTTCTTCAGCTGAGAAACATGGAATACATCATGAACTCCTAACAGTCCCTCTGGTAATTCCAACTTATAAGCGACTTCTCCCATACGTTGCAAGATCTTATATGGTCCAACGAAACGCGGTGCTAACTTTCCCTTAACTCCAAAGCGCTTAACTCCTCGAAGTGGGGATACTCGAAGATAAACCCTGTCTCCGGTTTCGTAAACTGTCTCCTTGCATTTAGAATCTGCGTAGCTCTTCTGCCTGGACTGGGCTACCTTGAGCCTATCGCGAATCAACTTAACTTTCTGTTCAGACTCCTTAATCAAATCTGGACCAAAGAATTGATGGTCTCCAACTTCGTTCCATGACAACGGTGTCCTGCACCTCCTTCCGTATAAAGCTTCGAAAGGTGCCATCTTCAAACTGGTTTGGTAACTGTTGTTATAAGAAAACTCCGCATATGGCAGGTTATCGTCCCAACTAGATCCATAATCTAGTGCACAAGCTCTCAGCATATCTTCCAAAATCTGATTGACTCTCTCGATCTGTCCATCTGTCTGCGGATGAAAAGCTGTGCTGAACTCTAGTCTGGTTCCTAAAGTTCCATGCAACTGATTCCAAAATTTTCAGGTAAATTGGGTTCCTCTATCTGATATGATACTTCTCGGAACTCCATGCAAACAAATGATCCTAGTCATGTATATCTTTGCCAACTTAGCACTGGTGTAAGTGGTCTTAACTGGAATAAAATGTGCTACCTTTGTCAAACGATCAACTACTGCCCATATCGAATCGTAGCCTGCCTTTGTCCTGGGTAGTCCTGTGATAAAATCCATGCCTATCTTATCCCACTTCCATTCGGGTATCGGCAATGGTTGTAACAATCCTGCTGGCTTCTGATGCTCTGCCTTTACTCTCTGACAAACGTCACAAACTGCTACATATGCTGCAATATCCTTCTTCATTCTTGTCCACCAAAATGTTTCCTTCAAATCCAAATACATCTTGGTATTCCCTGGGTGAATCGAATACGGTGAATCATGTGCCTCTTGCAAAATCAACTTCCTGATCTCCGGGTCATTGGGCACATAAACACGGTCCTCAAACCATAAGGTATCGTGCTCATCCTCACGAAATCCCTTTGCTTTTCCTTCAATCAATTTCTCTTTGATAGCGGCAATCTCCTTGTCAGATTTATGAGCTTCTCTGATCTTATCCATCAATGTTGACTGAATCTCCAATGCTGCTACATAGCCTCTCGGAACTATTTCCAAACATAGCTCACGAAGGTTTTCTGCTAACTCCTTAGGTACTTCTCCTGTCATTACCATATTGACATGGCTCTTACGGCTCAATGCGTCAGCTACTACATTAGCTTTTTCGGGATGGTAATGCAATCTCAGGTCATAATCCTTGATGAGTTCCAACCATCTCCTTTGTCTAAGGTTCAACTCCTTCTGCGTGAAAATGTACTTCAAACTCTTGTGATCCGTGTACACCTCACAATGATTTCCAATGAGGAAATGTCTCCACGTTTTCAATGCATGCACTATGGCTGCTAACTCCAAATCATGCGTGGCATAATTCAACTCATGAGGCTTCAGTTGCCGTGAAGCATACGAAACAACTCTTCCTTCCTGCATAAGCACTGCTCCAAGTCCTCGACGTGAAGCGTCGCAATACACCTCATAATCCTTGGTTTGATCTGGCAAAATCAACACTGGTGAGGTAACCAAGCGTTTCTTCAACTCCTGGAAACTAGCCTCACACTCCTCAGTCCATTTAAACTTAGTATCCTTCTTCAACAATTCAGTCATAGGCTTTGCTATCTTTGAAAAGTTCTCAATGAATCTCTGGTAGTATCCTGCAAGTCCAAGAAAACTCCGGATCTCTCCAACTGTCGTTGGTGATTCCCATTCAGTTACGGTCTCAACCTTAGTGGGGTCAACTGCTATACCTTCTCCGGATATAACATGTCCAAGAAATCCAACTTCCTTCAACCAAAACTCACATTTTCTGAATTTGGCGTATAACTAATGTTCCCTTAGCTTCTGCAAAACCAAACGCAAATGTTCCTTATGCTCCTCTTCATTCTTTGAATAAACCAGGATGTCATCAATGAACACCACGACGAACTTATCCAAAAACTCCATAAACACTTTGTTCATCAGGTTCATAAAATAGGCAGGTGCCTTAGTCAATCCAAATGACATAACGGTATACTCATACAGTCCATATCTTGTGGTGAATGCTGTCTTAGGTATGTCCTGCTCCCGAATCTTCAATTGATGGTACCCTAATCGCAAATCGATCTTGGAAAACACTTTAGCTCCTTGCAAACGATCAAACAGATCATTGATCATTGGTAGTGGGTACTTGTTCTTGATGGTTACTTCATTCAATCCACGGTAATCAACAACCATCCTTAATGATCCATCCTTCTTTTCCACTAGAAGTACTGGTGATCCCCAAGGCGAAGAACTTGGGCGAATGTAACCTTTATCCTGTAACTCCTTAATCTGATTCTTAATTTCTACCAAATCCTTTGCTGGCATCCGGTACGGTTGTTGGAAATATGCCCTAGAGGCAATAATAAAAGCATTATTATTATATTTCCTTGTTCATGATAATTGTCTTTATTCATGCTATAATTGTGTTATCCGGAAATCGTAATACGTGTGTGAATAACAGACACCAACATGTCCCTAGTGAGCCTCTAGTTGACTAGCTCGTTGATCAACAGATAGTCATGGTTTCCTGACTATGGACATAGGATGTCATTGATAACGAGATCACATCATTAGGAGAATGATGTGATGGACAAGACCCAATCCTAAACATAGCACAAGATCGTATAGTTCGTTTGCTAGAGTTTTCCAATGTCAAGTATCTTTTCCTTAGACCATGAGATCGTGTAACTCCCGGATACCGTAGGAGTGCTTTGGGTATGCCAAACGTCACAACGTAACTGGGTGACTATAAAGGTAGACTACGGGTATCTCCGAAAGTGTCTGTTGGGTGACATGGATCAAGACTGGGATTTGTCACTCCGTATGACGAAGAGGTATCACTGGGCCCACTCGGTAATGCATCATCATAATGAGCTCAAAGTGACCAAGTGTCTGGTCACGGGATCATGCATTACGGTACGAGTAAAGTGACTTGCCGGTAACGAGATTGAACGAGGTATTGGGATACCGACGATCGAACCTCGGGCAAGTAACATATCGATTGACAAAGGGAATTGCATACGGGGTTGATTGAATCCTCGACATCGTGGTTCATCCGATGAGATCATCATGGAGCATGTGGGAGCCAACATGGGTATCCAGATCCCGCTGTTGGTTATTGACCGGAGAGTCGTCTCGGTCATGTCTGCTTGTCTCCCGAACCCGTAGGGTCTACACACTTAAGGTTCGGTGACGCTAGGGTTGTGAAGATATGTATATGCAGTAACCCGAATATTGTTAGGGGTCCCGGATGAGATCCCGGACGTCACGAGGAGTTCCGGAATGGTCCGGAGGTAAAGAATTATATATAGGAAGTGCTATTTCGGCCATCGGGACAAGTTTCGGGGTCACCGGTATTGTACCGGGACCACCGGAAGGGTCCCGGGGGTCCAATCCCGGAGCGCCCCATGGGCTGAAATAGGAGGGAACCCAGCCCATAGTGGGCTGGGGCGCCACCCCCTATAGGCCCATGCGCCTAGGGTTTCCACCAAGGAAGAGTCCAAGTGGTGGAAGGCACCCCTAGGTGCCTTGGGGGGGAGGGAAACCTCCCCTTGGCCACCGGCCCCCCCTAGTAGATCTCATCTACTCAGGCCGGCGCCCCCCCCCTCCTTGGCACCCCTATATATAGTTGGGGGAGAGGAGGGATTGAAAACCCAGCCCCTGGCGCCTCCCTCTCTCCCCGTCACGTCTCTCTTCCTCGTAGTATTGGCGAAGCCCTGCTACTGTGACGCCCTGCATCCACCACCACGCCGTCGTGCTGCTGGATCTTCATCAACCTCTCCTTCCCCTTGCTGGATCAAGAAGGAGGAGACGTCTCCCGTCCCGTACGTGTGTTGAACGCGGAGGTGCCGTCCGTTCGGCGCTGGTCATCGGTGATTTGGATCACGTCGAGTACGACTACATCATCACCGTTCTTTTGAACGCTTCCGTGCGCGATCTACAAAGGTATGTAGATGCATCCGATAGCTCGTTGCTAGTTGAACTCCTAGATGATCTTGGTGAAACGAGTAGGAAAATTTTGTTTTCTGCAACGTTCCCCAACAGTGGCATCATGAGCTAGGTCTATGCGTAGTTCTTCTTGCGCGAGTAGAACACAATTAGTTGTGGGCGTAGATTTGTCAACTGTCTTGCCATTACTAGTCTTTTCTTGCTTCAGCGGCATTGTGGGATGAAGCGGCCCGGACCAACTTTACACGTACGCTTACGTGAGACCGGTTCCACCGACTAACATGCACTAGTTGCATAAGGTGGCTGGCGGGTGTCTGTCTCTCCCACTTTAGTTGGAGCGGATTTGATGAACAGGGTCCTTATGAAGGGTAAATAGAAGTTGACAAATCACGTTGTGGCTTTAACGTAGGTAAGAAGACGTTCTTGCTAGAACCCTAATTCAGCCACGTAAAACTTGCAACAACAATTAGAGGACGTCTAACTTGTTTTTGCAGCAAGTGGTTTGTGATATGATATGGCCAAAGTTGTGATGAATGATGAATGATCTATATGTGATGTATGAGATGTTCATGCTATTGTAATAGGAATCACGACTTGCATGTCGATGAGTATGACAACCGGCAGAAGCCATAGGAGTTGTCTTTATTCTTTTATATGACCTGCGTGTCATTGAGAAACGCCATGTAAATTACTTTACTTTATTGCTAAACGCGTTAGCCATAGTAGTAGAAGTAATAGTTGGCAAGCAACTTCATGGAGACACGATGATGGAGATCATGATGATGGAGATCATGATGATGGAGATCATGGTGTCAAGCCGGTGACAAGATGATCATGGAGCCCCAAGATGGAGATCAAAGGAGCTATGTGATATTGGCCATAACATGTCACGTTTATTATTTGATTGCATGTGATGTTTATCATGTTTTTGCATCTTGTTTACTTAGAACGACGGTAGTAAATAAGATGATCCCTCATGACAATTTCAAGAAGTGTTCTCCCCTAACTGTGCACCGTTGCTACAGTTCGTCGTTTCTAAGCACGCCGTGATGATCGGGTGTGATGGATCCTTACGTTCACATACAACGGGTGTTGACGAGCCTAGCATGTACAGACATGGCCTCGGAACACATGCAAAACACTTAGGGTTAACTTGACGAGCCTAGCATGTACAGACATGGCCTCGGAACATAGAAGACCGAAAGGTCGAGCATGAGTCGTATAGGAGATACGATCAACATGAAGATGTTCACCGACGTTGACTAGTCCATCTCACATGATGATCAGACACGACCTAGTTAACTCGGATCATGTAATACTTAGATGACTAGAGGGATGTCTAATCTAAGTGGGAGTTCATTAATAATTTGATTAGATGAACTTAATTATCATGAACTTAGTCTAAAATCTTTGCAATATGTCTTGTAGATCAAATGGCCAACGTAGTCCTCAACTTCAACGCGTTCCTAGAGAAAAGCAAGCTGAAAGACGATGGCAGCAACTATACGGACTGGGTCCGGAACCTGAGGATCATCCTCATAGCTGCCAAGAAAGATTATGTCCTACAAGCACCGCTAGGTGATCCACCCGTCCCACAGAACCAAGACGTTATGAACGCTTGGCAGACACGTGCTGATGACTACTCCCTCGTTTAGTGCGGCATGCTTTACAGCTTAGAGCCGGGGCTCCAAAAACGTTTTGAGAGACATGGAGCATACGAGATGTTCGAAGAGCTGAAAATGGTTTTTCAAGCTCATGCCCGGATCGAGAGATATGAAGTCTCCGATAAGTTCTTCAGCTGTAAGATGGAGGAAAATAGTTCTGTCAGTGAGAACATACTCACTATGTCTGGGTTACATAACCGCTTGTCTCAGCTGGGAGTTAATCTCCCGGATGATGCGGTCATTGACAGAATCCTCCAGTCGCTTCCACCAAGCTACAAGAGCTTTGTGATGAACTTCAACATCCAGGGGATGCAAAAGACCATTCCTGAGTTGTTTGCAGTGCTGAAATCAGCGGAGGTAGATGTCAAGAAGGAACATCAAGTGTTGATGGTCAATAAAACCACTAAGTTCAAGAAAGGCAAGGGTAAAAAGAACTTCAAGAAGGACGGCAAGGAGGTTGTCGCGCCCGGCAAGCAAGCTGCCGGGCAGAAGCCAAAGAATGGACCCAAGCCTGAGACGGAGTGCTTTTATTGCAAAGGGAAGGGTCACTGGAAACGGAACTGTCCCAAATACTTAGGGGACAAGAAGGCCGGCAACACCAAAGGTATATTTGATATACATGTAATTGATGTCTACCTTACCAGTACTCGTAGTGACTCCTAGGTATTTGATACCGGTGCCGTTGCTCATATTTGTAACTCACAGCAGGAGTTGCGGAATAAACGGAGACTGGCGAAGGACGAGGTGACGATGCGCGTCGGGAATGGTTCCAAGGTCGATGTGATCGCCGTCGGCACGCTGCCTCTACATTTACCTACGGGATTAGTTTTAAACCTCAATAATTGTTATTTAGTGCCAGCATTGAGCATGAACATTGTATCGGGATCTCGTTTAATTCGAGATGGCTACTCATTTAAATCTGAGAATAATGGTTGTTCCATTTATATGAGAGATATGTTTTATGGTCATGCTCCTATGGTAAATGGTTTATTCTTAATGAATCTCGAGTGTATTGCTACACATATTCATAGTGTGAGTACCAAAAGATGTAAAGTTGATAATGATAGTACCACATACTTGTGGCACTGCCGCCTTGGTCACATAGGTGTCAAATGCATGAAGAAGCTCCATGCAGATGGACTTTTGGAGTCTCTTGATTATGAATCATTTGACACATGCGAACCATGCCTTATGGGTAAAATGACCAAGACTCCGTTCTCAGGAACAATGGAGCGAGCAACCAACTTATTGGAAATCATACATACTGATGTGTGCGGTCCAATGAGTGTTGAGGCTCGCGGTGGCTATCGTTATGTTCTCACCCTCACTGATGACTTGAGTAGATATGGGTATGTCTACTTAATGAAACACAAGTCTGAAACTTTTGAAAAGTTCAAGGAATTTCAGAGTGAGGTTGAGAATCAACGTGACAGGAAAATCAAGTTTCTACGATCAGATCGTGGAGGAGAATACTTGAGTCACGAATTTGGCACACACTTAAGAAAATGTGGAATAGTTTCACAACTCACGCCGCCTGGAACACCTCAGCGTAATGGTGTGTCCGAACGTCGTAATCGCACTCTATTAGATATGGTGCGATCTATGATGTCTCTTACCGATTTACCGCTATCTTTTTGGGGCTATGCTTTAGAGACTGCTGCATTCACTTTAAATAGGGCTCCGTCGAAATCCGTTGAGACGACACCGTATGAATTATGGTTTGGGAAGAAACCTAAGCTGTCGTTTCTAAAAGTTTGGGGATGCGATGCTTATGTCAAGAAACTTCAACCTGAAAAGCTCGAACCCAAGTCGGAAAAATGCGTCTTCATAGGATACCCAAAAGAAACTATTGGGTACACCTTCTACGTCATATCCGAAGGCAAGTTCTTTGTTGCCAAGAATGGGTCCTTTCTAGAGAAAGAGTTTCTCTCGAAAGAAGTAAGTGGGAGGAAAGTAGAGCTTGATGAAGTATTACCTCTTGAACCGGAAAATGGCGCAACTCAAGAAAATGTTCCTGAGGTGCCAACACCGACTAGAGAGGAAGTTAATGATAATGATCAAGATACTTCTGATCAAGCTCCTACTGAAATTCGAAGGTCCACAAGGACACGTTCCGCACCAGAGTGGTACGGCAACCCTGTCTTGGAAATCATGTTGTTAGACAACGGTGAACCTTCGAACTATGAAGAAGCGATGGCGGGTCCGGATTCCGACAAATGGCTAGAAGCCATGAAATCCGAGATAGGATCCATGTATGAAAACGAAGTATGGACTTTGACTGACTTGCCCGTTGAACGGCGAGCCATAGAAAATAAATGGATCTTTAAGAAGAAGACAGACGCGGATGGTAATGTGACCATCTATAAAGCTCGGCTTGTCGCTAAGGGTTATCGACAAGTTCAAGGGGTTGACTACGATGAGACTTTCTCACCGGTAGCGAAGCTAAAGTCCGTCCGAATCATGTTAGCAATTGCCGCATTCTACAATTATGAAATATGGCAAATGGACGTCAAAACGGCATTCCTTAATGGTTTCCTTAAGGAAGAATTGTATATGATGCAGCCGAAAGGTTTTGTCGATCCTAAGAATGCTAACAAGGTGTGCAAGCTCCAACGCTCGATTTATGGGTTGGTGCAAGCATCTCGGAGTTGGAACATTCGCTTTGATGAGATGATCAAAGCGTTTGGGTTTACACAGACTTATGGAGAAGCCTGTGTTTACAAGAAAGTGAGTGGGAGCTCTGTAGCATTTCTCATATTATATGTAGATGACATACTTTTGATGGGAAATGATATAGAACTCTTGGACAGCATCAAGGCCTACTTGAATAAGAGTTTTTCAATGAAGGACCTTGGAGAAGCTGCTTATATATTAGGCATCAAGATCTATAGAGATAGATCAAGACGCCTCATAGGTCTTTCACAAAGCACATACCTTGATAAGATATTGAAGAAGTTCAATATGGATCAGTCTAAGAAGGGGTTCTTGCCTGTGTTGCAAGGTATGAAATTGAGCTCAGCTCAATGTCCGACCACGGCAGAAGAAATAGAAGAGATGAGTGTCATCCCCTATGCATCAGCCATAGGTTCTATTATGTATGCCATGCTGTGTACCAGACCTGATGTAAACCTTGCCGTAAGTTTGGTAGGATGGTACCAAAGTAATCCCGACAAGGAACACTGGACAGCGGTCAAGAATATCCTGAAGTACCTGAAAAGGACTAAGGAAATGTTTCTCGTTTATGGAGGTGATGAAGAGCTCGTCGTAAAGGGTTACGTCGACGCTAGCTTCGACACAGATCTGGATGACTCTAAGTCACAAACCGGATACGTGTATATTTTGAATGAAGGGGCAGTAAGCTGGTGCAGTTGCAAGCAAAGCGTCGTGGCGGGATCTACATGTGAAGCGGAGTACATGGCAGCCTCGGAGGCAGCACATGAAGCAATATGGGTGAAGGAGTTCATCACCGACCTAGGAGTCATACCCAATGCGTCGGGGCCGATCAAGCTCTTCTGTGACAACACTGGAGCTATTGCTCTTGCCAAGGAGCCCAGGTTTCACAAGAAGACAAGGCACATCAAGCGTCGCTTCAACTCCATTCGTGAAAATGTTCAAGATGGAGACATAGAGATTTGTAAAGTACATACGGACCTGAATATAGCAGATCCGTTGACTAAACCTCTCCCTAGAGCAAAACATGATCAACACCAGAATTCCATGGGTGTTCGATTCATCACAATGTAACTAGATTATTGACTCTAGTGCAAGTGGGAGACTGTTGGAAATATGCCCTAGAGGCAATAATAAAAGCATTATTATTATATTTCCTTGTTCATGATAATTGTCTTTATTCATGCTATAATTGTGTTATCCGGAAATCGTAATACATGTGTGAATAACAGACACCAACATGTCCCTAGTGAGCCTCTAGTTGACTAGCTCGTTGATCAACAGATAGTCATGGTTTCCTGACTATGGACATAGGATGTCATTGATAACGAGATCACATCATTAGGAGAATGATGTGATGGACAAGACCCAATCCTAAACATAGCACAAGATCGTATAGTTCGTTTGCTAGAGTTTTCCAATGTCAAGTATCTTTTCCTTAGACCATGAGATCGTGTAACTCCCGGATACCGTAGGAGTGCTTTGGGTATCCACAACGTCACAACGTAACTGGGTGACTATAAAGGTAGACTATGGGTATCTCCGAAAGTGTCTGTTGGGTTGACATGGATCAAGACTGGGATTTGTCACTCCGTATGACGGAAGAGGTATCACTGGGCCCACTCGGTAATGCATCATCATAATGAGCTCAAAGTGACCAAGTGTCTGGTCACGGGATCATGCATTACGGTACGAGTAAAGTGACTTGCCGGTAACGAGATTGAACGAGGTATTGGGATACCGACGATCGAACCTCGGGCAAGTAACATATCGATTGACAAAGGGAATTGCATACGGGGTTGATTGAATCCTCGACATCGTGGTTCATCCGATGAGATCATCATGGAGCATGTGGGAGCCAACATGGGTATCCAGATCCCGCTGTTGGTTATTGACCGGAGAGTCGTCTCGGTCATGTCTGCTTGTCTCCCGAACCCGTAGGGTCTACACACTTAAGGTTCGGTGACGCTAGGGTTGTGAAGATATGTATATGCAGTAACCCGAATATTGTTCGGGGTCCCGGATGAGATCCCGGACGTCACGAGGAGTTCCGGAATGGTCCGGAGGTAAAGAATTATATATAGGAAGTGCTATTTCGGCCATCGGGACAAGTTTCGGGGTCACCGGTATTGTACCGGGACCACCGGAAGGGTCCCGGGGGTCCATCGGGTGGGGCCACCTATCCCGGAGGGCCCCGTGGGCTGAAATAGGAGGGAACCCAGCCCATAGTGGGCTGGGGCGCCACCCCCTATAGGCCCATGCGCCTAGGGTTTCCACCAAGGAAGAGTCCAAGTGGTAGAAGGCACCCCTAGGTGCCTTGGGGGGGAGGGAAACCTCCCCTTGGCCGCCGGCCCCCCCTAGTAGATCTCATCTACTAGGGCCGGCGCCCCCCCCTTGGCACCCCTATATATAGTGGGGGGGAGAGGAGGGATTGAACACCCAGCCCCTGGCGCCTCCCTCTCTCCCCGTTACGTCTCTCTTCCTCGTAGTATAGGCGAAGCCCTGCTACTGTGACGCCCTGCATCCACCACCACGCCGTCGTGCTGCTGGATCTTCATCAACCTCTCCTTCCCCTTGCTGTATCAAGAAGGAGGAGACGTCTCCCGTCCCGTACGTGTGTTGAACGCGGAGGTGCCGTCCGTTCGGCGCTGGTCATCGGTGATTTGGATCACGTCGAGTACGACTACATCATCGCCGTTCTTTTGAACGCTTCCGTGCGCGATCTACAAAGGTATGTAGATGCATCCGATAGCTCGTTGCTAGTTGAACTCCTAGATGATCTTGGTGAAACGAGTAGGAAAATTTTTGTTTTCTGCAACGTTCCCCAACAACAGTTGCTTTGATATTGGGCCTGTACCTGGCAATAACTCAATCAAAAACTCAATGTCTCTATCCGGTGGCATTCCTGGCAATTCCTCAGGAAATACATCAGGAAAATCCTTTACCACTGGTACTTCTTCTTGCACAACTCCTGTTAGGCAGTTTACTTGTGTCCTGTTTGGCACATGCCGGGATACATACTTGATCCTTCTTCCCTCTGGTGTGGTAAGCAAAATTGTCTTACTGGCGCAATCGATGTTTCCTCCATACATCGACAGCCAATCCATACCTAATATCACATCCAATCCTTGAGATTCCAATACTATTAGGTCTGAGGGAAACACATAGTTACCAATCCTTAATGGTAACCGATCACACCATCGTCTGGCCATAAACTCCGCTCCTGGTGAGCTTACTAACATGGGTGACCTAAGGGCTTGGGTTGGCAGGTTATATTTATCCACAAATCCCCTTGATATGTATGAATGTGATGCACCAGTATCAAAAAGAACAAGTGCAGTAAATGACTTAACCAGAAACTTACAGATTACTGCATCGGGCTGATCTTCAACCTCCTCCACATTAACGTGGTTTACCTGTCCCCTATTGAAAGGGTTCGGCTTCTTCCCAGAGCTTCCATTGCCATTTCCATTCTGGCCTTCGGGACATTCATTGGCATAATGTCTGGTCTTGGAACACTTGAAACAAGTGACTTGACTCAGATCTCTCTTGGTTGGGGTCGATGGGGTGGTACGGTTCTGGTCGTTGCTTCCTCCATTCCCATTACCATTCTTGTGGCCATTATGGTTGTGCGAGCTTCCTCCTCCATGGGTATGCTGAAACTGAAATCCCGGTTTAGGGGTAAAACGGGGCTTCTGCTGGGCTCCAGAGTTATACTTCCCCTGTCCATACTTCCTCTTGCGGTTCTCAATCTGCTGTTGCTTCCCTTCAATAATGATGGCACGATCTACCAACTCCTGGTAGTTGTTGAAACTCGCTACCATCAACTTCATGCTTAGTTCATCATTCAGTCCTTCCAGAAACTTCTCCTGCTTAGCTGCATCCGTAGCAACGTCATCTGGGGCATAACGTGCTAACTTGCTGAAATCGTCAACGTACTGGCCAACTGTCCTTCCTCCTTGGCATAAGTTGCGAAACTCACGCTTCTTCATGGCCATAGCTCCTGCTGAAACATGGGCAGTGCGGAAAGCTTGCTGAAACTGATCCCATGTGACAGTGTTAACTGGGTAAGTGGCTGTCAAATTCTCCCACCATGCTGCCGCGGGTCCGTCAAGCTGGTGAGCGGCAAACTTCACTTTCTCACCATCTGTGCATCCTGTAGTGGTCAACTCCCTTCCTATCTTGCGGAGCCAATCGTCTGCTACTATTGGCTCGGTGCTACTGGAAAACACCGGCGGATTCAGCCTAAGGAAACGGGCTAAGTGGTCAACAGGTGGTGGTGGTGGGTTGTTGTTGTTGTTCTGCTGGTTCTGGACTAACATCTGCATCAATTGATTCTGCTGCTGGATCAACTGAGTGAGCTCCGGTGGAAATCCATTGTCACGTCTCGGAGGCATCTCAGGGTTTAGAAAAGACGAGAATTAAGAATAGAGTGAGGTCTAAAGAGAAAACACTACCCCAATGCACATGAGCAAATGCACACAAAATCACTTCATTCAATCAAACAAGGGCTTACAAATGGTCTAACTATCGCAAAAGTGCTCGACTATGATGTTTACATGGGGGAATACTACTACTATCTGGTGGTCATCTAGAAATTTGAACCGGTGGAAGACTCCATGATATCTGCTCCTGCTTCGTCTTCAAAATCGGGTTCACTTGGATCCGAATCGGTGTCGTCGATGATGATGTAGTTGTCCGGACATGCGACGTACTCGTCCTCCTCCTTGGATGCTAACTTCCTCTTGAGTTCTTCAATCTCCTGCTTAAGATCGCCATTGTGTCTTGATAGAGCTACATTCTCGTCCATGTAGTCCTTGCGTGTAGACTTCAGTTTTCCTTCTAGCTCGATGATCCTTGCCTTCGCATTCTTCAACTCTACCATATCATTGCACATCTGGTTCTCGTGGCGTCGAATGTGCTGGTTTAACTCCTGGATGAAAGATGCAATGAACCTATCCTTCTTGGTGCTAACTAACTCCCATTGTTCATCTCGGCGTCCTCAAATCTGGTAGATAGTGTCCTTGAGGTCTTCTTGGTAAACTTCTCCAATGCGTCCTATGGTGATATGAGCTGCCATGCTCCTTCCCAGACTCCAGGTGGGTGCATTGAAAATACTATCTATTGGCTTCGTGATTGGCGCGAATGTCCTTCCCGGAACGTGAGCTTGAATCTTCCAGCGCTCCTCTTCAGGAAGAGTGGCGTTGAAGGTTCCCGTGAAGCTTGGTAATCCAATGTTCAGGTACTTGGTGACTTCCTTCAGGTGAAATCCAAATGGTGTGCCTTCATCCGGTTGAGCGTACTTAATCATCGCGTTCGTCATCCTAAAAGAGTAGAAAAGATGAGAAGTTAGAAAATGAGAAGAGAATGGTGATCTATGGCTTTAACTTAGTGGTCGTGTCCTACAGTCAGCATGTGTTCTGATACCATCTCTGTCGCGACCCGACCCGAATGAATCAAGCGCTCTGTGCTCAGGTGTCATCCCTGGGTCAGTAATGCTGACACCAAACAGTACATCGAAGGATTTATAGCAGAGTGGCAATCACACACTTATTACATCGTTGTCTCAAAGAGAACTTATTACAATAAACATGGCTTAAGGCCATCTAGTGTCGATAACAGCGGAAGACTCGGAAGATAAATGGGTCCATCAACTCCAACAGCATCACTGAGTATAGAACCACGACCTAAAAGCACCTTACTCGTCGTCTGAAAAGTCTGCAACATGAGAAGTTGCAGCCCGAAAACGGGTCAGCACATGGAATATGCTGGCAATGTAACACATAGAGAGTAATGGAATGAAACAGCTATACTATATGCATATATGGCTGGTGGAAAGCTCTATGGTTACAGTTTTGCGTAAAGCCAGTTTTTCCCTACTGCAAAGGAATAAATCTATTTAACTATCAAGGTAGTTGTTAAACATCGAGAATGGTTGACAGCATTCCGATCCCAATTAAGTGAACAATTAAAACCCAACAACATTAATTATAAGTAACATGATGAGATTCACATGATATTCAAGTACTCGATACTCAAGTTGTCCATAACCGGGGACACGGCTAATCATGATTAGTTTATACACTCTACAGAGGTTTGCTCACTTTTCCCCACATGACTCGATCGCCTCCGTTTGTTTTCTCGCACTACATGGTGTTTGAGAAACGGATGACCGAGACATAGTCTTTCAGAAGCACTAGCACCTTACATGTGGGGTAGACCGTACCACCTACAACCCCTACATCTGCTAGTCCACCCCGTAAGAGTTCGCACAACTTAGTCAACTATGCCAGAGCCCATAGTAGCATGTGGCTGCACACGGAAGTTTCTAGCATGAATTATCTTATGATCCCTTTGAGCCTGGGTGGCGGTCCAAAATAAAACAGGCAAGTCCTAATAGACATCAGGTGCCTCAATCCACCCAGATGTGTGTTTAAGTGGCCACCTTAGATAAACCATTAAAAATTATCAACTCACATCTGTCATGGATATCACTCACCCAATCCACGTCTACTAGCATAGCATGGCATAATAAGCAAACGTAGAAGTAACTCCCAAAGGTTTCATAATAATATAGGTGATAGGTACTACCTCATCTACTTCCCATCCCACAATTTAATTAGATCCTAATCATGCAATGTGAGAGGATTGATCTAATGCAATAAAACATGGGTTGTAGAAAATGTATGATCAAAGTGTTACTTGCCTTGCTGATGATCCGCGAGACCTAGGGTTTTGAAGTAACAAGCGGCGCACTCCGGGTGATCTATCACAGACAAACAACAAGCACCCAATAAGTACTCATCTAATGCACACGTAAAACTCGAGCAAGAGAACGAACCAGAAAGTTCAACTTAAGAACTCCGGTTGCGAACGGAAAACAAACGGCGGAAGAAAACAACTCGGTTCTAGCAAGTTAAATCTAGGTCAAATTTTACCGGGGAAAAAACTTGTTTAAGTTGATTAGATGGAACGGCGGTTTCGAAATGAAACTCCAGGCGCTTGAATCACCTGATTCCGATAAACGAGCGAGAAGAAAGACTAGAACGAAGATCGGATCTGAGATCACGATCGCGGAATAAATCCGACGAAAAGAAAGAGACGAACGGTTAAACAAACGGGCGTCGTTAACCGGGAATAATCGGTGATCACGTTCGTTGAGATGAATGGTCCGAAAGAAGAACAAAACCGATCTAGGGTTTCGAAAAAGACCGAAACAAAAACCGGAAAAGAAATGGAAAAGAAACGGAACGGTTCTTTTGAGAAAAACCGAACCGGGGAAGAAAAAGAGAGGCGCGGCTACCTCGGGAGGCGGGGCTCCGGGCGGCGGCGGCTAAGGGCGGTGGCGGCGGCTAAGGCGGCGGCTTGGGGTTGCGCGCTGCTGCTTGCTGCGGCTTAGGAGGAGAGGGGCTTGGGGTTTTAATGTGAGGAGAGGGGGGGGATTGGGGTATTTATATAGGTGAGGGGGGGATTTACTTGGGGTAGGGGGCAAGCAAAAGAAAAAGAAACAAGGAAAGAGGGGGGCCTACCGGCCTAGAGTCCTGCTGGGACTCGGCCTGGGGAGGTAGCGCTGGCTGCCTCGCCTGGCGCTTGGCGCGCGCGCGGCTGGGGCTGGGGCCTGGCCGGCCGGCCTGCTGGCTGGGCCTTGGCCCAAGGCGCTACGAAGACTTTTTTTTATAGATGCACGCGCAGAAAAACAAAAGAAAAGAAAACTAAATGAACTCTGAAAAAATCTAAAGTAAATTTTCCCCGACTCCTAAAAATGAGCTGAACAAAATGAACTTTACTCGGGACCTAAAATGCAATTTTCGAAAACGCGCATTTTTCCCTATCCAAATAAAATGCAAATAGAACTCCAGCAAACAAAAATTTGATCTATTTATTAAATCTTCATTTTTCCTCAATTTTGGGAAAGTCATATTATTCCCTCTCTTATATTTTTGATATGGGAAAAATTATTGAAGATGAAATAAATAAATCAAATGATCCTCTTTTTTCAAATTCGAGAAAACTCTCAAATATGAAAATAATGAAATCTCCAACTCTCTCCGAAGGTCCTTGAGTTGCGTGAAATTTCTAGGATCGACCAAAATGCAAGAAAATATGATATGCATGATGATCTAGTGTATAACATTCCAAATTGCAAATTTGGGATGTTACAGTTTTTCATGGCCATAGAGGCTTGCGGCGGCGGAACTCCCGATCTAGGTTTCTTTCTGGGGGTTTCTGGATTTATAGGAATTTTTGGCGTCAGTTTCACATCAGGGGGTCCTCGAGGCAGCGACAAGGTAGGGGGGCGCGCCCTAGGGGGTGATCGCGCCCTCCACCATTTTCGTTGACTCGGGACTCTTCTGGCCCAACTCTTTTGCTTCGGGGGCTTCTTTTGGTCCATAAAAAATCACTGTATATTTTTAGCTCGTTTGGACTCCGTTTGATATTCTTTTTCTGTAAAACTCAAAAACAAGGAAAAGAACAGAAACTGGCACTGGGCTCTAGGTTAATAGGTTAGTCCCAAAAATAATATTGAATAGCATATAAATGCATATAAAACATGCAAGTTGGATAATATAATAGCATGGAACAATCAAAAATTATAGATACGTTGGAGACGTATCAAGCATCCCCAAGCTTAATTCATGCTCGCCCTCGAGCAGGTAAATGATAAAAACAGAATCTTTGATGTGGAATGCTACCTAACATATTTATCAATGTAATCTTATTTATTGTGGCATGAATGGTCAGATCCACAAGATTCAAAACAAAAGTTTAATATTGACATAAAAACAATAATACTTCAAGCATACTAATAAAGCAGTCATGTCTTCTCAAAATAAGATGGCCAAAGAAAGCTATCCCTACAAAATCATATATTCTGGCTATGCTCCATCTTCATCACACAAAGTATTTAAATCATGCACAACCCCAATTACAAGCCAAGAAATTGTTTCATACTTTTAGTGTTCTCAAACCTTTTCAACTTTCACGCAATACATGAGCGTGAGCCATGGACATAGCACTATAGGTGGAATAGAATATGGTGGTTGTGGAGAAGACAAAAAGAAGGAGATAGTCTAACATCAACTAGGCATATCAACGGGCTATGGAGATGCCCATCAATAGATATCAATGTGAGTGTCACGCCCTTGATGCGGCTATATCTCCTACGTGTCGAGGCACGACTTAGAGGCATAACCGCATTGAAAGCAATGTCGCAAGTTAGGCAATCTTCACAACATCCCATGTAATATAAATAATAAAAGGGGAAGGAACATAGTTGGCTTACACTCGCCACGTCAATCAAAGTACATAAATAGCATTACATCATCCAATCACTCATGGCCCGACTACGGTGCCAAAATAAAAGACCAACCCAACATGTGACACGGTCCCGATCACCCCAACTGGGCACCACTACTGATCATCAGGGAAAGATACATAGTAACGGCGTGAGTCTTCGTCGAACTCCCACTTGAGCTCAAACGCGTCATCTGGAACGGAGTCGTCTGGCCCTGCATCTGGTTTGGAAGTAGACTGTGAGCCACAGGGACTCAGCAGTCTCACACCCTTGCGATCAAGACTATTTAAGCTTATAGGTAAGGCAAGGTAAAATATGTGGAGCTGCAGCAAGCGACTAGCATATATGGTGGCTAACCTGTTCGCAAAAGAGAGCGAGAAGAGAAAGCAAAGCGCGAACGAATAACTAGAGAACAACCTACGGCAAGCATTACTCCAACACCGTGTTCGCTTCCCGGACTCTGCCGAGAAGAGACCATCACGGTAACTCACATAGTTGATTCATTTTAATTAAGTTTAGGTTTAAGTTATCTACAACCGGACATTAACAAATTCCCATCTGCCCATAACCGCGGCCACGGCTTTTGAAAGTTCAAATCCCTGCAGGGGGTCCCAACTTAGCCCATGACAAGCTCTCACAGTCAACGAAGGATATACCTTCCCCCGAGACACTCCGATCAGACTCGGTATCCTGGTTCTACAAGACATTTCAACAAGTTAAAACAAATCCAGCAACACCGCCCGAATGCGCCGAAAAATCCCGATAGGAGCTGCACATATCTCGTTCTCAGGGCACACTCAGATGAGCTCTCCATACAACTAAAACCAAACCTCGAGTTTCCCCGAGGGGCGCTGCACAGGACTCTAGTTTGGACCAACACTCAGAGGAGCACTGGCCCAGGGGGGTTTAAATAAGATGACCCTTGGGCTCCGGAAACCCAAGGGAAAAAGGGACTAGGTGGAAAATGGTAAAACCAAGGTTGGGCATTGCTGGAAAAGCTTTATTCAAGGCGAACTATCAAGGGGTTCCCATTATTACCCAACCGCGTAAGGAACGAAAAATCTGGGAACATAACACCGATATGACGGAAACTAGGGCGGCAAGAGTGGAACAGAACACTAGGCAAAAAGGCCGAGCCTTCCACCCTTTACTAAGTATATAGGTGCATTAAGATAACAAGATAATATAATGATATCCCAACAAGTAAATAATGTTCCAACAAGGAACGGTCTCCAATCTTCACCTGCAACTAGCAACGCCATAAGAGGGGCTGAGCAAAGCGGTAACATAGCCAATCAACGGTTTGCTAGGACATGGTGGGTTAGAGGTTTGACATGGCAATTTGGGAGGCATGATAAGCAAGTGGTAGGCATCGTAGCATAGGCATAGCAAAAGAGCGAGCATCTAGCAAAGCAAAGATAGAAGTCATTTCGAGGGTATGATCATCTTGCCTGCAAAGTTGTCAGAGTTGACTGGATCCTCGAAAGCAAACTCAACGGGCTCCTTGTTAGCGAACTCATCTCCCGGCTCTACCCAAACAAGACAAACAAGCAACAAGAACACAATCAACCACGTGCAAAGCTCAAACAACATGATGCAAACATGATATGCTATGAGGGATGCGATATGTGATGCATATGCAAGATTTGACAAGGAATGATTGACCCTGGCCTCAACTTGGAAATCCAAGTGTGCCACTGGAAAGGTGAGATGATTTCGCTTGAAAACGATTTAAAGAACGCCGGAATCGGAGACACGGTTTGGAAATGGCGAGCAAAACAAATATGGCACCGGTCTGCGATATACAGCAAGTGACCACCTAAATGCAACAAGACAAACATGCTACAGCATGCAAACATGGCAACAAAATACATGGCAGGGATCCTTGCATGATGCTTAACAAAAGAGGAACACTGAGCTACGGCCAATTCATCCATTAACAGGTCCAAACAAGCATGGCAAAAATGCAATTGGTAAACAGATCTCAGACTTGTGAAATTAACACTTGTCTAGAATTTCAGAACAGGTAGCACACTTTGGAGCACGAAAACTATATGCTACAGGGCCTGAACATGATAAAGTAAAGCATGGCATGGAGCTACTCAAAGAGCTTAACAAAAGTCCCTTAGCGAACTTGAGCCAAAAGGGATCAGAAAATACATTTGCAAGCATGTGAACATGGAAAAAACATAATCAGATCACAGACTTAGTGAAAAACTGGAGCATGCAAATCAGATATCAAGTAGGCATGTTTACGAGCTCGATGCACTCACTACAGAGCATGTCATGACAATCTAAGAATACACCCATCAAGAATACACATAATACAAGCTAGACATGGCAAGAACAATAACATAGCATGCACGGATCAACTACAACATCCTCGGCAAAATCGCTAACAAGTAGACAATCTGCCCAGATTCACGAAATGACAAAAGTAGAGCTCGATTGACTCAAGCTAGGGTGCTCTATAATTGCAAACAAAGACATGGATGGATAGATCACTACAAGATTAACAAATCATCCTTACTGATCATCCTCAAAAGAGGCACGGATCACTAGGAAACAACACGAACATATGGCATATTGATAAGAACAGATCAAGGACTTAGTGGAATTGCTAAGTCCCTGAAATCAGCATTAACAAATGCACCACTTTGCAAGCTTGTGCTAGTCACCACACACATCACAAAAATACATGGATGGCACCTTTGGAAAGATGACAAAGCATATAACAAAACATATGTAGAGCTCAGGGGCATATAATGCACACAATAATCATGGCAAAAATGACAAATAGCTAATTGGAGCAGCAGATCTGGCAACTATCTCAAATAGCACTCTTCCAACAGCTTTTCGGACATCAAGATGAACTCAAATGAAAATGATGCAATGAGATGAAATGATGTGCTCTTTGAGATGAACATTTTGATGTGCTATATGCCCAAAACGGAGCTACGGATGCGGAGATACAACATGATGAAAAACGCAAATTATTAGGGTTTCGGGAGGAAAGTCAACCGTCCGGATTTTAGATATGAGATCCACTATTCATGCGCGGATAACGATGATCGCCGGGGGAACGCCGGTGGCCGGACTTCTTGCCGGGGAAAGCGCCGGCGTGGAGGAGGAAGGCGCGGGGCGGCACCGGAGTGTGGTGGTGGTGGCCGGCGTCGGTGCGGCAGCTCGGGCGCCGGCGTAGAGGCAAGGGGCGGCGAGGAGGCGCCCCGGCGCGGCGGCTCTGGCCGGCGAGGCGGCTCGGCCACGAGGAGAGAGGCGGCGGAGGTAGGAGAAGACCCGGGCAGCGGTGGAGGATCCCAGGCCGCGGGGGCCGGCCACGGGCCGAGCGGGCCCGCGCGGAATCGGCGGCGATGTGGGGCGCCCGCTGCCATGTGGCGCGCCCCGGTAGGTCGGCGGCGGCGGGCGGACAATGTCCGGACCGCGGGAATTTCGTCCGGCGGCGGCGAGTGGAGATGGATCTAGGGTTTCGGGAGAGGGGAAAACGAGAATTTCGGAGGGGTTCTTTAAATAGGCATAGAGGGAGCTAGGAGTGTCCAAATGAGGTGCGGTTTTCGGCCACGCGATCATGATCGAACGCTCTAGATGATGCAGAGGTCTTTGGTGGGTTTTGGGCCAAATTGGAGGGGTGTTGGGCTGCAACACACACGAGGCCTTTTCGGTCCCTGGGTTAACCGTTGGAGCATCAAATGAAGTCCAAATGGTACGAAACTTGACAGGCGGTCTACCGGTAGTAAACCAAGGCCGCTTGGCAAGTCTCGGTCCAATCCGGAAATGTTTAATCCCCACACACGAAAGAAAGGTAGAAATGACCACCGGAGGAGAACGGAGCGCCGGAATGCAAAACGGACAACGGGGAAAATGCTCGGATGCATGAGACAAACACGTATGCAAATGCAATGCACATGATGGCATGATATGAGATGCATGACAACAACAACAACACACACGAAGACAAAAACCCAAACTCGAGGAAATAAAATAAATTAACGCCGGAAACGGCAAGAGTTGGAGTGCATATTGGGTAAATAACATCCGGGGTGTTACAGTGAGTGAGTAGGGATTTCCATGCAACAGATGCACTAGAGCTATAAGTTTACGAAAGCTCAAAGGAAAACTAAGTGGGTTTGCATCCAACTTGCTTGCTCACGAAGACCTAGGGCAATTTGAGGAAGCCCATAGTTGGAATATACAAGCCAAGTTCTATAATGAAAAATTCCCACTAGTATATGAAAGTGACAACATAGGAGACTCTCTATCATGAAGATCATGGTGCTACTTCGAATCACAAGTGTGGAAAAAGGATAGTAACATTGCCCCTTCTCTCTTTTCTCTCTTTTTTGTTTGGCTTCTTTAGCCTCTTTTTTGTTGTTGGCTTCTTTGGCCTCTTTTATTTTTCCTCACATGGGCAATGCTCTCATAATGAAGATCATCACACTTTTATTTACTTGTAACTCAAGAATTACAACTCAATACTTAGAACAAAATATGACTCTATATGAATGCCTCCAGCTGTGTACCGGGATGTGCAATGACTCAAGGGTGACATGTATAAAAATTATGAATGGTGGCTTTGCCACAAATACTATGTCAACTACATGATCATGCAAAGCAATATGACAATGATGATGTGTGTCATGGTTAAACAGAACGATGGAAGTTGCATGGCAATATATCTTGGAATGGCTATGAAAATGCCATAATAGGTAGGTATGGTGGCTGTTTTGAGGAAGGTAATAGGTGGGCGTGTGGCACCGCAGAAACTTGCGTGGCACAAGAGAGGCTAGCAATGGTGGAAGGGTGAGAGTGCGTATAATCCATGGACTCAACATTAGTCATAAAGAACTCACATACTTATTGCAAAAATCTATTAGTCATCGAAACAAACACTAATGCAGGTTGCTGCTAATGCGACACTACGATCAGAAACCCTTTGATGAAACTATGTGCGATGCATTAATCGCAAATGGGGATGTAAAAAAACCATCAAAAAAGGTGCAAAACATTTGCGATGGCGGAGCCATCAAACACGGTTCAGATTTTAGTTGCGTGTGCGATGTAGGGCACATAGTTAATCCATTCGAACTGGTTGCGATGAGGTAGAACAACAGAAACAGGCAGCCATATCAATGGGTGTGCGATATGCGACATACAGTTGGCTCTTATGAACTGTTTGCTATTAGTGAGTGCAATAGAAACGGTTAGCCAGATCAATGTGTGTGTTATATACGGCATACGATGCAGTAGTATGAACTATTTTTGATTAGGGAACAAAATAGAAACGGGTTCAATTTAACAAGATGTGTGTGATACGTGGCAAACAGCCGACTCAGATGAACTGTTTGCGATGAGAAATTACAACACAGACGGTTAATACAGTTAGTTCGTGTGCGATTCTGTGTGTACAAAAAACTTTAAAAAATGCAAACTAGTTGCTTCCGGCGGCTAGGAGTATAGCACACGATGCATCTGCGAGTACTCGTGTGCGATGATTAGTAAGTAACACATACGTTTCCTTATGTTAGCACGTGTGTGATAAATAACACGTGGCACCGGATACGGTATTTGGGTTGTGTGTGTGCTCCACTTAGTCTTCCCGCGCTCCAGCGAATGCTTCCCGCGCACCACATGGGTGAATTGTAAAATCCATGCCTCTTCCCTCATCAGTTTCCCGCTGCCAGCTAATGCCTTTCTGCATATAACCCAGGCAGCAACGCACCATCGTGACACTATGCGTAGATCTAGTCCTCACCCATCTACCATTAGTTATTCCAAGCATGTCAGGCAATGACCAAAGCTTCAACGTGGACGCCTACCTGCGTTGCATCTTCGGCGAGGAGAATGAGTCGGAGCAAGTCGGGGAGCAAGAGCTTCATCGGCCAGTGCAAGCACCATGGCCCATCGGTAGCGATATTGGCATGACAGTCCTTGGGCGCACAATCGACATATTGAAGAGGAGGTGTGATGAGCAGTTTGCCATCCACCATGCAAAAGAACCAGAGCTGCTCGGCGGCATGATCGATGACCCACCTGAAGAGCCACTGTCACGGGTGCTCATCAAAAGCCTGATGCCCCGCAAGGAATGGCAGAGGACCTCTGCAATTCAGTCAAGACATAGGCAGAGCCTGCGGCTTTATCATTGCCCGCGGCGGCCGTGTCAACCTCGATCCCGATGATGTGGTGGCCAAGCTCAAGCACATCATTGGCAGAGTTGATGTCCCCGACGAAGTAGAACATCACCAACGTGATATCTTGAGGATGCAGGTGATGGGCGGAATTTGCTCCCAGGCCAGAGACATGGAAATGGAGCGGTTCCGCGAAGATATCATGTGCGCGATTGCATGCTGTCAAGCTCTTATCGAAGAGGCCCAGCAGCCCCAAGAGCCTCCCAGCGCCAGTAGCTCCGTAGGCGGAGGCGGGTCAGGACACTTGGAGTGAATAGCCGCAAGGGTTCTATGATGATCATGGAGTCTGAGAAGAACGTTGTCAGAAGGCCTCCAGCTCAGCCTCTTAGCCTATATTTTATTATAATTGTATGCATATGTTGGTCATTTAAAATTATCCTAAATATGTAAGACAATTATTAACCATCGCCATTGTAAATTTGCCTCAACGGCTAGCAGAGCGGACCGCGCCGCGTCCGCCTCAATGGCGAGCAAAACACGCGAGTGAACGCGAGCAGAGCGCGCCACGGCAGCCTCAACGGTGAGCAACCACGTGGTCAACCTTCTGCCATCAATAAATTTTGACCTTGTTTCTCGCCACATTGCAGATTACAAGGCAATAAGCAATTGCAAATCTGTTCACATCTATCAAACTAATATGTGTTCACCCTAGCACTGGGCTATAAAAACTATCCACTCAAAAATTACTTCACAGTTCCTCCCCTCATCAGCCACAAAACTGAACTTTCCTGTCAAGTCATTCCGCCATGACTGGTAGGAGGAGTTTCGGGTGGACATATAACTAGGTAGCAAAGACCAAGGCCGCGGAAGCAATAGAGAGGTCCCGCTGTAAAGCGGCAGCCACAACAGAGATGTCCCGGCGCACCGCGGAGCCCTCGAACGTGCCCTTGGGCAAGCGAGGGCTCTCACAAGTGCACTCGCTGCGTCAGCTGTCGCGACGAGCTGGCATTCCTGAAGTCCTTGGCTCAGGACGATGACATTCTCGCTAGCATCATTAAGCAGCAGGAGATGGTCGACGGCTTGATGAAGCTGCTCGAGATCAGCAATGCCTCGGTTGACAAGGAGACCGGCCTCGTCGAGCAACTCATGGGTGACAATGCGAAGCTCCTCAAGGCGCTCGCCGAGAAGGAGGAGGACACCGCCGGCTGGAAGATGCTACATGAGTCGAGTAGTGCCTCAGGGATGACACTGATAACGGTCATCGGGGAACTGATGGGTGACTTGAGGAAGCTCCGAATCGAGCATGAGCAGGTGGTGGAGGTATCCGTGGCAGCTTTCAAGCAAAGTCATGAGGAATTGAAGGAGCTAGAGGATGTCGTCACCCAATGATCCATCGACGAGTAGAGACAGTAGAGACCTAGATTGTTGTCTGCGATTTCCTTCTTCTCTTGCCTCTGTGTCTTCCGGGCTTTGTCGCATGTGGCGTTTTATATTATCTGGAATATGTAAGACAATTATTATATGCGCCATTGTAAATTTGTCATCGTATTATCCGTTACCATTTTATTTGTCGTTGTATTATCTGTTGCCCTATGTGGCAATTTAAATTAGGCCGGAATATGAGTTGAAAACACGAACAAAGCGAATGCTGCCATGGGATCACAAGCAAACACCCTCCGTCTAGGTGCTTTAATTAAACCATTAACAGAGAAGTTGTGAGCGAGGCGGGCGGCGGCTGGTGCATGGAGGTCAAAGAGCTTGCTTCCCAGTGAGCATTAGCGGCCTTGCTACTCGCACATGTCCCGTCGAGCCTGCGAGGTGGATAATATGCACGTGTCCCGTCGAGCCTGTGCGGCGGACTACTCACACGTATCCCGTCGATCCTGCACGGCGAGCTTCTCGCACTCGTCCTGTCTAATCAAACAGTTACATGCACGCCATAGCGTATGGTTAAATTTTCACACAGTTCATTTAATACAACCCTTTGTGATATTAATGTATCAGCTATTTGTTTCAAAAAGGACTTCATTGGCTATTAATGTGTGTGCCTTGTCTCAAACTGGACGATTTTTTACCACAGTATATATGTGCCATGTCATGAAACCATGCCAAGTTTCATGTTTGTTGGGTGAGTTTGGATTTACTGGGATTTAAAAACCAAGATTCTCAATGTTTTAGGAGGACGAGAAGTTTGTAATTCACTCCCATTCCTTAAATCAGACCTAAACATGCACCCAATGACACATGTATGATTTCCCACCCATTTTGCTTCACTGGAGCATGTGTTTGTAGTTCAAATTTGAATTATGCACTACATTAAATGCCTAGAAAACTTAATTAATATATACAATGGCCAAACGAACCCTGAACAGTTTCACATTTCAGCACGACACTCATGTTATTCTATGTTGCGTGTAGAAAACAAAGTTCAAGGCGAGAAGAGGCAGCGATTATCCTTTCACCCACAAGAGGGGCATGTTTCCCTATCGGAACCATGAGGGTTGCGACAGGCTCTGGTTTGTAAGAGGCTTGTAATATAGCTTCACCCAAATTGGACAATTATATGTACCATGTAGTGATTCCATGCCAAGTTTCACGATTTCCTGGTGAGTTTTGGATTTACAGAGATTTAAAAACCGAGATTGGCAATGTTTGTGGCCAAGCCAGGATGGCGAGATGGTTGAATTCATTCACGTTCATTCCATGGGACCTAAACTTGCACCCCAAGGACACATGTACATTTTTTCTAGCCATTTTGGTGCACCGGAGCATGTATTTGTAGTTCGGATTTGAATTATGGACATTAAATACCTAGAAAACTCAATTAATGAATAAAAAGGTCAAACGACCCCTGAATAATTTCAAAGTTCAGCGCGAATCTCCTGTTGTTCCATGTTGCGTGTAGAATAAAATACGAGGCTAGAAGAGGGAGGGATTATCGTTTGGTCCATAAGGGGACACGTTTCCCTATCGAAACCATGAGGGTTCTTGCGACAGGCTCCGGTTTGTAAGAGGTTTATAATAAAGCTTGGCCCAAATTGGCAATGTTTTTACCATGACATATATGTGCCATGACGTGACACCATGCCACCTTTGATGACTTTCTTGTGAGTTTTGGATTTATGGGGATTTAAAAATCGAGATTCCAAATGTTAGAGGATGAGCCAGGACACCGGTATGGTTGTAATTGGTTCCCATTCCTGGTATGGGACCTAACATGCACCCAAGGACACATGTATAATTTGGCTAGCCATTTTGGTGAACTGGAGCATGTATTTGTAGTTCAATTTGAATTATGGACATTAAATGCCTAGAAAACTCAATTAGTGTATAAAAAGGCCAAACAATCCCTGAATAAGTTTAAATTTCAGCACGGATATCCTGTCGTTCCAAGTTGCCAGTAGAAGAAAATACAAGGCGAAAAGATGCAGTGATTATGTTTTGCCCACAAGGGGAACACATTTCCCTATCGGAACCACGAGGCTTCTTTGAGAGAAGCTCTGGTTTGTAAGAGGCTTGTAATTAAACTTGCGCAAAAATGGACGAAAAAATTCCTCGACATATATGTGCCATGTCGTGATACCATGCCAGGTTTCAAAATTTCCGGGTGAGTTTTGGATTTACGAGGATATAAGAGTCGAGATTCTTCTCACGAAATGTTTTCAAATAGCACACAATTCACTAACGAAACTCATGTGCCTACCAAACCATGGCCGATGCCCCCTCCCCTACTACGCGCGTGATCTGAGTCGTGCATTCTGATTGGGCAGAACCCAAACCCCACGGATCATATGTCTGCACTGTTGGATGCTCCCAGATCGAACGGCAACCCTCAGCCCTTTCCATAGCACATGCAGTACATGGGTAAGCACTCTGCGCATGCGTTGTGCTAGCTCATGCTTCCTTCTCTACCATGTTTTCTGATCGGTTTCCCGCCTCTTCTCCCATCGTTTTCCCACTACCAGTGTCAGCGCTCATTGAAGGCTAGCAGCGACACACCGGCCATGTAAATATCACACATAGTTTCTAAAAGCACAAATGTGTGTGATAGGAGGGAGTAGGTCCCATAGGGTGACCAGCGTGAAATGCCTTAATGGCAAGGAAGGCAATTCCTATCAGCAAGGGGTGGCTTCCCATCCGCTAGCCTTGTCAAATAGAGTGCAGAAGTTAAGCATGCTCGGGCTGGAGTAGTCCAAGGATGGGTGACCCGCTGGGAAGTTGCATATCTCAAGCTTCATTTAAATGCCATGACACAGTCATTATAGAGATAAATATCTCTATAGTGACCTATCATGGCAATTATATAAACCTTGGGATCCTTGTTTTGCTAATCTGTAGACTATGTTTTTATTGGTTATTTTTTGCTCTAAAAAATTAATGAATGATTGACTTGACCTGTCATGGCGATTATATAAACCTTTTTTAGGTCGCATGCAGGGTATAGGGGCTGGGTGTTCCTATCGAGCATGTCTCCCTTGTGCGGCTTATAGACACTGCACATATCAGTGGGCTCCCCGAGGTATATATATTATCCTTTAACGATAATGAGGGGCCCACAGAATCTATCCCTTTGACCCAACAACGAGAAGGGTTTGACCATGATGGTTTCCTTTTGATATTAGTAATGTACATGTGCATTGCACGCATGAGATTTGGTAACCAAATTATGAATAAATACCACACTACAGTGCTGACCCACAAGTATAGGGGATCTATTGTAGTCCTTTCGATAAGTAAGAGTGTCGAACCCAACGAGGAGCAGAAGGAAATGATAAGCAGTTTTCAGCAAGATATTCTTTGCAAGCACTGAAATTATCGGTAACAGATAGTTTTGTGATAAGGTAATTGGTAACGAGCAACAAGTAAATAAAGTAAATGAGGTGCAGCAAGATGTCCCAATCCTGTTTGTAGCAAAGGACAAGCCTGGACAAACTCTTATATGAAGGAAAGCGCTCCCGAGGACACATGGGAATTATCGTCAAGCTAGTTTTCATCACGATCATATGATTCGCGTTTGGTACTTTGATAATCTGATATGTGGGTGGACCGGTGCTTGGGTACTATCCTTACTTGGACAAGCATCCCACTTATGATTAACCCCTATTGCAAGCATCCACAACTACAACAGAAGTATTAAGGTAAACCAAACCATAGCATGAAACATATGGATCCAAATCAGCCCCTTATGAAGCAACACATAAACTAGGGTTTAAGCTTCTGTCACTCTAGCAACCCATCATCTACTTATTACTTCCCAATGCCTCCCTCTAGGCCCAAACAATGGTGAAGTGTCATGTAGTTGACGTTCACATGATACCACTAGAGGGATGACAGCGTACGTCTCATCAAAATATTGAACGAATACGAAATTCACATGATTACTAATAGCAAGACTTCTCCCATGTCCTTAGGAACAAACGTAACTACTCACAAAGCATATTCATGTTCATAATCAGAGGGGTATTAATATGCATAATGGATCTGAACATATGATCTTCCACCAAGTAAACCAACTAGCATCAACTACAAGGAGTAATCAACACTACTAGCAACCCATAGGTACCAATCTGAGGTTTGGATACAAAGATTGGATACAAGAGATGAACTAGGGTTTGAGATGAGATGGTGCTGGTGAAGATGTTGATGGAGATTGACCCCCTTCCGATGAGAGGATCGTTGGTGATGACGATGGTGATGATTTCCCCCTCCCAGAGGGAGGTTTCCCTGGCAGAACAGCTCCACCAGAGCCCTAGATTGGTTCCGCCTCATGGCGGCGGAGTCTCATCCCGAAAGCTGGCTTATGATTTTTTTTCCTCGACGAAAGACTCCATATATCAGAAGATGGGCATCGGAGGGCCACCAGGGGGCCGACGAGGCAGGGGGCACGCCCCCACCCTCGTGGCCAGGGTGTGGCCCCCCTCTGGAACTTCTTGCGCTCGGTATTTTTTTATATATTCTGGAAATAGCTTTCGTGAAGTTTCAGGACTTTTGGAGCTGTGCAGAATTGTTCTGTAATATTTGCTCCTTTTCCAGCCCTGAATCTCAGCTGCCCGCATTCTCCCTCTATATGTAAACCTTGTAAAATAAGAGAGAATAGGCATAAGTATTGTGACATAATGTGTAATAACAGCCCATAATGCAATAAATATTGATATAAAAGCATGATGCAAAATGGACGTATCAACTTCCCCAAGCTTAGACCTCGCTTGTCCTCAAGCGAAAGCCGAAATCGAAAAATATGTCCACATGTTTAGAGATAGAGGTATCGATAAAAATAAAATACGGACATGAGGGCATCATGATCATTCTTAGAACAACAACTTATATATATATATATATTGTCATATGATCTCTTATGCTAATGTAACAATTCAATCACAATTTCAAGTATGAATCATAAACTTCATTGAAAACTAACAAACTATAATCTTAGTCATTGAAGTAATTGCAATTTATCATAACATAGGAAAGAGTCAAAATAAGAGCTTTTCAGCAAGTCCACATACTCAACTATCATATAGTCTTTCACAATTGCTAACACTCATGCAATATTTATGGTTATGGAGTTTTAATCGGGCACAGAGAAAGATAGGGGCTTATAGTTTTGCCTCCCAACGTTTTACCTCAAGGGTAATGTCAACAATAATAGTTCATGAAAACTCAGATCCAATTAGCCATATATACCAGGATCTTTCCAACACATTGTGCTTGCCAAAGGATAAAATGTAAAAAGGAAAGGTGAAGATCACCATGACTCTTATGTAAGGTAGAAGATAAAAGTAAAATATAGGCCCTTCGCAGAAGGAAGTTGAGGTTGTCATGCGCTTTTATGGTTGGATGCACAAAATCTTAATGCGAAAGAACGTCACTTTATATTGCCACATGTGATATGGACCTTTCTTATGCAGTCCGTCACTTTTATTTCTTCCATATCACAAGATCGTATAAAGCTTATTTCCTCCCACACTAATAAGTCATACATATTTAGAGGGCAATTTTTTATTGCTTGCACCGATGACAACTTACTTGAAGGATCTTACTCAATCCATAGGTAGATATGGTGGACTCTCATGGCAAAACTGGTTTTAAGGGTATTTGGAAGCACAAGTGGTATTTCTACTTGGTGCAGAGAATTGGCCAGTATGAGAGGGAAAGGCAAGCTCAACATGTTGGATGATCCATGACAATATAATTTATCTTGGATGTAAGAAAACATAAGACATTATGTTGTCTTCCTTGTCCAACGTCAACTCTTTACCATTTCACATTTTAATGAGTGCTCACAATCATAAAAGATGTCCAAGATAGTGTATTTATATGTGAAGACCTCTCTTTCTTTTTTACTTCCTATTAATTGCAACGATGACCAAACTATGTTTGTCAACTCTCAACAACTTTTATTCATCATACTCTTTATATGTGAGCTCATTACTTTCCATAAGATCCATATGATCTCTGTATTTGTTTTTATTCTTTCTCTTTCTCTTTTATTTTATTCCCTCTAGATCATAGCAAAATAATCAAGCCCTTGACTCAGCACTAATCTTTATTATATAGCTCACAGACTCGATTACATAGAGGGATCATAAAGCAAAACTCACAACTAGATCATACTAAAACTTTATTCTACTAGATCAAGATATTGCTAAATGGATCGAACTAAGAAAAATGGTAAAGATAAAAGTGATGGTGATACGATACCAGGGCACTCCCCCAAGCTTGGCAGTTGCCAAGGGGAGTGCCCATACCCATGTGATTATATGTCTTTTGCTGGTGAAGGAGATGGAGTTGTTGATGATGTAGGCTTGTTGTCCCTCTTCCAAGGCATGGGCTCGCCATCATAGAAGGATGATCAAGTCTCCTGAATCCTCAAATCTGCAGCCAAACTCATCCTCTTGAATCTATATTCATACTCATAGTTTTGATTTTGCAGGTCATAGATCTAGGCTTGGAGGTGCTCGATTTTCTCATGAAGCTTGAAGATGGCCTCCCCAATGTCCTTGACGTCCAGCTTGTATTTTTTGCTAAACTCCATGATCATAATGTGATTGGAGTCGAGTCCACACTCCACCATCTCCTGACACTTGAAAGCTTGTTGCTCCAATGCCTCGAGCCTTGCGTCCGTGCTTCCAGTCCTCCTTGGTCCCTCAACATTGCGGATGTGCAACAACCCCTCACGCATCTCAATGGTTTGAGGGTGTTGCAGCACCTCCGCGAGGTAGGGGTTGATGCCTTCTCGAAGAACTTGTCCTTGGGGGAGCTTCAAGACGACATGACGACCTACATCTGTCAGAAAAATAGCTCGAAACAAAGACAAGAGATATTTGCGTGATACAGGAGTCAAAACCTTAGGGAGATTATATAATGAATTTTTACCAACCAAAATATGTATCGTGCCAGAAAATGGAGTCCGGAGAGCGCACGAGGTGCCCACGAGGCAGGGGGCATGCCCAGGGGGGTAGGGCGCGCCTCCCACCCTCATGGAAACCTCGTGTCCTTTCCGGTTTGCTTCTTATTTACCTATTTTTCTAAATATTCCAAAATGAAGAAATATTGCCATTAGAACTGTTTTGGAGTCGGTTTACTTACCGTACCACGTACCTATTCCTTTTCGGAGTCTGAAACGTTCCAGAAAGTGTCCCTTATGTATTCCTCCGGGGTTACACTTTTAATAATATTAGTTTCAGCACTTATAGGATTATGTGAGATATAATGTTTGATTCTTTGACCGTTCACTACCCTCGGATTTGTGCCTTCGAAGTTGTTGATTTTTATGGCACCGGAACGATAGACCTCCTCGACAACGTAAGGACCTTCACATTTAGAGAGAAGTTTTCCTGCAAAAAATGTTAAACGAGAGTTTTATAGCAATACATAATCACCTACATTAAACTCGCGTTTTTGAATCCTTTTATCATGCCATATTTTAACTTTTTCTTTAAACAACTTGGCATTTTCATAAGCTTGGGTTCTCCATTCATCAAGTGAGCTAATGTCAAATAACCTCATCTCACCGGCAAGTTTGAAGTCATAGTTGAGCTCTTTAATGGCCCAATATGCCTTATGTTCTAATTCGATAGGTAAGTGACATGCTTTACCATAAACCATTTTATACGGAGACATACCCATAGGATTTTTATATGCAGTTCTATAGGCCCATAATGCATAATCAAGTTTCTTGGACCAATTCTTTCGAGATCTATTAACAGTCTTTTGCAAAATTAATTTGAGCTCTTTGTTACTCAATTCTACTTGACCACTAGACTGTGGGTGATAAGGAGATGCAATTATATGATTAACATCATACTTAGCAAGCATTTTACGAAAGGCACCATGAATAAAATGTGAACCGCCATCAGTCATTAAATATCTAGGGACTCCAAACCTCGGGAAAATAACGTCTTTAAGCATCTTAATAGAGGTGTTATGATCAGCACTGCTAGTTGGAATAGCTTCTACCCACTTGGGAACATAATCAACATCAACTAAGATATGTGTATACCCATTAGAGGACAGAAAAGGTCCCATATAATCAAAGTCCCAAACATCAAATGGTTCAATAACAAGTGAATAATTCATAGGCACTTCTTAACGTCTACTAATATTACCAATTCTTTGATATTCATCACAAGACAATACAAACTTACGAGCATCCTTGAAGAGAGTAGGCCAATAAAAACCGGATTGCAATACCTTATGTGCAGTTCTATCTCCAGCATGGTGTCCTCCATAAGCCTCAGAGTGACACTTGCGTAGCATCTGTTCCTGTTTATGCTCAGGTACACAACGTCTAATAATACCATCTACTCCTTCTTTATAAAGATGTGGGTCATCCCAAAAGTAGCATCTCAAATCATAGAAGAACTTTTTCTTTTGCTGGTATGTGAAACTAGGTGGTATAAATTTAGCAACAATATAATTAGCATAATCAGCATACCATGGAGCAGTTCGAGAAGCATTTATGACATTTAATTGTTCATCAGGAAAGCAATCATCAATAGGTAGTGGGTCATCAAGAATATTTTCTAACCTAGACAAGTTGTCTACAACGGGGTTCTCAGCTCCCTTTCTATCAATAATATGCAAATAAAATTCTTGTAGCAAAAGAACCCATCTAATAAGTCTAGGTTTAGCATCTTTCTTTTCCATAAGGTATTTAATAGCAGCATGATCAGTGTGAATAGTTAATTTAGAATCAACAATATAAGGTCTGAACTTATCACAAGCAAATACAAATGCTAAAAATTCCTTTTCAGTAGTAGCATAATTTCTCTGGGCGTTGTCTAGAGTTTTACTAGCATATTGAATAACATTTAATTTCATATCAACTCTTTGCCCTAGAACAACACCTACAGCATAATCACTAGCATCACACATAATTTCAATCGGTAAATCCCAATCAGGTGGCTGAACAATAGGTGCAGAAATCAATGCTTTCTTAAGTATTTAAAATGCTTCTACACAATCATCATTAAAGACAAAAGGAATATCTTTTTGTAATAGATTAGTCAGAGGCCGAGAAATTATTGAGAAGTCCTTAATGAACCTCCTATAAAAACCAGCATGACCAAGGAAACTTCTTATACCTTTGATGTCCTTGGGACATGGCATCTTTTCAATAGCATCAACTTTAGCTTTATCCACTTCAATACCTCTTTCAAAAAATTTATTCCCCAAGACAATACCTTCATTAAACATAAAGTGGCATTTCTCCCAATTCAAAACAAGATTAGTTTCTTCACATCTCTGCAAAACTCGATCAAGGTTGCTCAAGCAATAATCAAAAGAGGATCCATAAATGGAGAAATCATCCATGAATACCTCACATATCTTTTCACAAAAGTCAGAAAATATAGCCATCATGCATCTTTGAAAGGTAGCAGGTGCATTACATAAACCAAAAGGCATACGTCTATAAGCAAAAGTACCGAAAGGGCAAGTAAAAGTGGTCTTTGATTGATCATCAGTTGACACAAGTATTTGAGAGAAGCCAGAGTAACCATCTAGAAAGCAAAAATGTGTATGTTTGGATAATCTTTCTATCATTTGATCAATAAAAGGAAAAGGGTAATGATCTTTTTTAGTAGCCTTATTTAATTTGCGGAAATCAATTACCACCCTATAACCTGTAATCATTCTTTGTGGAATAAATTCATCTTTATCATTAGGAACAATAGTGATACCTCCCTTCTTAGGGACACAATGGACAGGACTTACCCATTGACTATCAGCAAGAGGATAAATTATACCTGCCTCAAGGAGCTTTAGTATTTCCTTTCTTACCACTTCTTTCATCTTAGGATTCATCCCTCGTTGATGATCAATAACTGGTTTGGCGTCTTCCTCCAAATTTATTTTGTGTTGACATAGAGTGGGACTAATGCCCTTAAGATCATCAAGAATATATCCAATAGCAGCATGGTGCTTCTTCAGATTTTTCAATAATTTCTCTTCTTCCTTCTCTGAAAGGTTAGCACTAATAATAACATGATATATTTTTTGTTCATCAAGATAAGCATATTTAAGAGTATCAGGTAATGGTTTAAGCTCAAACACGGGGTCACCCTTGGGTGGAGGAGGATCCCCTAGGATTTCAACAGGCAAATTGTGTTTCAGAATAGGTCCCTGTTTAAAGAATACTTCATCTATTTCCCTTCTTTCATTCATGAACATATCATTTTCATGGTCTAGCAAATATTGTTCTAAAGGATCATTAGGAGGCACGGCAATAGAAGCAAGACCAATAATTTCATATTTACTAGGCAATTCTTTATCATGGGGTTGTCTATGAAATTTAGCAAAATTAAACTCATGAGACATATCCCCTAAACCAACAGAAACAATATCCTTATTGCGGTCTATCTTAGCATTGACAGTGTTCAAGAAGGGTCTACCAAATATAATGGGACAAAAGCTATCTTGAGGGGAACCAAGAACAAGAAAATCAGCAGGATATTTAGCCTTCCCACACAAGACTTCAACGTCACTAACAATCCCAATTGGTGAAATAGTATCTCTATTAGCAAGCTTAATGGTAACATCAATACCTTCTATTTCAACTAGTGCAATATCATGCATAATTTCTTTGTATAAGGAAATAGGTATTGCACTAGCACTAGCACCCATATCACACAAGCCATGATAACAATGATCTCCTATTTTAACAGAAATAGCAGGCATGCCTACGATAGGTCTATGTTTATCTTTAGCACCAGGTTTAGCAATTCTAGCTATCTCATCACAGAAGTAAATAACCTGCCCATCAATATTATCGGCCCAGAGATCTTTAATCATAGCAACATTAGGTTCAACTTAAGTTGCTCAGGGGGTTTAGGTGTCTTAATATTACTTTTGTTGACCACAGTTGAAGCTTTAGCATGATTCTTTATTCTAACAGGGAAAGGTGGTTTCTCAACATAAGCAGTAGGAACAATAGGATCATTATAAGTGATAGTCTTTTCTTTAACTTTAGTAGGTGCAATTACTTTTACTTCAATGGGAGGATTATATTTAAACCACTTCTCCTTAGGAAGATCAACATGAGTAGCAAAGGATTCACAGAAAGAAGCTACTATCTCAGAGTCAAGTCCATATTTAGTGCTAAAAAACATCGGTATCCATAAAAGATTTAACACAATCAAACTTAGGTGTTATACCTGACTCTTTACCTTCGTCGAGATCCCAATCTTCAGAGTTGCGTTTAATTCTCTCCAATAAATTCCATTTGTATTTGATAGTCTTCATCATAAAGGAACCAGTACAAGAAGTATTGAGCATGAGCGATTGTTGTCGGAAAGCCGAGCATAAAATTTTTGAATATTCATTTCTCTTGAGAGCTCATGATTGGGGCATGAATATAACATTGACTTAAGCCTCCCCCAAGCTTGAGCGACGCTTTCTCCTTCACGAGGCCAAAAATTATATATATAATTGCGATCACGATGAACAAGATGCATAGGATAAAACTTCTGATGTGATCCCAAATTCAATCGCTTATAGTCCCATGATTTCATATCATCACATAGCCTATATCATGTCAATGCATCTCCCTTCAAAGATAAAGGGAAGACCTTCTTCTTGATAACATCATCGGGCATACATGCAAGCTTAAATAATCCACAAACTTCATCCACATAGATTAAGTGTAAGTCGGGATGCAATGTTCCATCTCCTGCAAAAGGATTAGCTTGCAATTTCTCTATCATACCTGAACGAATTTCAAAGTAAAAATTTTCATTTTCAGTAGGTTCAATAGGTTGAGGAGAAACTATTTGCTCTACCGGTCGAGGTGAAGATACCCCGAACAAGCCCCTCAAAGGACTACTTTCTATAGTAACAAGTGACGGTAAATTTCAGCACACTATATAAATTTTTCCTTACCAAATTCCACCTACCAAAGGCGCTTCACTCCCCGGCAACGACGCCCGAAAAGAGTCTTGATGACCCACAAGTATAGGGGATCTATCATAGTCCTTTCGATAAGTAAGAGTGTCAAACCCAATGAGGAGCAGAAGGAAATGATAAGCGGTTTTCAGCAAGATATTCTCTGCAGGCACTGAAATTATCGGTAACAGATAGTTTTGTGATAAGGTAATTGGTAACGAGGAATAAGTAAATAAAGTAAATGAGGTGCAGCAAGAGGGCCCAATCCTTTTTGTAGCAAAGGACAAGCCTGGACAAACTCTTATATGAAGGAAAGCGCTCCCGAGGACACATCGGAATTATCATCAAGTTAGTTTTCATCACGATCATATGATTCACGTTCGGTACTTTGATAATCCGATATGTGTGTGGACTGGTGCTTGGGTACTGTCCTTACATGGAAAAGCATCCCACTTATGATTAACCCCTATTGCAAGCATCCGCAACTACAACAGAAGTATTAAGGTAAACCTAACCATAGCATGAAACATATGGATCCAAATCAGCCCCTTACGAAGCAACACATAAACTAGGGTTTAAGCTTTTGTCACTCTAGAAACCCATCATCTACTTATTACTTCCCAATGCCTCCCTCTAGGCCCAAACAATGGTGAAGTGTCATGTAGTCGACGTTCACATGACACCACTAGAGGGATGACAACATACATCTCATCAAAATATTGAACGAATACCAAATTCACATGACTACTAATAGCAAGACTTCTCCCATGTCCTCAGGAACAAACATAACTACTCACAAAGCATATTCATGTTCATAATGATAGGGGTATTAATATGCATAATGGATCTGAACATATGATCTTCCACCAAGTAAACCAACTAGCATCAACTACAAGGAGTAATCAACACTACTAGCAACCCACAGGTACCAATCTGAGGTTTGGATACAAAGATTGGATACAAGAGATGAACTAGGGTTTGAGATGAGATGGTGCTGGTGAAGATGTTGATGGAAATTTACCCCCTCCCGATGAGAGAATCGTTGGTGATGATTTCCCCCTCCCGGAGGGAAGTTTCCCCGGCTAAACAGCTCTGCCAGAGCCCTAGATTGGTTCCGCCAAGGTCCCGCTTCGTGGCGGCGGAGTCTCATCCGAAAAGCTGGCTTATGAGTTTTTCCTCGACGAAAGACTCCATATAGCAGAAGATGGGCATCGGTGGGCCACCAGGGGGCCCACGAGGTAGGGGGGCGCGCCCAGGGGGGTAGGGCGCGCCCCCACCCTCGTGGCCATGGTGTGGCCCCCTCTGGAACTTCTTGCGTTCAGTATTTTTATATATTCTAGAAATAGCTTTTGTGAAGTTTCAGGACTTTTGGAGCTGTGCAGAATAGGTCTCTAATATTTGCTCCTTTTCCATCCCTGAATCCCAGCTGCCGGCATTCTCCCTCTTTATGTAAACCTTGTAAAATAAGAGATAATAGGCATAAGTATTGTGACATAATGTGTAATAACAGCCCATAATGCAATAAATATTGATATAAAAGCATGATGCAAAATGGACGTATCATATAGCATGTAAGCTTTGAGTCATATATGCATGATGTAGATGTTTGTTTAATTCTTATAGTTCATATCATTCAAAATCAATTAGTTTTATAAAAAAACAATCTATTTTAAGATTCATGGAATTGTGCATCGTAAAGCATAAAGTAAAAACAAATAGTGACAATTCATTTAGAAAAAAAGGTTTGGGCAATTAAGATATGAAAGATTCTAGAAGAAAGGAGAAGTGCTTGTGTTTTGTGGTTTGTGCATTATACTTAAGTTCAACCAAGGAGTCTTCTAGATTGTACATGTGGCAGAATCTGGTGGAATGTAGATGATATCCAATGGCCAGTAGTGTTCGGATTTGCCATCTCTATACCGTCGGATTGGCTTCATCCAACGACCAACTTTCAAAGTCTGCCTCCTCGAAGTTGGGAAACTGACATCATACGTATTGAACCAGGCTTGGAGTCGGGTACAATATTCGGTTTGTCATGTAGTTGGTGCCCATCAAAGTTGTGAATTTGGGATTTAAACACATCACACACCACCGTACCCATACATATTTGGGCCGAATGCAGTGTATACGGGGTCTTCTGATCGACCACATCTCCCTTGTGCAGTTTTTGTGATGACACGCGTATCTGTGGGCTCCTCGAGTGTATATATATCATCCCTTTGACCGATAACGAGGGGTATGTGTTGGCCATGAATGGATTCCTCCTAGTTCGTGTTAGGGCCGGTCACCGTCACATGTCGCTCAACCAAAGCTCGAGCTCATGCGTTGTCAGGATTCCGTCCCACATGCTCGGATTGCTGGGTTCGACCTACATCGTACCCTGCATGTATCTCATCCTTAACTACCTTGCCTTCATGGTTGTTGTCTGTATTGAGAGGTAGGCACCACATCTAAATTGTACATTATTCTATATTTAAAACACACATCACCCCTTCCCGACATACATCATTTTGGGACGCATGCAAGAGGTGTTGGTTTTGTGGTCCCTCTCGTGCGATTTTTATGATGGTTCAATCTATTGGCCCAAGCGGTTTATCGACAACACAACAGTTGTCGTTTGACCAAATGATTCATTCATTGGTCCGTCTTATGGTAGGTCATGCCGACATGCATGTATGACCAAAGTATCATTACGTGCATCCTCCCCGCTGACACGAAGTGGGAGGTGGTGGGCCAAGCATCGTAGCTAGCTACAACATTATGTCATTATAGATATATCCAAGGGTGCTTTCGGGTTTGCGAGGCAGGTGAGGGAGTCCTGGATTAGGGGGTCCTCGGACAGCCGGACTATATTCCTTGGCCGGACTGTTAGACTATGAAGATACAAGATTTAAGACTTCGTCCCGTGTCCGGGTGGGACTCTCCTTTGTGTGGAAGGCAAGCTTGGCCGTTCGGATATGTAGATCTCCTCCCTTGTAACCGACTTTGTGTAACCCTAGCCCCTCTGGTGTCTATATAAATCGGAGGGTTTTAGTTCGTAGAAAAACAACAATCATACCATAGGCTAGCTTCTAGGGTTTAGCCTCTTCGATCTCGTGGTAGATCAACTCTTGTAATACTCATATCATCAAGATCAATCAAGCAGGAAGTAGGGTATTACCTCCATCGAGAGGGCCCGAACCTGGGTAAACATTGTGTCCCCCGCCTCCTATTACCATCAGCCTTAGACACATAGTTCGGGACCCCCTACCCGAGATCTGCCGGTTTTGACACCGACATTGGTGCTTTCATTGAGAGTACCACTGTGTCGTCACCATAAGGCTCGATGGCTACTTCGATCATCGGCAACGATGCGATCCAAGGTGAGATTTTTCTCCCCGGACAGATCTTTGTATCCGGCGGCTTTGCACTGCGGGCCAACTCTCTTGGCCATCTGGAGCAGATCGAAAGCTACAGCCTTGGCAATCAGGTCAGGTTTGGAAGTTTGAACTATACTACCGACATCCGTGGAGACTTGATCTTCGACGGATTCGAGCCCGCGTCAGGTGTGCCGCACAGTCACGACGGGCATGACTTAGCTCTACCGCCAGACAGTGTTTGGGAGATCACACCTGTGGCGACTCCGGCCCTTGATCCGGAGCAGATCGCACCATCCGAGGACGGGTGGATGGACCCCGCCCCAGAGGCCGCACACTCAGCGGCAATAGAGCTGAATACTGACTTCACCTCCTACGAGACCTGTGTTGCCGGACCTTTGGATTCGTCCCCGGCCATGGTCTCAAAACCGCCTGCGTCCATACCTATCAAATCTGATTGGTCGCCGATCACGGAGTTTTCCTCCGTGGATATTGTTCAGAACTCGCCCTTGGGCGATGTGCTAAATTCATTAAGGTCTCTCTCCTTTTCAGGAGGCCTTTGGCCGAACTGTGTTCAGCCTGAGTGGGAAGCGGACGACGAAGAAACTCGTTCCCCACCCACCACCCACTTAATAGCCACTGTCGACGACTTAACCGACATGCTTGATTTCGGCTCTGAAGACATCGACAATATGGATGACGATGCGGGAAACGAACAGGAACCACCGCCCGTAGGGCGCTGGACTGCCACTTCATCACATGATATATACATGGTGGATACACCCCAATAAAATGATGACGAGTTACGGGAGGAAGCAGTGAAGGAAAATTCCCTCGAGAATCAACCAAAGCGACGACGTAAGCGCCGCTCCAAATCCCGCCCTGGCAAAAACAGCGATAACAGTGCAAGAAACAGTAACACCCCGGTCGACCTCAAAGGAGACAATGACCACATGAACCCAGTGGTGGAGCAGGGTGAACCAGCAGATGGCGAACATAGTACGGAGCCGCTGTCAGGTCACGACGACCCCAAGGGTAAAACTCATCAACCTGTCTCCGGAGACATGAATAGTCCGGACGACGATGCACACATCATCCCTGAAAGACACTTGGAACAAGAGAACCTTCATAAAAGGCTCATTGAAACCATGCAGAGCCTGAAGAAGCAGAAGCAAAGGCTTAAGACCACACAGAATACGCTCAACAGCAGCTGGAATAAAGTGCTTGACACGGAAGAAAAGTACGGCGGTAATCGCCACACAAAAAGCTATCCAAAGCGCAAGCTGTTGCCTGAATTTAATGATGAGGCCTTAGAGCCCACTCAGCCGGAAAATAAAACGGCCGATCAACCGGACTGGCCACCCCGTGGTCGCGATAGGGCGGCTAACGATGACGTACACAAGTCAGCACACGACCTACGTGAGGACCTACACAAAAAAGCCGGTTTGACCAGGTCCATTTACGGACCTAGGAAGCGGTGACGCCCCCGATTTAATCGTACACTAATCATACACGCAAACGGGTACGATCAAGATCAGGGACTCACGGGAAGATATCACAACACAACTCTACAAATAAATAATTCATACAAGCATCATATTACAAGCCAGGGGCCTCAAGGGCTCGAATACAAGAGCTCGATCATAGACGAGTCAGCGGAAGCAACAATATCTGAGTACAGACATAAGTTAAACAAGTTTGCCTTAAGAGGGCTAGCACAAACTGGGATACAGATCGAAAGAGGCGCAGGCCTCCTGCCTGGGATCCTCCTAAACTACTCCTGGTCGCCGTCAGCGGGCTGCACGTAGTAATAGGCACCTCCCGAGTAGTAGTAGTCGTCATCGACAGTGGCATCTGGCTCCTGGGCTCCATCGTCTGGTTGCAGCAATCGGATATAGGAAAGGGGAAAAGGGGAAGAAAAGCAACCGTGAGTACTCATCCAAAGTACTCGCAAGCAAGGAGCCACACTACATATGTATGCATTGGTATCAACTAGAATAAGGCTATCATATGTGGACTGAACTGCAGAATGCCGGAATAAAAGGGGGATAGCTAGTCCTTTTGAAGACTACGCTTCTGGTAACCTCCATCTTGCAGCAGGAGAAGAGAGTAGATGGTAAGTTCACCAAGTAACATCGCATAGCATAATCCTAACCGATGATCCTCTCCTCGTCGCCCTGTTAGAGAGCGACCACCGGGTTATATCTGGCACTTGGAAGGTTGTGTTTTATTAAGTATCTGGTTCTAGTTGTCATAAGGTCAAGGTACAACTGCAAGTCGTCCTGTTACCGAAGATCACGACTATTCGAATATATTAACTTCCCTGCAGGGGTGCACCACATAACTCAACACGCTCGATTCCATTTGGCCGGACACACTTTTCTGGGTCATGCCCGGCCTCGGAAGATCAACACGTCGCAACCCTACCTAGGCACAACAGAGAGGTTAGCACGCCGGTCTAAATCCTATGGCGCAGGGGTCTGGGCCCATCGCCCTTTGCACACCTGCATGTTGCGAACGCGGCCGGAGAGCAGACCTAGCAACCTCCATTACAAAGGAAGTTGCGTTACACAGTCCAACCCGGCGCGTGCCACTCAGTCGCTGACGTCACGAAGGCTTCGGCTGATACCACGACATCGAGTGCCCATAACTGTCCTCGCGTAGATGGTTAGTGCGTATAGGCCAGTAGCTAGACTCAGATCTCGTTAAACGTGTTATTTAGAAATAACCGCGAATGCCGACCAGGGCCAGGCCCACCTCTCTCCTAGGTGGTCTCAACCTTCCCTGTCGCTCCGCCACAAAGTAACAGTCGGGGGCCGTCGGGAACCCAGGCCCACCTCTACCGGGATGGAGCCACCTGCCCCTTCAGCCCCCCAACTCCGAACAGTACCACAGGTAATGTAACAGTGTAAAGTATATAGTATATGCCCGTGATCACCTCCCGAAGTGATCACGGCCCAGTAGTATATCATGGCAGACGGACAAGAGTGTAGGGCCACTGATGGAACACTAGCATCCTATACGAAGCATTAGGATAGCAGGTAAAGGTAACAACAATAGTAGCAAGGACAGGCTATGCATCAGAATAGGATTAATAGAAAGCAGTAACATGCTACACTACTCTAATGCAAGCAGTATAGAGAAGAGTAGGCGATATCTGGTGATTAAAGGGGGGGTTTGCCTAGTTGCTCTGGCAAGAGAGAGGGGTCGTCAACACCGTAGTCGAACTAGGGCGTCGCCGGCAGCCTCAGGGTCTACCGGAAAGAAGTAACGGAGGGGGAACACAATAAATAACAGTGCAATCAAAGCCTCACAAGGCATAACATGACAATACGCGGTGCTAGGGGTGCCCTAACGCGGTATGAGGTGGTACCGGCGAAGGGGGGCAACCTCCGGGAAAATATCCCCAGGGTTTCGCATTTTCGAACAAATGAATTGGAGGGGGAAAGTTGTGTGTTTGCTATGCTAGGGATGCGTGGCGGACGAACGGGCTACGTATCCGGGCTCGTCTCGTCGTTCTGAGCTACTTTCATGTTGAAAATAATTTAATCCGAGTTACGGATTAAAAGATATGATTTTCTAAAGATTTTATTAATTTCTGGAATTTAATTAATTATTTAAATTAATTCGAAATGGAGTTATGACATCAGCATGATGTCATGCTGACGTCAGTAGTCAACAGAGTTGACTGGTCAGTGACACATTTTAATTAAACAGTTTAATTAAACTAATCAAAATTAATTAGGTGGTGGGCCCCACTGTCATACTAATTAATTAGCTAATTAACACTAGTTAATTAGGTTAATTAATCATTAGGTTAATTAATCTTAATTGGTTAGTTTAATCAGAATTAATTAAGTTAATTAATTATTTATTTTTATTATTTATTATTATATTTTATTTTCTTTAAATTCTTTTTTTAATTAAAACGTTCTGGGGCCGTGGGGCCCCTGTGTCATAGGTCCAGGGGGCACTGGCCCAGTGGTCAGTGGCCCATTGGGGCTAGCGGGTGCGGGCATGCGGCGATGCGGGCGAGGGGATGAGGCCCGGCGAGGTCAGGCGGGCAAGGGGAGGTGCAGCGGCGGTGCGGTGCTGCAGCGGGCGGCGGCCATGGCAGCGAGCCATGCGGCCGCAGCGAGGTTGGGCCGGAGGTCGTGCCGGACGCGCCCATGACGGGGAGGATGGGGCGGCGCGGGGCGGTACATCACAGCGAGCAGCGGCGGGATCGGTCGGGCGCAGCCGGCAGCACGCGATGGCGAGCACGGGAAGCTACAGCGGGGAGCGAGGAGGGGCGCACTACGCGAGGCGGCGAAGCCCGCGAGAGGGGCGACTGCAGCTGCCGGAACGGGTGAGGCTTGGCGCGTGCACGAGTGGCGGGGGCGTCGACCGCCGGAAGCTAGCACGGGAGGAGCTTCTGGCGCGACAGCGGCAGCGAAGCAGCAGGTCGAGCACGGGACGGCAACGAGCGGGTGCAGCGGCTCGCAGGCGCGTGCTGTGCGAGCCGTGGCGCGGGCGCGCACGACGCAATGGGGGGGTAACAGGGCGTTGGCGTGGTGCGTGCGTGGGTGGCCGCAACGGGTGCGCGTGCATGAGCGCTGGAGGCGCGGGCGCGGCCCCGCGCGTGTGAGCGCGCGTGGGTGCGCGGGCGGCAGGAGGACTAGCATAGCAGGGGCGTGCTGTGCGCGGAACGGGGCTCGCGGTACGAGGCGGGAGCGAGGCAGACGAGAAGGAGGGGAAGCTCACGGGGAGGGATGTAGGGCACGGGGCAGTGGGTGTCGAGGAGGACGTCGTGGACGACCGTGACGAAGAGGAGGCAGGCTGGGGAGGCGGCACGCCGGCGACGGTGTCCTGGCACGGCGGCGGTGGCCGTGGCGTCTGCGGCCTTCGGGCGCGATCTTGAGCAAGGGGAAAGGCGAGGGAGAGACGACGGGACGGTGCCGACGGGGTCCGGCGAGCGCTTGGCGACGGGGGACGGCGGGGTTGGCGTCGAAGGGACTCAGGACTGCTCCCTCGATCCAGATGGGGGAATGGGATCGAGCGGAGTGGGGGGTCGAGGGGAGTGGGGGGGGAGCGAGTGAGGCGACGGGTGGTTACGGCTAGGGTTTCGGGGGTTAAGGGGAGGGAGTGGGCCGGCCGGCTGGGCCGGTGGAGGCCAGCTGGGCCAGTTGGCCCAGCAGGGGGGGGGGCCTTTTCTCTTTTGTTTGTTTTCCCTCCTTTTTTTGTCTGATTTGTATTTTCTTTTCTTTTATTTCCTTTTCTGTTTTATTTAGTTTAAAGCACTTAGGCACTTTGTAAAATTATGTTTTCTTCACTATAATTACCACAGCAATATTTGACACACACTGAACATTTTAGTTTTAATATTTGAAAACTTTTATTGTCTGCTTAATTTTGAATTTGAATTTGAACCGTTTTTGAACTAACGTGAGATTTGCAACAGTAATTGAGGTGACGGGGCATCATTAGCAGAGGTTCACTGTAGCCTAATTATTCGGGCGTCATAGAAGCGTGTTCCGACATAGAATCATCGCCATCCAAATGACTATACTGACAGAATAATGGTTCGGAATCAAAACCGCCAGACACACCCAAATACAGGGGTGCCGCGCACCCCCTATGCTTCACCGACAAGGTACAGGATCATGAATTCCCAGAAGGATTCAAACCCGTGAACATGGAGTCATACGACGGAACAACAGACCGTGGGGTCTGGATTGAGGATTTTATCCTTCACATCCACATGGCTCGTGGAGATGATCTCCACGCCATCAAATACTTGCCCTTAAAGTTGAAAGGACCAGCTAGGCTCTGGTTGAAAAGCCTCCCCGAAAACTCAATTGGAAGTTGGGAAGAGCTCGAGGACACTTTCAGGGCTAATTTTCAAGGGACCTATGTCCGACCTCCGGATGCAGGCGATTTAAGTCACATAATTCAACAACCCGGAGAGTCAGCCCGAAACCTTTGGAACAGATTCCTAAATAAGAAGAATCAAATTGTTGATTTCCCGGACGCCGAAGCCTTAGTGGCTTTCAAACATAGTGTCTGGGACGAATGGCTTTCCAGACACCTCGGCCAGGAAAAACCAAGGATAATGGCAGCCCGAACAAGCCTTATGACCCGCTTTTGCACGGGCAAGGATAGTTGGCTGGCCCGCAGTGGCACCAGCGATTCAAGCACATCCGAAGTCAGGGATGGCAATGGAAAACCACGACATAATAAAGGCAAGCATCGAAGCAACGAAGACAGCCCAGACAACACGGCGGTAAACGCCGGATTCAGGGGCTCTCGACCCGGTCAACGGAAAAAGCCATTCAAGGCAGCAGAGATGGACTCCAGCCTAAACGAGATTCTGGACAGACTATGTCAGATTCACGGCACCTCCGATAAACCTGCAAATCACACCAACAGAGAATGTTGGGTCTTTAAGCAGGCCGGCAAGCTAAACGCCGAACATAAGGGGAGGGAGACACCAAGTGAAGACGAGGATGAGCCTCACCAACAAAACACTATGGGAGAAACAAAATTCCCACCAGAAGTCAAAACAGAGAACATGATTCATGTAACGAAGAGGAAGAGCACACGCGCGCTCCGAGACGTATGCACCGTAGAGCCCGTTACCCCCAAGTTCAACCCTTGGTCGGCCTACCCAATCACTTTTGATCGCAGGGATCACCCGACTAGTATCCGATACGGAGGATCGGCTACTTTGGTACTAGACCCAATAATTGACGGATACCATCTCACCCGAGTCCTTATGGATGGCGGCAGTAGTCTTAATCTGATATATCAAGACACATTCCGCAAAATTGGGATAGACCCAACAAGAATCAGCCAAAGCAATACTACCTTTAAAGGAGTAGTACCAGGCACAGAGGCCCGCTGCACGGGCTCTATAGTACTATAGGTTGTATTCGGTTCTCCCGACAACTTCCGAAGCGAAGAATTAACCTTCGACATCGCTCCATTCCGAAGCGGCTATCAAGCACTACTCGGAAGAACAGCCTTCGCTCGTTTTAACGCAATACCGCATTACGTTTATCTTAAGCTCAAGATGCCCGGTCCATGTGGCATCATCATAGTTAGCGGAAACTCAGAGCATTCCTTACATGCGGAGGAATGTACGGCGGCTTTTGCAGCCAAAAACTGAACGACCCCTCCAACCAGAATAAATGATCGGTCGTCAAGACCGCGGACACGGCTAGACGAGTCCGGCACCCCCCTCGATGTAACAGTTCAAATAAACCCGAGATTGGGTCGATGGATATACCCCCATAGGTGGCGCTAGGGGCTTCCCGCATGTAAAAAGGACTATAGTTCGGTTTGACCTTACTTAGATTGAATTTCAATGTTCTATTAATAATAACCAATTTTCTGCACGTAGGCTTTCACCTAGGTTTTTTTCTCTCTTGCAGATGACAATCGTGCTGCACCCTTCCAGGACATGGCACAACAGAGACACATGCGCAGACATGCAGCAGGGCCCCGCTCAAAGGTTTATTTTTAGATTAAGACCCTGTGTAAACCTTTCTCACTGTCTCTTGTTGCTTTACGCCCTCCGGATACTTAACACAACTGCGAAGGATGCTGATGTTATTGGAATTTTCGCCACGTCAGACTAGTGCACATACCTGGAAACTCAGCGTTCATTATCAAGGGCTTTGCTCAGCCCCGTATATGTTGTAAAGTCTGAATACCTTAGGGAGTGTTCGGCGTCGCGAGTTTGGCCTTATATGCATCAGCTCCGAATCATGTCTTTGGTCAAATGTTGGGTTTGCCCGGCTCCCTGCTACCTCTTGAGCACTATGTTGGATTTCCCCAAAGAGGAAAGGATGATGCAGCAAAGTAGCGTAAGTATTTCCCTCAGTTTTGAGAACCAAGGTATCAATCCAGTAGGATGTTGCACGCGCGTCTGTCGGCGTTCTGGGAACGGGGTCCCCCAGACTTGCCTGCCTGCGGCCCGCGGCATAAGCCAGCAGGCCGTACGACCCATCTTCACCAACAAAGCACCCAAGACCCTCGCGAGGCGGACGATGCAAGACCTCCTCTGGAGTGGCCTAGCTAGGCAGGCTCGCGAGGAGTGGAGATATCAAGGCGAGGCGAACCTCACGAGGTTCTCGTGATGTGAGCCATGACGATTGACAGCAGGCAGGCGCCAGGCGGGCGCCAGTGCCCACAGCGTCCTTGTTTCCACTTTGGTGCAAAGGGGGCAAGCGCAGCCGCAGAGTACCGAGGCCTCATGCAAAGTTTGATATTTCGGTGCAACAAGACCAAGACCATGGACTGCAAGACGGAGGTCATCGTGGAGCCCAGAATAGCGTCACCACCAGAACTTTGTGCAGGCGAAGACTACTTTTGTCAGGATAGCTTGTACTAGCTGTCCCCCTTCAAATTAGCCCGCCATTGTTAGCTCCCTTCCCGCTCCATATTTGGCAAGAGGACCAGGGCCTCTATAAATAGGACTAGCCACCACAGTGAAAAAAGGGGAGAGGGGAGAGAGAAGAGGATCTGAGCTTGAGAGAGACCACCCCACACACACAAGCTCGCCGAGCACAAGAACGCCTCAACCTCAGGAGGGCGTTCTTCTCTTGTATTGTTCATCATCAGCCCAAGGGGCAATCCAGTACCACCACACTGGAGTAGGGTATTACACCACAACGGTGGCCCAAACCAGTATAAACCCTGTGTCCTTCTGTGTTGCGAGTTCACCGAGTTTGTCCGCGAGATTCTAGCGAGCTAGGGCGTAGATTTGTTGGAGGGAAAGACTTCGTGCGCACCCCAGTGTTTGAACCTTAAGGGTGTGCCAGGACCCCATACCCCGACATTTGGTGTGCCAGGTAGGGGTGCGCCGGAGCTTTTCTCCATCAACCAGCGCCCCGTACCGCCGCACCACGCCCCCATGGCAGGTACCTCGCCACCGACCTCCTTGGACGGTGCCAGCAGCAGGGAGTTGGGTACCGAGCCCTAGCCCCCGCTCTCCGGCGGGTGCAGTGGCCGGTCAAGTTCAGGCCGTAGATGCCGCCACGTTACGACGGTGCGGCAGACTCGGCGCTCTTCCTGCTAGCGTACGAGGAGGCCGCCATCGAAGCCGGAGGTGACGACAAGATCATGGCAAACTTGTTCCCCCTGGCCCTCACCGGCGAGCCGCGCGCCTGGCTGCTCGGCCTCCCGGGATCCACGGTGACGTCTTGGGGGGAACTCCGGGACCTCTTCACTGCGCGCTACGCGGCACCGGCACACCACGCAGTCGCGGCACTTCTGGGCGGCTCCCAAGCACCTCCTTCAGATCGCCATGTCAAGCCTTTCTTCCACCAGATTGGAGCCGCCTGCAAGCACCCGGGGGCTCCGCCGGGTTGGGCCATGCAGGAAGCCGACCTCACCTTCGACTCGGAGGACCACCCTGGCTCCACCGCCGGCTCAGGGATGCTTCTGATGCTCTGCACGCCCACCATCTGCGACGTGGCCATCACCAAGACCCTCATCGACGGCGGCGCCGGTCTCAACCTGCTCTCCGTGGAAGCTTTCAGCCTTCTTCATGTGCCGCTCGAACGGCTCGGCCTCAGCAAGCCCTTCACATGGGTGGGCGGTGGATCTGCTCACCCCTTGGGGCAGATCCGCCTCCCTGTCACCTTTGGCACGCGGGATAACTATCGCACCGAGCTGGTGGACTTTGACATCGACCGCATCGGTCTCCCGTACAATGCCATCCTCGGGTACCCGGCCCTCGCTCAGTTCATGGCGGAAACTCACCCGACCTACAACCTCATGAATATGCCAGGGAGCAAGGGTGTCCTCACCATCCAAGGGGACTCTAAGGAGGCCATGATGGCGCTCAGGCTCGCCTTCAAGACCACGGCAGCAGCGCAGCCAGCTGGCGCCGGTGCTCCGGAGGCCAAGGAGGCCGTGCCCACCAAGAAAAAGCAGTTGTTCACCCAAGACAAGGCAGAGACCAAGTAGGTGCCGATCAACGAGGATGGGTCTTCAGGAGCCACCTTCACCATAGGAATCGGCCTTAACCCAGGGCAAGAAGAAGCTTTGCTGAGGTTCTTGCGCGCGAACAAGGAGATATTCGCGTGGGAGCCCGATCAACTGGTAGGGGTCCTGAGAGAGGTAATCCAGCATCATCTAAAGGTATGCCCCAACGTACACCCCATGAAGCAGCGAGGAAGACGGCAGTCCACTGAGAAGCAGGCCTTCATCGTCCAAGAGACACACAAGCTGGAGGCGGCAGGTACAATCCGGGAAGTTCGATACCCCAAATGGCAGGCGAACCCCATTGTAGTGCCGAAGAAAGGCGGGAAGGAACAGGTGTGCGTCGACTTCACCAACCTAAACAAAGCCTGCCCCCAAGACCCGTTCCCCCTTCCGCGCATCGATCAAATCGTCGACTCCACCGCCGAGTGTGACCTGCTGTGTTTCTTGGATGCATTCTCTGGATACCATCAGATCAAGATGGCGGTGGAGGATGTGGAGAAGACGGCCTTCTTGACACCATGTGGGGTGTACTACTACACCTGCATGCCTTTCGGCCTTCGCAACACGGGCACAACCTTTCAGCGGCTGATGCACATCGCCTTGGGGCGGCAGCTCGGCAGGAACACAGAGGCCTACGTTGATGACATAGTGGTTAAATCTCGCAAGGCGAGGACGTTGATTCAAGACTTGGAGGAGACCTTCGAGAGCTTGCGCCAAGTGAACTTGAGGCTTAACCCGGAAAAGTGTGTGTTTGGCGTCCCATCCGGCAAGTTGCTAGGGTTTCTCGTATCCCACAGAGGGATCAAGGTCAACACGGAAAAGATCAAGGCCATCGAAGACATGAGCCCACCACAGACCCTCAAGGAGATGCAGAAACTAGTAGGACGGATGACCGCATTAGGGCGTTTCATCTCTAAGCTGGGCGAGCGCGCCTTTCCCTTCTTTAAGCTCATGAAGAAGAAAGGCCCCTTCGAGTGGACCCCGGAGGCCGACCAGGCCTTCCGAGACCTCAAGAAATACCTCACCAGCCCCCCGATGATGGTGGCACCGCGACCTCTCGAGCCTCCCTTGCTCTACCTTGCCGCCACCCCGTACTCTGCCAGCACGGTGTTGGTGGTGGGTCGGGAGGAGCGTCAAGATGAGGGTAGAGCTGATACAGCACCGGGCTAGAGAGGTGCAGCGAAGCCATCAACGGCGGAAGACCTAGCTTAGCAGAGCAGCATCGCAAAGGCTCCTGAGGGCGGTCAGGTCTCAGGAGACCCATCACCTCAGGATATGCCTGAATCTACGCGGGACCCAAGACTCAACGGTGTACCGGCCCTCGTCGAGCACCCAGTGTACTTCGTCAGCACTGTACTGCAGGATGCGAGGGTGCGCTACCCCATGCCGCAGAAGCTCCTGCTCGCACTTTTGGTGGCCTCGGGCAAGCTGCGGCACTACTTCCAGGGGCACCCCATCAAGGTCGTCTGGTCTTACCCATTGGAGAGGATACTCAGGAGCCCAAACTCAGCCTGAAGGGTCGCTGAATGGAACATTGAGCTGCAAGCATTTCAGCTGGAGTTTAGCACCACCAGGATCATCAAGGGAGCCGCGCTTGCCGATTTTGTGGCAGAATGGACAAATGCCCCGGCTCTTGAGGAAGGAGAAGACCGGTCCACTTCCCCAAGAAGCGAGGCGCCAGACGGCTAGGTCATGTATTTTGATGGCGCCTTTGCACATAGGGGTGCGGGGGCTGGAGCAGTGCTCATCTCGCCCACTCAGGATAAGCTTTGCTACGTCGTGCAACTCTTCTTTTAGCACGGCGAGAAGGTCTCTAACAATATCGCAGAATACGAGGGCCTCATAGCCGTCCTGAAGCCTGCGGCGGCTATGGGGGTGAGACGCCTCACCGTCAAGGGCGACTCGCAGCTCCTCGTCAACTTCTCCAACAAAGTGTACGAGCCAAAGGACGAGCACATGGAGGCCTACCTTGCTGAGGTGCGCAAAATGGAAATGCGGTTCGCAGGCTTGGAGCTGCAGCACGTGCCCCAGGGCACCAACAAGGAAGCCGACGACATCGCCAAGAGAGCATCCAAATGGCAACCGCAGGAGCCCGGCGTCTTCGAAGAGCGGCTCTTCAAGCCGTCAGCTACGCCGCCTCTTTCAAGCACGACTCAGCCTCGGGAGGAGCTCCCTCAGCCCCCAGCCTCGGGAGCACCAGATTGCGGCCCAACCTCAGGAGTTCGGTTGCTCCTGGCGCTCGAGCCCCAGGAGGAGTGCTGGACCAATGAGTTCAGGGAGTACCTGATGCACGGGACACTACCGGAGAAAGAAGAGGACGCGGAGCACGTGTCCCGACAGGCCACGACATACTGCATTCAAGACGACGAGTTGTACAGGAAACGACCGAACGACGTCACGCTGCGCTGCATCTCCAGTGATCAAGGGAGGAAGCTGCTGACTGACATACACAGCAGGGACTGTGGACATCACTCGTCATCACGGACCCTCATCGGCAAGGCCTTCCGCATCGGATTCTATTGGCCTACAGCACTTAATGATGCAGCCGAGCTGGTGAAGTCCTGTGAAGCTTGCCAATTCCACGCCAAGCAAATCCATCAGCCTGCTCAGGGCCTCCAAACCATCCCGCTCAAGTGGCCGTTCGCGGTCTAGGGGTTGGACATCCTAGGCCCATTCCCTCGAGCGCCAGGGGGCTACCGCTATCTGTACATCGCCATCGATAAGTTCACTAAGTGGGCAGAGGTGGAAGCCGTCCGAACCATTCTAGCCGGCTCTGCTGTCAAGTTCATCAAGGGCCTCGTGAGACGCTTCGGGGTCCCCAACCGCATTATCACAGATAACGGCTCGCAGTTCACTAGTAACCTCTTTAAAACCTACCATGCTAACCTTGGAACGCAGATCTGCTACGCCTCGGTAGCCCACCCCAGGAGCAATGGTCAGGCCGAGCGCGCCAACGCTGAGGTCCTGAGGGGCCTCAAGACTAGGACCTTCAAGAAGAAGCTGGAGGCCTGCGGCAGGGGCTGGCACGATGAGCTCCAATCCGTGCTGTGGTCCATCCACACCACCGCTACCAAGCCAACGGGCGAGACTCCGTTCTTCCTCGTTTACGGAACTGAAGCAGTCCTCCCTCATGAGGTCAGGCATCACTCCGCGCGGGTCCTAGCGTTGGACGAAACGCGGCAGGACGCCATGCGGGGGATGGATCTCGTGCTGGGGGAGGAATGACGTCGCGAAGCTGCATTAAGAGCGGCAAGGTACCAGCAAGCGCTACGGCGCTACCACTACCGCAACATTCGCTCCAGGACGCTCGAGATGGGTGACCTAGTCCTGAGGCGGGTCCTCTCCAGAGAAGGCTTGCACAAGCTCTCACCCATGTGGGAGGGCCCGTTCAGGGTCATTCACATCGACAAGCCTGGCGCCGTGCGCTTGGAGACGCAAGAGGGGACACCCATCCAAAACGCCTAGAACATCCAGTACCTCCGGAAGTTATACCCATGAAGCAAGGCCCAGAGCCTGAGAAGCAAGGCCCAGAGCCTGAGAAGCAAGGCCTAGTGCCTATGAAGCAAGGCCTAGAGCCTGTGAAGCAAGGCCCGGTGCCTGTGAAGAATCGCCGCCCGTGACACTCTCACGTAATAATGAGTTGGGGTTGTACACGCCCCGGAGTCTCAGGAGCACCGGCCTCAGGCCCTGGGGCTCCCTCCCACGCCTAGTGGAGAGCACTTAGATCCGCGCTGGTGAGAATACTCGAAGACTAGATTAGGTGCCGGACGCGGCTTTTCATTTGCTTTCCGTAGTTGGCTTGCTTTTCCTTAATCGAGTTTGCCTTTGGCGTTCCTTGCTGATTTGGTTCCTTCGCCTTTTACCGCGTTTTTCGGCTCTGGTTTACCCGTGACCTCTCTCTCGCATACCTCGCGAGGGGGCTAGGCAGGTGCTCTCGCGAGCTTTTCCTTCTCTCTGCTTCTTGCGAGTCACCCTCGTTCGAGCCTGGAAGCTAGCGCAACTCTCCTAAATCTGTGCCCCTCGGGTACCGTGATGCAAAGCGCCAAGTCAAGGTCCGGGTGAACGGCAAAATCCTCTAGCGCACCCCCTAACAAATTGTTGCAGTTCCTGAGTAAACGCATATATCTTGTGAAGGAAGGGGCGTCCCAAACACGCCAAGTTAGGTTATCTCTGCGCAAAATAACAGCATGGCATGGGAATAACACGCACGTTGCATTAACCAAGAACCATAGTTCGATACATGCCCCTCTAGGCCCATACTGGTTTCATTTTCTGGTGCAGGGAAAGAAAGGAAAAAACCAAACAAAGTGGCGTTTCAACAATCTGTGGGGGCATGCCCTTAGCGACGCACAAGCCTAGCCAGACCCCTCTTTGTGCTTCACGGAGGCGCGGCGACGAGATGACCTGCTGCCTCCTTCGAAGGGAGCACGGCGGCTGATCGTAGCCACTGCTGCTGGAGCTGTCGCAGGAGGGAGAGCCGCCGTAGCTGGAGGAGACGTGGTCACCGCTGAAGGCAGGCTCGCCCTCACCCTCGTCACAACTGTCCCCAAGGCCGAGCACCTCCCCGCCGTCGTTCATCTCGGGGAAGCATCCGGCGCGGCAGCCATCTTCCCCGAACACCCTCATGAAGAGGGTCGACCCGCCGTCATACTTGAAGTGGAGCGTGCACCGCCTGCCCAGGCCGCGCGCGCGGGCGTACGTCTGCCAGCCGCGGGCCAGGGCTATGTTACTCGCGGCAGAAGTCTCGACTGTGACCCAGGAGGCCTTGCTGCAGCAACCATCCGCCTGCAACCAGAGCCCCCTGGACCAGGGGCCGGCAGCTCAGTGACAAAGAAGCGCGGAAGCTGGAGCCAGTTGCCGGCCGGGTTTTCTGACAAAACAACGAACTCCGGCGATGCCTCCATGGAATGGAAGCGCGGGCGGGGAGGCCTCGCCACCATCACGCACCTCCCCCCCGTCGACTGGACTACCACGGTTGGGACTGCCCCCTCTGCATGCCGTGGCGCCGCCTCAACGGTGGGCCACGGCAGGGGTCGCAGCGTACTTGCGCGGGCGGTCGCGACCGCGCTTGGGCACCGGGGAACCCGGGCCCTCGCGAGGGGCCTTACCCTTCTCGGCGGCAGAGAACTTCCTTTGAGGTGCCATCGGAGGCACTACAAGCAATGGATCAAGAAGGAGGAACCAAGCAAGGAAGAGATGGGCAACGGAGGCTCCGCCCCGCCTCCCCATTTATAGCAAGAGAAGGCCAACCGACGTCTCCCACGATCACATGTAATGATGGTTTCCCTTGCATGTCGCAGGGACTTGTCAATTCGTGCAATCGCCGAAACAGCATGGGGAAGCGGAGACGCCCACGTCCAATCAACTGCCACGCACCAACCAAGGCTGCAGGCTTTGGGGGCCCGCGGTGCTTCGAGCTTGACCCTTGGCTTCGCCGCGAAGCCAAGCCCCCGCGCACCTTGGGCCTAGGGGCTACTATCGGTGTTCTGGAACAGGGGTCCCCAGACTTGCCTGCTTGTGGCCCGCGGCGTGGATAAGCCAGCAGGCCGTACGACCCATCTTCACCAACAAAGCACCCAAGACCCTCGCAAGGGGCCAAGCCTCGTGAGGCGGACGAAGCAAGACTTCCTCTAGAGTGGCCTAGCTAGGCAGGCTCACGAGGAGCGGAGATATCAAGGCGAGGCGAACCTCACGAGGTTCTCGTGATGTGAGCCGTGAAGATCGACACCAGGCGGGCGCCAGCGCGCACAACGTCCTTGTTTCCTCTTTGTTGGAAAGGGGGCAAGTGCAGCCGCGGAGTACCGAGGCCTCAGGCAAAGGTTGTCATTTCGGAGCAACAAGACCAAGACCATGGACTGCAAGATGGAGGTCATCGTGGAGCCCAGAACAGCGTCACCACCAGAACTTTGTGCAGGCGAAGACTACTTTTGTAAGGATAGCTTGTACTAGATGTCCCCCCTTCAAATTAGCCCGCCATTGTTGGCTCCCTTCCCGCTCGATATTTGGGAAGAGGACCAGGGCCTCTATAAATAGGACTAGCCACCACAGTGAAAACAGGGGAGAGGGGAGAGAGAGAGAGAGGAGGATCTGAGCTTGAGAGAGACCACCCCCCACACACAAGCTCGCCGAGCACAAGAACGCCTCAACCTCGGGAGGCCGTTCTTCTCTTGTATTGTTCATCATCAGCCCAAGAGGCAATCCACCACCACCACACTGGAGTAGGGTATTACACCACAATGGTGGCCCGAACCAGTATAAACCATGTGTCCTTCTGTGTTGCGAGTTCGTCGAGTTCGTCCACGAGATTCTAGCGAGCTAGGGCGTAGATCGGTTGGAGGGAAAGACTTCGCGCGCACCCCAGTGTTCGAACCTTAAGGGTTTGCCGGGACCCCATACCCCGACAGCGTCCCCTAGTAAATGCACAAAGCAAATAACTCCTCGCAACCAACGCGATAAGGGGTTGTCAATCCCTTCACGGTCACTTACGAGAGTGAGATCTGATAGATATGATAAGTAATATTTTTGGTATTTTTGTGATAAAGATGCAAAGTAAAATAAAGGCAAAGTAAAAGCAATCGAAATAACTAAGTATTGGAAGATTAATATGATGAAGATAGACCTGGGGGCCATAGGTTTTCACTAGTGGCTTCTCTCAAGAGCATAAGTATTTTACGGTGGGTGAACGAATTACTGTTGAGCAATTGACAGAATTGAGCATAGTTATGAGAATATCTAGGTATGATCATGTATATAGGCATCACGTCCAAGACAAGTAGACCGACTCCTGCCTGCATCTACTACTATTACTCCCCTCATCGACCGCTATCCAGCATGCATCTAGAGTATTAAGTTCATGAAAACAGAGTAACACCTTAAGCAAGATGACATGATGTAGAGGGATAAATTCATGCAATATGATAGGAAAACCATCTTGTTATCCTCGATGGCAACAATGCAATACGTGCCTTGCTGCCCCTACTGTCACTGGGAAAGGACACCGCAAGATTGAACCCAAAGCTAAGCACTTCTCCCATTGCAAGAAAGATCAATCTAGTAGGCCAAACCAAACTGATAATTCGAAGAGACTTGCAAAGATAACCAATCATACATAAAAGAATTCAGAGAAGATTCAAATATTGTTCATAGATAAACTTGATCATAAACCCACAATTCAACGGTCTCAACAAACACACCGCAAAAAGAAGATTACATCAAATAGATCTCCACAAGAGAGGGGGAGAACATTGTATTGAGATCCAAAAAGAGAGAAGAAGCCATCTAGCTAATAACTATGGACCCGAAGGTCTGAGGTAAACTACTCACACTTCATTGGAGAGGCTATGGTGTTGATGTAGAAGCCCTCCGTGATGGATACCCCCTCCAGTGGAGCTCCGGAACAGGCCCCAAGATGGGATCTCGTGGATACAAAAAGCTACGGCGGTGAAATTAGGGTTTTGGCTCCGTATCTGATTGTTTGGGGGCACATAGGTATATATAGGAGGAAGGAGTACGTCAGTGGAGCAACAGGTTGCCCACGAGGGTGGAGGGCGCGCCTGGGGGGGTAGGCGCGCCCCCTACCTCGTGGCCGCCTCCTTTGTTTCTTGGCGTAGGGTCCTAGTCTCCTGGATCATGTTCGGTGAGAAAATCACGTTCCCGAAGGTTTCATTCCGTTTGGACTCCGTTTGATACTCCTTTTCTTCGAAACCCTAAAATAGGCAAAAAAAACAGCAATTCTGGGTTGGGCCTCCGGTTAATAGGTTAGTCCAAAAAATAATATAAAAGTGGAAAATAAAGCCCAATAATGTCCAAAATAGTAGATAATATAGCATGGAGCAATCAAAAATTATAGATACGTTAGAGACGTATCAAGCATCCCCAAGCTTAATTCCTGCTCGTCCTCGAGTAGGTAAATGATAAAAACAGAATTTTTGATGCGGAGTGCTACTAGGCATAATTTCAATGTAATTCTTCTTAATTGTGGCATTAATATTCAGATCCGAAAGATTTAAGATAAAAGTTCATATTGACATAAAAATAATAATACTTCAAGCATACTAACAAAGCAATTATGTCTTCTCAAAATAACATGGCTAAAGCAAGTTCATCCCTACAAAATCATATAGTTTAGTCATGCTCCATTTTCGTCACACAAGAATACTCTCATCATGCACAACCCCGATGACAAGCCAAGCAATTGTTTCATACTTTAGCAATCTCAAACCTATAAACTTTCACACAATATATGAGCACGAGCCATGGACATAGCACTATGGGTGGAATAGAATATATTGATGGGGGTCATGTGGAGAAGACAAAAAGGAGAAAGTCTCGCATCAACGAGGCTAATCAATGGGCTATGGAGATTCCCATCGATTGATGTTAATGCAAGGAGTAGGGATTGCCATGCAACAGATGCACTAGAGCTATAAATGTATGAAAGCTCAACAAAAGAAACTAAGTGGGTGTGAATCCAACTTGCTTGCTCATGAAGACCTAGGGCACTTGAAGAGGCCCATTATTGGAATATACAAGCCAAGTTCTATAACGAAAAATTCCCACTAGTATATGAAAGTGACAAAACAAAAGACTCTCTATCATGAAGATTATGGTGCTACTTTGAAGCACAAGTGTGGCAAAGGATAGTAGCATTGTCCCTTCTCTCTTTTTCTCTCATTTTTTTATTTGGGCCTTCTCTTTTTTTACGGCCTTTCTCTTTTTTATATATATTCCTCACTTGGGACAATGCTCTAGAAAATGATGATCATCACACTTCTATTTATTTACAACTCAATCATTACAACTTGATGCTAGAACAAAAGATGACTCTATATGAATGCCTCTGGCGGTGTACCAGGATATGCAATGAATCAAGAGTGACATGTATGAAAATTATGAACGGTGGCTTTGCCACAAATACTATGTCAACTACATGATCATGCTAAGCAATATGACAATGATGAATGTGTCATGATAAAAGGAATGGTGGAAAGTTGCATGGCAATATATCTCGGAATGGCTATGGAAATGCCATAATAGGTAGGTATGGTGGCTGTTTTGAGGAAGATATAAGGAGGTTTATGTGTGAAAGAGCGTATCATATCACGGGGTTTGGATGCACTGGCAAAGTTTGCACCAACTCTCAATGTGAGAAATGGCAATGCATGGTACCGAAGAGGCTAGCAATGATGGAAGGGTGAGAGTGCGTATAATCCATGGACTCAACATTAGTCATAAAGAACTCACATACTTATTGCAAAAATCTACAAGTCATCAAAAACCAAAGCACTATGTGCATGCTCCTAGGGGGATAGATTGGTAAGAAAAGACCATCGCTCGTCCCCGACCGACACTCATAAGGAAGACAATCAAAGAACACCTCATATTTCAAATTTGTTACACAACGTTTGCCATACGTGCATGCTATGGGACTTGCAAACTTCAACACAAGAACTTAACTACTCAACTAGCACGACTTTGATATTATTACCTCCATATCTCAAAACAATCATCAAGCATCAAACTTCTCTTAGTATTTAAAACACTCATAGGAAATTTTTTACTAATCTTGAATACCTAGCATATTAGGATTATTTAAGAAAATTTCCATGCTATTTAATACTCTAAAAATAATCTAAGTTAAGCATGAGAGATCAATAGTTTCTATAAAACAAATCTACCATTGTGCTCTAAAAGATATAAGTGAAGTACTAGAGCAGAACTATATAACTCAAAAGATATAAGCGAAGCACATAGAGTATTCTAACAAATTCCAAATCATGTATCGCTCTCTCAAAAGGTGTGTACAGCAAGGATGATTGTGGTAAACTAAAAGGCAAAGACTCAAATCATACAAGACGCTCCAAGCAAAACACATATCATGTGGTGAATAAAAATATAGCTCCAAGTAAAGTTACCGATAGAAGTAGACGAAAGAGGGGATGCCTTCTGGGGCATCCCCAAGCTTTGGCTTTTAGGTGTCCTTATATTATCTTGGGGGTTCCATGGGCATCCCAAAGCTTAGGCTCTTGCAACTCCTTGTTCCATAATCCATCAAATCTTCACCCAAAACTTGAAAACTTCACAACACAAAACTCAAAGTAGAAAATCTCGTGAGCTCCGTTAGCGAAAGAAAACAAAAGACCACTTCAAGGTACTGTAATGAACTCATTATTTATTTATATTGGTTTTAAACCTACTGTATTCCAACTTCTCTATGGTTTATAAACTATTTTACTAGCCATAGATTCATCAAAATAAGCAAACAACACACGAAAAACAGAATCTGTCAAAAACAGAACAGTCTGTAGTAATCTGTAGCTAGCGCAAGATCTGGAACCCAAAAATTATAAAATAAATTTATGGACGTGAGGAATTTATCAATTAATCATCTGTAAAAAGAATTAACTAAATAGCACTTTCCAAATAAAAATGGCAGCAGTTCTCGTGAGTGCTAAAGTTTCTGTTTTTTACAGCAAGATATCAAGACTTTCCCCAAGTCTTCCCAACGGTTCTACTTGGCACAAACATTAATTAGACACACAAAAAACACACAAAAACAGAGGCTAGATAAATTATTTATTACTAAGCAGGAGCAAAAAGCAAGGAATAAACATAAAATTGGGTTGCCTCCCAACAAGCGCTATCGTTTAACGCTCCTTGCTAGGCATAAAAAGTAAGGATAGATCTAGGTATTTCCATCTTTGGTAGGCAATCCATAAGTGGCTCTCATAATAGATTAATAAGGTAATTTAATTTTATTTCTATGAAAGTGTTCCATGCCATTCCTTAACGGAAATTGGAATCTAATATTTCCTTCCTTCATATCAATAATTGCACCAATCGTTCTAAGGAAAGGTCTACCAAGAATAATAGGACATGAAGGATTGCAATCTATGTAAAGAATGATAAAATCTACAGGCACATAATTCCTATTTGCAACAACAAGAACATCATTAATTGTTCCCATAGGTTTCTTAATAGTGGAATCTGCAAGGTGCAAGTTTAAAGAGCAATCATCAAAGTCACGGAAACCTAACAAATCACACAAAGTCTTTGGAATCGTGGAAACACTAGCACCCAAATCACATAAAGCATAGAACTCATGATCTTTAATCTTAATTTTAATAGTTGGTTCCCACTCATCATAAAGTTTTCTAGGGATAGAAACTTCCAACTCAAGTTTTTCTTCATAAGATTGCATCAAGGCATCAACGATATGTTTAGTAAACGCTTTATTTTGAATATAAGCATGAGGAGAATTTAGCACGGATTGCAACAAGGAAATACAATCAATCAAAGAGAAATTTTCATAATTAAATTCCTTGTTATCCAAAATAGTGGGTTTAGCAACATCTAGGGTTTTAATTTCTTCAATCCCACTTTCACCAAATTTAGCATCAAGATCTAAAGACTCCGAATTTTTGGAACACCTTCTAGGTAAAGGTGGATCATATTCAGTCCCATCATTATTAAGATTCATATTGCAAAACAAAGATTTAATAGGGGACACATCAATAACTTTTAGATCTTCATCTTTATTTTCATAGGAACTAGAAGAACGCGCTCTTATAAAGGCATCTTTCTTAGCACGCATCCTAGCGGTTCTTTCTTTGCAATCATCAATGGAAATTATAATGGCTTTGAGAGACTCATTGATATGATGCTTAGGTGGAATATATCTAAGTTTCAAAGAATCAACATCAAGAGAAATTCTATCAATGTTCCTAGCCAAATCATCAATCTTAAGCAATTTTTCTTCAATCAAAGCATTGAAATTCCTTTGCAAAGTAATAAATTCTTTAATATTAGACTCTAAATCAAAGGGCATCTTATTATATTTTCCATAAGAATTGTTGTAGGAATTACCATAATTATTAGAGGGATTACTAGGATAAGGCCTACGATTAAAAATTCCTCTATACGGGTTGTTACCAAAATTATTCCTACCAACAAAATTCACATCCATAGATTCATTATTATTCTCAATTAAAGTATACAAGGGCATATCATTAGGATCAGAAGAAACATTCTTACTAGCAAATAATTTCATAAGTTCATCCATCTTTCCACTCAAAACATTAATTTCTTCTATCGCATGCACCTTTTTATTAGTAGATCTTTCAGTATGCCATTGAGAATAATTAATCATAATATTATTTAGGATTTTAGTAGCTTCTCCTAAAGTGATTTCCATAAAAGTGCCTCCCGCGGCCGAATCTAAAAGATTTCTAGAAGCAAAATTCAATCCGGCATAGAAGTTTTGTATAATCATCCACAAATTCAAACCATGAATAGGGCAATTACATATCATTAATTTCATCCTCTCCCAAGCTTGTGCAACATGTTCATGATCAAGTTGCTTAAAATTCATAATATCGTTTCTAAGGGAGATGATCTTAGCGGGAGGAAAATACTTAGAGATAAAAGCATCTTTGCACTTGTTCCAAGATTCAATACTATTTTTAGGCAAAGATGAAAACCAAGCTTTAGCACGATCTCTAAGCGAAAAAGGAAATAGATTTAATTTAACAATATCATTATCCACATCTTTCTTCTTTTGCATATCACACAAATCAACGAAGCTATTTAGATGGGTAGCGGCATCTTCACTAGGAAGGCCAGAGAACGGGTCTTTCATAACAAGATTCAGCAAAGAAGCATTAATTTCACAAGATTGAGCATTGGTAAGAGGAGCAATCGGAGTGCTAATAAAATCATTGTTGTTGGTATTGGTAAAGTCACACAATTTAGTGTTATCTTGAGCCATCGTGACAAGCAAGCAATCCAACACATAAGCAAACAAAATGCAAGCGGGCAAAAAGAGGCAAATAGAGAAAGAGAGGGAGGATAGAGAGAGAGGGCGAATAAAACGGCAAGGGTGAAGTGGGAGAGAGGAAAACGAGAGGTAAATGGAAAATAATGTAATGCGGGAGATAAGGATTGTGATGGGTACTTGGTATGTTGACTTTTGCGTAGGCGCCAGAAATAGCTCGTTGTTGGAAGTCAAATCTTGACTTGCGCGAACCTCCCTGGCAACGGCGCCAGAAATTCTTCTTGCTACCTCTTGAGCACTGCGTTGGATTTCCCCGAAGAGGAAAGGATGATGCAGCAAAGTAGCGTATGTATTTCCCTCAGTTTTGAGAACCAAGGTATCAATCCAGTAGGAGGTTGCGCGCGCGTCCCCTAGTACCTGCACAAAGCAAATAACTCCTTGCAACCAACGCGATAAGGGGTTGTCAATCCCTTCACGGTCACTTACGAGAGTGAGATCTGATAGATATGATAAGATAATATTTTTGGTATTTTTGCGATAAAGATGCAAAGTAAAATAATGGAAAAGTAAAAGCAAAGGAAATAACTAAGTACTGGAAGATTAATATGATGAAGATAGACTCGGGGGCCATAGGTTTCACTAGTGGCTTCTCTCAAGAGCATACGTATTTTACGGTGGGTGAATGAATTACTATTGAGCAATTGACAGAATTGAGCATAGTTATGAGAATATCTAGGTATGATCATGTATATAGGCATCACGTCCAAGACAAGTAGACCGACTCCTGCCTGCATCTACTACTATTACTCCACTCATCGACCACTATCCAGCATGCATCTAGAGTATTAAGTTCATGAAAACAGAGTAACGCCTTAAGCAAGATGACATGATGTAGAGGGATAAATTCATGCAATATGATAAAAAAACATCTTGTTATCCTCGATGGCAACAATACAATACGTGCCTTGTTGCCCCTACTGTCACTGGAAAAGGACACCGCAAGATTGAACCCAAAGCTAAGCACTTCTCCCATTGCAAGAAAGATGAATCTAGTAGGCCAAACCAAACTGATAATTCAAAGAGACTTGCAAAGAAAACCAATCATACATAAAATAATTCAGAGAAGATTCAAATATTGTTCATAGATAAACTTGATCATAAACCCACAATTCATTGGTCTCAACAAACACACCGCAAAAAGAAGATTACATCGAATAGATCTCCACAAGAGAGGGGGAGAACATTGTATTGAGATCCAAAAAGAGAGAAGTAGCCATCTAGCTAATAACAATGGACCCGAAGGTCTGAGGTAAACTACTCACACTTCATCGGAGAGGCCATGGTGTTGATGTAGAAGCCCTCCGTGATGGATAGCCCCTTGGCAGAGCTCCGGAACAGGGCCCAAGATGGGATCTCGTGGATACAGAAAGTTACGGCGGTGGAATTAGGATTTTGGCTCCGTATCTGATCGTTTGGGGGTATGTAGGTATATATAGGAGGAAGGAGTACATCGGTGGAGCAACAGGGGGCCCACAAGGGTGGAGGGCGTGCTCGGGGGGGTAGGCGCGCCCCCCCTACCTCGTGACCTACTCCTTTGTTTCTTGACGTAGGGTCCAAGTCTCCTGGATCATGTTCGGTGAGAAAATCACGTTCCCGAAGGTTTCATTCTGTTTGGACTCCGTTTTATATTCCTTTTCTTTGAAACCCTAAAATAGACAAAAAAAATAGCAATTCTAGGCTGGGCCTCCGGTTAATAGGTTAGTCCCAAAAATAATATAGAAGTGGAAAATAAAGCCCAATAATGTCCAAAATAGTAGATAATATAGCATGGAGCAATAAAAAATTATAGATACGTTGGAGACGTATCACTCCCATGTTTTTCTACCTTACGTTCCGCTCTATCGGCTAAGATGGCACCGGGAGAACTACTGCGATTGTGCCCTGGTTCATCTGGGTGATCACCTCAGTAGAGAAAGCCGAAAACTGACTGTCATGATAAAACGCGAGACTGGTCAACCACTCGATGACTCAACGGAATCTTCGCGATTCCTCCGCATTAATGAAGGATTGGTTTCCCGGTCATGTATGTACGCGCATCGTATTCGGATAAGCACTGAGGTACCATGGGCTATATAGTAGCCCCACTATCAAACTCCTATGGCTAAGTGAAAGTGTTAAAGCAATATAGTCTGATTGCCTTGTTCGCCGTGCTATCACCTCCTTCATGCACCAACACGTTGGATCAAGTGTGAATACATGCTTTTCCGAACACCCCCGCATTATGTGCGTGGGGGCTGAAGCCGACGACTGCAAACTTTCAGGTTATATACATACATAAAACGACCTCACAGGAGGCATCATAATACTTTTAGGCAAAAGTATAAACATAGCCTTTATAACTCAAAGAATATTGTTTTTACAATTGGGACACATGTCACTCAAACATGATACTCTTCGAGCACTGCGCCTCTATTAACCGAGCACCTTCTAGGACTTCTCCTAAATAGTGCTCGGTCGAGACCTGGCCTACGGCCGGACCCTGGGTTGCAATAGTGGTAGCATCCATCTCTGCCCAGTATGTCTTAACACGGGCAAGAGCCATCCGCGCACCCTCTATGCACGCCGACCTCTTCACGGCATCGATACGCTGCACAGCACCAAGGAATCATTGCACTAAACCAAAATAACTATTCGGCTTTGGCTCTTCCGGTCAAAGATGATCCACGACAGACCTCATAGCAAGCTCGGACAACCTATGGAGCTCCGCCCACTCGGCCATTTGCTCATTTAAGAGCAGCGGACGTGTCAGAGCACTGAACTGCGACCAGAACAACTTCTCTACTTCGTGATCTTCTTGATCTTTGAAAAGTGCAGTCGCATCAGCAGCACTCATTGCCAAGTCCACATACGCATCTGCAGCACTCCATAATCGATCCAGAGGGGCATACTTCGGATCTCCAAACTTCATCCGCAACAAAAAGGGCTTCCCAGCCGTGATATCTCCGGCTTGATGGAGCTCCTCCTCTGCCACTCTGATTTTAGAACGGGTTTCCTTGGCTGCCTCCTCGGCTCTCTTCAGGTCAGCCGCTCTCAATTGGCTTTCCTTCTCAAGAAGCTCATATCGGTCGGCGGCATCTTTCAGCTCAACAGCCATCTTGGCTATTTTATCTTTGCTCTTGCGATGAGGAGCATGTTCGGCTCTTAAGTCTTCGGCTGACTTTAGGGCGGCCGCATCACTTCTCCTGGCTTGTTCCTTGGCTCGGGCAAGTTTCGCCCGAAGGGTCTCCATGACGGCAGCTCCATCTGCAGCCACAACATACATTAGATACCAGCATCATGCTCCTCTTAATATCTGTTGACCACCCGAAAATACATACCCTGTGCCTCGTCAAGCCGCTTTTTCACAAGCGCAATATCGGCATCTGCCCTGTCAAGTTGCCGGCTTAGTCCGGCAAGCTCGGCAGTCCGGCCAGCCACCGGACCATCAGCCGCCTGCATAGGATAGAAGAGTGATCATTACCTGGGATTATGATTCTCTGTTTGCCGCCTTTCGACAGCAACCAGAGTCTCAGGGGCTACTATCGGTATAGAGCACACCTAGCGAGTGCGGTACCGTTAAAAATTTATATATTACTATGCATACCTCAAAGCCTCTTAGCAGGCTTGCAAAGCATCATGCAACCCACTTTTGGCGGATGAGATCCTCTCGATCACAGTACCCATTAAGGTACGATGCTCCTCTGAGATTGCCGCTTGCTCCAAAAGATTCATCAATGCGTCCGGTTGCGCACCGGACAATCCCAGACTCTTTCTGTCGCTACCCTTAGGAGCCAAATACTCCGGACTTTGGGTAGCCGAAGGGATACCTTCTGGCCTTGGCGGATCAGGAGAAATCCTCCGTGATGACACCTCAGGGTCATCCGCCCCAGGAGGTGGGGAGACAAGGGGAGGCGTTTCGCTCTCCATCATCTCCGAAAGAAGATCTCCCGAAGACGAACTCTCTCGGGAAGGGCTATGATCCGGACTGCAAGACATACGTCTCGGTTATTGTTCGCGGAGATAAGGCAAAATATATTTACCAAAAGTACTTTTGTTCACTTACAACTCGGTGGAGGGGTGACCTCCCTTGAGGGCACTGGGCGGCAAGGATGCCCTCCGAGGTAGGGCCTCCTGGCGAGGGTTTCTTCTCTCGTTTGGAAACCTTTGTTTCCATGTCTTCAGGAGTGGTCCTTTTCCTTCCTCGGGAAGAGGGAATTTCGGATTCTTCTCCCTGATTGTCCTCCTTCATGGAGGTACTAATTCCCCCAGTTTGGATGAGTAATACGTGAGGCTCGCTTTCGGCTTCTTCATCTCTCCTTTTATCTTCCACCGAGGGCACTTGATAAGGTTCGTGCTCCAGCATCCTGGCTAGTACAGGATCTGGCGAGCCCTCGGGAAGGGGGGCCGAACACCTGATCATATTTTCCTTTCTTACCCAGTCCTGGCCAAGAGCAATTCTTTCAGAATTATGTTATGGCAAATGAAAAGACAGTGTGTTCGGTCGTGGAAATACTTACCTGGGTATCTGGACGATTATAGTTGAGACCCGCATCCTCGGTGGTGTCCGGACACTTTATTCGTGATCCGAAGAACAATTTATACATCTCTTCGAGCATCCCGCCGAAGAACTACTGAATAGTTCGCGGTCCTTCCGGGTTGAACTCCCACATACGAAGAGATCGACGATGGCATGGCAGGACCCGACGAACTAGCATAACTTGCATTACTTTTACGAGACCGGTGTCCCTCTAGAGGAGATCTCGGATGCGACTTTGCAATGTTGGCACATCATTAACCGGCCCCCACTCTAGCCCCTTCTTGACCCATGACACTAGTTGTGGTGGGGGGCCCGAACGAAAGGTGGGGGCAGCCACCCACTTAGTACTTTGGGGAGCTGTGATGTAAAACCACTCCCGCTGCCATAAGTTGGATATCTCCGGGAAGGAACCCTTTGGCCATGGGGCATCGACGACTTTGCTTATTGTGGCACCTCCGCATTCTGCGTGTTGCCCATTGATCATCTTCGGCTTCACATTGAAGGTCTTGAGCCATAAGACGAAGTGTGGGGTGATACGGAGGAAGGCCTCACATACGACGCTAAACGACAAGTTGTGAAGGATGGAGTCCGGAGCTAAATTGTGGAAGTTGACCCCATAATAGAACATGAGCCCTCTGACGAAGGGATCAAGACTAAAGCCTAGCCCTCGGAGGAAGTGGGAAACAAATACGACACTATCGTTGGGTTCGGGAGTGGGGATGACTGTCCTTGGGCAGGCAGCCTGTGCGAGATTTCGGCGGTCAGATACCTGGCCTCCCTTAGCTTCTTGATGTCCACCTCTATGACAGAGGAAGCCATCCACCAGTGATACGTCTCCAACATATCTACTCTTCCAAACACTTTTGCCCTTGTTTTGGACTCTAACTTGTATGATTTGAATGGAACTAACCTGGACTGACGCTGTTTTCAGCAGAATTGCCATGATGTTGTTTTATGTGTAGAAAACAAAAGTTCTCAGAATGACCTGAAACTCCACGAAATATCTTACAATAAATAATAAAAAATCCTCGACAAATATGAAGACCAGGGGGCCCACACCCTTCTCACGAGGGTGGGGGACGCGCCCCCCTACCTCGTGGGCCCCCTGGAGACCCCCCGAGTCCAACTCCAACTCTGTATAACTGCTTTCGGGGAGAAAAATAAGAGAGAAGAAATCATCGCGTTTTACGATACAGAGCCGCCGCCAAGCCCTAAAACCTCTTGGGAGGGCTGATCTGGAGTCTGTTCGAGGCTCCGAAGAGGGGGATTCGTCGTCGTCGTCATCATCAACCATCCTCCATCACCAATTTCATGATGCTCACCACCGTGCATGAGCAATTGCATCGTAGGCTTGCTGGACGGTGATGGGTTGGATGAGATTCACCATGTAACCGAGTTAGTTTTGTTAGGGTTTGATCCCTAGTATCCACTATGTTCTGAGATTGATGTTGCTATGACTTTGTTATGCTTAATGCGTGTCACTAGGGCCCGAGTGCCATGATTTCAGATCTGAACCTATTATGTTTTCATCAATATATGAGAGTTCTAGATCCTATCTTGCAAGTCTATAGTCACCTATTATCTGTTATGATCCGTTAACCCCGAAGTGACAATAATCGTGATACTTACCGGTGATGACCGTAGTTTGAGGAGTTCATGTATGCACTATGTGCTAATGCTTTGTTCCGGTTCTCTATTAAAAGGAGGCCTTAATATCCCTTAGTTTCCATTAGGACCTCGCTGCCATGGGAGGGTAGGACAAAAGATGTCATGCAAGTTCTTTTCCATAAGCACGTATGACTATATTCGGAATACATGCCTACATTACATTGACGAATTGGAGCTAGTTCAGTGTCACCCTATGTTATGACTGTTGCATGATGAACCGCATCCGGCATAATTATCCATCATTGATCCAATGCCTATGAGCTTTCCATATACTGGTTTACGCTTATTTACTTTCCCATTGCTATTGTTACAATCACTACAAAACACCAAAAACATTACTTTGCTTTCATTACTCTTTTGTTACCGTTACCATCACTATCATATTACTTTGCTACTAAACACTTTGCTGCAGATACTAAGTTTCCAGGTGTGGTTGAATTGACAACTCAGCTGCTAATACTTGAGAATATTCTTTGGCTCCCCTTGTGTCGAATCAATAAATTTGGGTTGAATACTCTACCCTCGAAAGCTGTTGTGATCCCCTATACTTATGGGTTATTAAGACAAATTTCTAGCGCCGTTGCCGGGGAGCATAGCTCTATTCTTTGTGTCACTTGGGATTTATATCTGCTGGACACTATGAAGAACTTGAGAGATCCAAAAACCAAGATCTATCCCTCAACTACGAGGGGAGGTAAGGAACTGCCATCTAGCTCTGCACTTGATTCATCTTCTGTTATGAGTAAGCTTGCGACACCTACACCTGCTTCTTCTATTCGTTCTGACATGTTGCATGTTACTAATGATGCTACTTCTGCTATGCATGATACTTATGATGAAACTAACTCTATGCCTGATACTACTATGCCACTTAGTGATTTTCTAGAGGAACGACTTGCTAGGGCTAGAGAGATTGAAAATATTGAATCTGATTATGAAGATGAAAGTGGTGATGAAGAATCACTTGTTATTCCTGAGGGTTATTTATTTGATCAAGATGCTTCTTTAGCTATTTTAGCCTGCAAAGATAGATATGAACTCAAAAGGTTATTAGCTAAATGGAATAACCAATCTCCAAATGCTAGGATGAGACCTGACCTTGCTTTTGCTACTTCACCTATATGTGTTGCTGATAAGGATTATGAATTCTCTGTTGATCCTGATATAATTACTTTGGTTGAATCTGATACTTTTCATGGCTATGAATCTGAATTGTTGTAGCACATCTTACTAAATTAAATGATATAGCCACCCTGTTCACTAATGATGAGAGATCTCGCTACTTTTATATCCTTAAAATATTTCCGTTCTCATTAAAGGGTGATGCTAAGATATGGTTTAATTCTCTTGATCCTGCTTGTGTGCGTAGTCCCCAGGATATGATTTATTACTTCTCTGCTAAATATTTCCCTGCTCATAAGAAACAAGCTGCTTTAAAGGAAATATACAACTTTGTGCAAATTAAAGAAGAGAGTCTCCCACAAGCTTGGGGGAGGCTTCTCAAGTTACTTAATGCTTTGCCTGATCATCCTCTTAAGAAAAATGAAATACTTGATATCTTTTATAATGGACTACCCGATGCTTCTAGAGATTACCTGGATAGTTGTGCTGGTTCTCTTTTTAGGGAAAGAACACCGGATGAAGCTGAAATCTTATTGAATAATATGTTGACAAATGAAAATAATTGGGCACCTCCTGAGGCAGATCCTGCTCCAATTAATGATCCTATTCCTAAACCAACTCCGAAGAAGAGAGGTGTTCTATTTCTCAGTCCTGAAGATATGCAAGAGGCAAAGAAATCTATGAAATAAAAAGGTATTAAAGCTGAAGACGTTAAGAATTTACCTCTTATTGAAGAAATACATGGTCTCAATTTACCACCTGATGAAGAAATATATGATCTTAATCCTTTATTTGTTGAAGAACCTCCAGACCTCGATAACCCGACACAGGTAGTAAAGGTAAATTATCTCTATAGATATGATAAAGCTGAAATCCCTCCTACTAAAATTGCTAGTCAATGCTTGGATGAGTTTGATAATTTTATGTTTAAGCAAGAAGACTTCAATGCTTATTTTGGTAGACAATTAAAACAAGATGCTGATATGATTAAATACTTGGGTGATTATATGGCTAATATTAGAGGTGAACTTAAACTTGTTAGCATGATTACGCTATTAAAGTGGCTACTAGAACTGGTAGAATGACTCGGGAACCTATCCTGAAGGCCACCCTAAGAGAATTGAGCAAGATTCTCAGAGAAATAAAATTGATGCACCTAGTTCTTCAAAAAGAAGAAAATGAAAAATGATAGAACCGTGCAAACTTCTAGTGAACCTATTGCTGAACCACCTGATAATCCAAATGATATTTCTATTTCTGATGCTGAAACTCAATCTGGTAATGAACATGAACCTAATGAAAATGTTAATGATGATGTTCATAATAATGCTCAACCTAGTAATGATAATGATGTAGAAATTGAACCTGTTGTTGATCTTGATAACCCACAATCAAAGAATCAATGTTATGATAAGAAAGACTTTGTTGCTAGGAAACATGGTAAAGAAAGAGAACCTTGGGTTCAGAAACCCATGCCTTTTCCTCCCAAACCATCCAAGAAAAAGGATGATGAGGATTTTGAGCGCTTTGCTGAAATGATTAGACCTATATTTTTGCGTATGCGATTGACTGATATGCTTAAAATGAATCCTTATGCTAAGTACATGAAAGATATTGTTACAAATAAAAGAAAGATACCGGAAGCTGAAATTTCCACCATGCTTGCTATTTTAAGGGTGGAATACCAAAGAAACTTGGAGATCCAGGAGTACCTACTATACCATGCTCCATTAAAAGGAACTATGTTAAAACTGCTTTATGTGATCATGGAGCCGGTGTTAGTGTTATGCCTCTCTCTTTATATCGCAGACTTGATTTGAATAAGTTGACACCTACTAAATATCTTTGCAAATGACTGATAAATCAACTGCTATACCTGTCGGTATTTGTGAGCATGTGCCTGTTGTGGTTGCAAACGTTACTATTTTAACAGACTTTGTTATTCTTTATATTCCCGAGGACGATAGTATGTCTATTATTCTTGGAAGACCTTTTCTTAATACTTCAGGGGCTGTTATTGATTGCAACAAAGGCAATGCCACTTTTCATGTTAATGGTAATGAGCATACGGTACACTTTCCGAGGAAACAACCTCAAGTTCATAGTATCAATTCTATCGGAAAAATTCCATCGATTATATTTGGAGGTTTAGAATTTCCTCTTCCTACTGTCAAGAAGAAATATGATATACTTATTATTGGGGATGTGCATATCCCCGTTGAGGTAACCTAGTGTTATTCGAAATTTCTCCGGTTTCATGTTAATTGGAATGAGTTTGTTAACAAGACTTGATCAACCTTGTTAGTGGATTCCTTTTGATGAGCATGAGATGGATGAAACTAGAAGCACAACCCTCTGTACCCTTTCTATACTTTCTGTTATTTAGTTGAAATAAAGTAAAAATAAATAATTTTCTGTCTCTTATCTGATTATCCGTGCAATATAAAAATACCTCGAAAATAAAAGTTCTCCAAATGCCCTGAAAATTAAATATGATTTTTTATAGAATATTTGAGGATTTATGGAACAAAGAACACACCAGGGGGGCCAACCACCTTGCCACGAGGGTGGAGGGCGCGCCCTACCTTGTGGGCCCACGGTGGCCCTCCTCCACTTATTCTTTTAGCCACACACTTCATCTTCCTCCCCCAAACATGAAAAACCAGGTCAAACCCGAGTCCAAGCTCGTTTTGCTGCCATTTTTGATCTCCTTGCTCAAAGCACCTCTCACAAAACTGCTTGGGGAGATTGTTCCTTGGTATGTGACTCCTCCATTGTCCAATTAGTTTTTGTTCTAGTGCTTTATTCATTGCAAATTTTTGCTACTTAGGTGTCCCTGTTCTTGAGCTTGCATGTCAAATTTATATGGTCAAAAGTAGTTTTGATGCATGATATAGGCTCTAGGCACTTGTAGGAGTAGTTGCTATCAATATTATTGAGTTTGGTTTACTTTTATTTTGAAGTTACTAAAAAAATTCAGAATTTTTCAGAGGAAGAAATATGTTTAGGAAAATGTTCCAATGGTAGTTCTTCAAAGAAGCAAGGACCCAGGCTTGCAATGCGTGATGCTGACGAAGAGCCGCCAAGAGACGGTCCAGTGCGTCCTTGTGAGTGGCCTTCTGAAAATTTTATGGATCGAGCGGGAATTAAAGAAGAATTTAACACATATTTGCGTAATGCCGATCTTGAGGACTTTGAGGCAGACAAATGCCCCCAGTATCATGAGCTCACAAGCTCTTTTGTGAGGAGGTTTGAGTATTCATCTTCGCGTAATTCTCCTTTAGTCATGTTTGATCTTTATGACAAATCTTATACCATGGACTTAGAGGATTTCACTTTTGCTTGCAAACTTCCACAATGGGGTAGTGTTAGGGATCCCCCTAAATCTGAATTTAGAAATTTTCTTGCTAGTATAACTGTAGGGGAATACAGAGATATAACGCAAGCTACCATAGGGAGCATTCACATTCCTGTTATACATTATTTTGCTCTCTTCATAGGTAGGTGCATAAGTTCTAAGGATGAAGCATGTCACATGTGTGTCCCTGACCTTAGCATTCTCAGGAGTGCTGTGTCAGGAGACCAATCTTATCATATGTGAGCCATTGTAGCTCGTAGGTTGCATCATAATAGACATAATGGAGATTTATTTGGAGGAATTTATGCAACCCGCTTAGCTAAATTTCTTGAGATAGACGTTCGTGAGGGAGACATGGAGTTGCCTCCTGCTTATTTAGATTTTGATTCTATGGTTTCCCACCATTTTGTCGAGAGGAACGAATCACCTCTCCAGTACCGACTAATCTTTGACAGACGCCGTGCTGTCCATATTACTCTCCCTGCTCCTGCTTTCTTTGATTATCAGGCAAGAGGAGGATATACTATCACCAGAGAGGAGGCAGATGAGTACGAGAGGAGAGCGGAGGCCGCTCGTCGCCACACTGCAGCTCAGGAGGCGATAGCCGCTGCATCACAGTACGACCCCAACAACTATTATTATGGATATCAGCCAGGCCAGCCATGGCCATAGACCAACTTAGGCCAAAAGCCTAAGCTTGGGGGAGTACGTATTTCTCACCGAGGGTGGGGGCGCCCCCCCTAGGGCGCGCCCCCTACCTCGTGGTCCCCCTGGAGACCCCCCGACTCCAACTCTAACTCTATATAACTGCTTTCGGGGATAAAAAAATAAGAGAGAAGAAATCATCGCGTTTTACGATACGAAGCCGCCGCCAAGCCCTAAAACCTCTCGCGAGGGCTGATCTGGAGTCCGTTCGGGGCTCCAGAGAGGGGGATTCGTCGCCGTCGTCATCATCAACCATTCTCCATCACCAATTTCATGATGCTCGCCGCCGTGCGTGAGTAATTCCATCGTAGGCTTGCTGTACGGTGATGGGTTGGATGAGATTCACCATGTAATCGAGTTAGTTTTGTTAGGGTTTGATCCCTAGTATCCACTATGTTCTGAGATTGATGTTACTATGACTTTGCTATGCTTAATGCTTGTCACTAGGGCCCGAGTGCCATGATTTCAGAGCTGAACCTATTATGTTTTCATCAATATATGAGAGTTCTAGATCCTATCTTGCAAGTCTATAGTCACCTATTATGTGTTATGATCCGTTAACCCCGAAGTGACAATAATCGGGATACTTACCAGTGATGACCGTAGTTTGAGGAGTTCATGTATTCACTATGTGCTAATGCTTTGTTCCGGTTGTCTATTAAAAGGAGGCCTTAATATCACTTAGTTTCCATTAGGACCTCGCTGCCACGGGAGGGTGGGACAAAAGATGTCATGCAAGTTCTTTTCCATAAGCACATATGACTATATTCGGAATACATGGCTACATTACATTGACGAATTGGAGCTAGTTCAGTGTCACCCTATGTTATGACTGTTACATGATGAACCGCATCCAACATAATTATCCATCATTGATCCGATGCCTACGAGCTTTCCATATACTGGTTTACGCTTATTTACTTTCTCGTTGCTATTGTTACAATCACTTCAAAACACCAAAAACATTACTTTGCTTTCATTACTCTTTTGTTACCGTTACCATCACTATCATATTACTTTGCTACTAAACACTTTGCTGCAGATACTAAGTTTCCAGGTGTGGTAGAATTGACAACTCAGCTGCTAATACTTGAGAATATTCTTTGGCTCCCCTTGTGTCGAATCAATAAATTTGGGTTGAATACTCTACCCTCGAAAGTTGTTGCGATCCGCTATACTTTTGGGTTATCAACCGGCCCTGAAGGTTGGATCCGGACATGATTGAAGGTCCGAAGCGCTTCGCCTGAGCCTTGGGTGTTGGAACTCGGGGTAGGGGAAGGGAGGGATTGAGCGCGATAAGAAAAGGACAGGCTTTGGACCCTTTATAAAGAGGGTGAATATCAAGCGTCCTCCATGTGGCCGTTTGGAACTTGCCTAAAGTCAAGGAGTCGTACTAACGAGCACGATTGGGTTACCGACGCCCGTATTGATGAGAATCCCGTGATAACGGGACACGATCTCTGCTTCGATAAGACGTGCCAGTAAAACTGCCTCGCAACACATGCAGTGGCTGGTTGGGAAAACGGTTCGAATAATGACCGAGGCCAGGGCGTGATGTCACGTTATGAAAAGTTGTCAGCAGATTAGATTTGTGGAAATATTATACTCTCTACGGTGGTATGTGGAATTTGTTTTGCAGAGCCGGACACTATCCTTGTGTTCAAAATCTTCTATGGAGTATTCGGAGGAGGAACCCGCCTTGCAGTGCTGAAGACAATCTGCGCGCCGGACTCATCGTCATTGAAGCCTGGTTTAGGGGCTACTGAGGGACTCCTAGATTAGGGGGTCCTCGGATAGCCGGACTATATTCCTTAGCCGGACTGTTGGACTATGAAAATACAAGATTAAAGACTTCATCCCGTGTCTGGGTGGGACTCTCCTTTGCGTGGAAGGCAAGCTTGGCCGTTCGGATATGTAGATCTCCTCCCTTGTAACCGACTTTGTGTAACCCTAGCCCCTCCGGTGTCTATATAAACCGGAGGGTTTTAGTCCGTAGAAAAACAACAATCATACCATAGTCTAGCTTCTAGGGTTTAGCCTCTTCGATCTCGTGGTAGATCAACTCTTGTAATACTCATATCATCAAGATCAATCAAGCAGTAAGTAGGGTATTACCTCCATCGAGAGGGCCCGAACCTGGGTAAACATTGTGTCCCCCACCTCCTATTACCATCCTCCTTAGACGAATAGTTCGGGACCCCCTACCCGAGATCCGCCGGTTTTGACACCGACAGCAGGTGCCACCAAAGTTATGCATTGCGTATTTAAAGTTTTAAACATCACACCGAATATTCCTACATATATTTGGCGACTTCCAGGTGGTTCTTGACTTCTGGAGCCTCTCATCAATCTTCGACGACACACCCAACCGTGGGCCCACGTGGTCAAAGTTGTGCATTGGAATTTTGAACATCACAGACCACCCTTTTCACTCATATATAGTTGGGCCACATGCTGGAGTGGCTGTCTTCTGACCCTCTCTAACGTTTTTTTGCTGCAAAGGCTGATGATGCTCAACGAACACAGGTATAATGTCTTAACCATGTGCGATGCAAGTGCGCTGTGAATCACGATGACTATGCACGGGCGAGCAAAGGTGGAGGAACTGGCTCAACCGTGTGTGGTCCAATTGCGCTGTAAAATCACCAGGACTGCACAAGCGCGAGCAAAGGGTGGAGGTACTGGCTTAACCGTGTGCGATGCAAGTGAGCTGTAAAATCACCACCTGTGCAAGCTAAAGGTGGGTAAGTTTATTTAGAATTTAGGAAGAACCGTATGCGACAGACCAGCTAGCTAGAACTATAAAAACAAACTAGCCGCCTTGAGTGTTGCAAAAATCAGCGGTTCCGCCACTTTTCCTTATTATCATACACGCATATTCTTATTGGACCATGCACGATCTTGGGCACTCCTGCCCCGCATCAATTCCTTTACCAAAATCTTAGTTGCCGTCGTACTTCAACCGTCGCCCACACTCCTCTAGCACCGACCTTATAGTAAAATTGTAGTAGCCGAGGCATTTGAACCATCGCCCTCCCTCATCCACCACCATCTCCACCCACCACTACTAAAAATTTTAGTAGCCGCGTCATATCCTCAAACACCACCCCCCTCCACTCTCCCCCACCCGGCCCCCTCCCCCCTCGAACCCTAGCTCACGGCCGCCGCCGGTGCCGCCGCCAACCCCTGTCAGTCTGCCCATTCCTCCTAGCTTAGATAATAAAGTTCAGGTTACCCAACGATTCCCATACCGTCGCCCCACTCCCTTGAGTTTTTAGATGAGGCATGCAGTATCCCTCCCCGCTAGATCCACATTCCCTGCTCCAGAATGTCGCAGCCTAAGCTCAACCACGTATCTCGGGGATCCCCACGAGCATTCGTCCAAGAAGAGGTTTATCATGGCCTCTCCAGCGAACGTTGTGAGGTGGCCACCGTTCGCCCCGACCTATTGATCCTGGAGCAACACATCACTGCGGAAGCCGGCGAAGACGTTGACTACGTTGCCATGCTAAAGGCTTCATGTCAACGGGCTAGCGTATTACTATATCTCAGGAAAGCTGGCTACGACATTAAGCTCGTTGATAGCGACGGCTTCACGTGGGCCATGTCACATGTTAAGTGGTCCATCCCCAACCCCTCTGGTTCAACCACTATCGATCTCTTCGACGGCCCTGCCGCTGATCTCCTGCCGTCGTAGAACGTGTCCTTCAGAAATGACAAAATGGGCCAGGGCCGTCGAATGATCCATTTCTGAAGGACACGTTCTACGACGGCGGCTTGGGATCCTCAATTGACAAGTCAGATCTCATCGACCACAAGCACGAGGAGGGCACCTACGAAGGTTCTTCCAAGCTGAAATAGCCCATCTGTGAGATCAAAGAGCGCACCATGGGTCTGTGCTCTTCCAACTGGAAGGATCCCGTCGATGAAATGTGAGGCAACATCCTACCAGCAAATCTTACCTTTTCTAGCTTTCCAACCCGTACCCTTTGTTGTAGTAGCATTTGCCGTGCGGTGCTTTAACTGTGTCGTGTTTAATTATTTCAGTTATGCAAAAATGTATTGTTCAATAGGGCTATGTGATGTTTAAGTATGAATTGTCCACTTCAGTTTCACGAATGGCTATATTTGGTTGTTTATAGTGAGTAGATGCCTTGTTTATTTGTATTTGGTTGTTAGGTTGGTTGCAGTGAGCATTTTTCCAGTTATCGAGCAGATGCCTTGTTTATATGTATTTGGTTCTTAGTTTGGTTGCAGTGAGCATTTGTCCAGTTATCAAGCATATGCCTTCACTAGTACACGTCGATGCTATACAAACAGTTTTTAACCCCTTTCCGCCACGGCATATGGAACCATCGCCTAGTGAGTATGGGAGATAGGGGTTCCTTCCCACACGACCTAAAAACCGTTGGGGATAGGCCCTCCCGGCACACACGCTCAGCAAAATGAGGTCGTGTGTGACCGGTGAGCGCTCAAATACGGAAATACGTACAATAGAGCTAATAAAATACAATTATACAGGTGAAATTGTTTCCGGTCGCAAGTACATCCCACACAGTCAGTCCCCGCTAAACGTTTTCGTTCGTATGTACATCCCACACAGTCACTCCAAGGAATACGTTTCCGTTCACAGGTACATCACACAAAATTTTTCCAGTTAAATCGTTTGTGATAGCGTTGCCGTTGCGCACGATATTAACAATTTTATCGTTTGCATTATTGAATGCATCACGCATGGTCCATATAACTATGTGGCAAAGGTTGTCCATCACACACAATGTTTATGTGGTAAACGTTTGCGCAAGGTGGCCTAACGCAAACAGTTTTCAAGAGAAAGTCGTGTGTGATTGTTCATTGATCCAACATGGTTTATTCCTAGAAACTGTGTGCGTTGCCTGAGGTCATCGCCCATGGTATTTTTTCAATAACCGTTTGCAATAGCAAAACCCAATTAGTAGGCTAATTCGCCATTAGCAAGCTAATTACCCTATTATTAATAATCCATTTATTAATCTAATTGACATTCATATTAAGCACATAATATATTTCAATTCCATATTAAGGAAGCAGAATTTTATAATTGAAATATATCAGAGTACAACATGATATAGCTTCAGCACTCAGCTACCCCATTATATAACTGCACCAGCACTAAGTTTCACATGCAACATGTAGAACCTTTCAAAATTAGCATCATATATGGCATATAGACAGATGCATCTCATCTGGAAAACTACTGAAGTGCAAGGCGAATATTGATCCTTCATTCATGTTGAAGGTCTTTGCAACTTTAGGCCAGTGCCTGTCGATGATTGATGTCCGTCCTTCGTCCTCCTTAGAAACACTTCAATATTGAACAGTGGGTGTTGTATGAAAACCTTCCTCGCCTCCTGACCAAAGAGGTGGTTTTAGAGGTAATCATCAATGAACTGCTTTGGAAAGGCCTGAAAACAAAGATGTGCATAAATATCTTCTCTATATTGGAAATGGGGCAAAGGAATAAAAAAGGCAAGGTATAATAGTTAGTACCATCTTGTAGTGAACTGATGTCTTCTTCATTGTGCAGACAAAGATCTTGTCGTTTTTTGTCGCTAATTTCTTTATCCTAACAATCTCTATGAGTTTCCTGATTTGATTGATATTCATAGACAACTCATTTCCCCATTTGCAAAAAGGGTAGAACAGTGGGTCAAAACCTCTAACAGCAGAACCTACATGTGCAAGACCAAATTGTTAAAAACATAAATATTAGAATGGTTCCTGCAATTGCACAATAATGTGCTATTAGACAATGGACCGTGCACGTGCTAACCTCGATTGTAAACCTCAATGCTTCCCACTGTTTCCCTGCAACACATATAAGGTAGTTAGTCATCAGGTTAAGTAAGGGTTCACATGCTATCAGTAAAATATGTTGATGAAAAACAAGCACATTGCAGATTCATCAGATTAATTCAAGCCACATGGAAAACCCATTTATCCAAATTAAGCATGATTAAGAACTAGGAAATATAGCACTTGTATATGTATCTCATGTATTAAGTGCAGCCAAATTCAATTTATTCCTCATATGCACAACAATAAAAAATTCTACCCACGACAATTGGACATCGCATTGCAGAATTGAATCAGGCAGTTAACTAAACACCACAACAAATGAACCAAACATTAACTGAGCACTACATTGCACAATATAACATACTCCTAATAGAAGATCAGACAGTTAACCAAACCAAGCATGCTTAACAACTTGGAAATATAGAAATTGTATTTGTTTCTCATGTATTTACTATAGCGAAATTCAATTTATTCCTCACATGGTATACAATAACAGAATGCACCCACAACTATTGAACATCGCATTGCAGAATTGAACCAAACAGTTAACTAAACACCACAACACAAATGAACCAAACGTTAAATGAGCACCACATTGCACAATGTATAACCAAACCAAGCATTCTTGACAACTTGGAAATATAGCAATTGTATTTGTTTCTCATGTATTTTGTAAAGATAAATTTGATTTATTTCTCACATGGCAGACAAAACAAAATTGTAGCCTAAAGAATTGAACATCACATTTGCAGAAATGAACCAAACAGTTACCTGAAGACGACAACTAATTAACAAAACAGTTAATAAGTGAGCACCATGATGTCTATTACACAACCTTCTTCTTGTAGACGTTGTTGGGCCTCCAAGTGCAGAGGTTTGTAGGACAGTAGCAAATTTCCCTCAAGTGGATGACCTAAGGTTTATCAATCTGTAGGAGGCGTAGGACGAAGATGGTCTCTCTCAAGCAACCCTGCAACCAAATAACAAAGAGACTCTTGTGTCCCGAACACACCCAATACAATGGTAAATTGTATACGTGCACTAGTTCGGCGAAGAGATGGTGATACAAGTGGTATATGGATGGTAGATAATGGTTTTTGTAATCTGAAAATATAAAAACAGCAAGGTAACTAATGATAAAAGTGAGCGTAAACAGTATTGCAATGATAGGAAACAAGGCCTAGGGTTCATACTTTCACTAGTGCAAGTTCTCTCAACAATAATAGCATAATTGGATCACATAACTATCCCTCAACATACAACAAAGAGTCACTCAAAGTCTCTAATAGCGGGGAGCAAATGAAGAGATTATGGTAGGGTATGGAACCACCTCAAAGTTATTCTTTCCAATCAATCTGTTGGGCCATTCCTATAAGTGTCACAAATAGCCCTAGAGTTCGTACTAGAATAACACCTTAAGACACAAATCAACCAAAATCCTAATGTCACCTAGATACTCCAATGTCACCTCAAGATTCTGTGGGTATGATTATACGATGTGCATCACACAATCTCAGATTCATCTATTCAACCAACACATAGAACCTCAAAGAGTGCCCCAAAGTTTCTACCGGAGACTCACGACGAAAACGTGTGCCAACCCTTATGCATAGGTTCATGGGCGGAACCCGCAAGTTGATCACCAAAACATACATCAAGTGAATCACGTGATATCCCATTGTCACCACAGATACGCACATGCAAGACATACATCAAGTGTTCTCGAATATTTAAAGACTCAGTCCGATAAGATAACCTCAAAGGGGAAAACTCAATCCATTACAAGAGAGTAGAGGGGGAGAAAAAACATAAGATCCAACTATAATAGCAAAGCTCGCGATACATCAAGATCGTGCCAAATCAAGAACACGAGAGAGAGAGAGATCAAGCACATAGCTACTGGTACATACCCCCGGCCCTGAGGGAGAACTACTCCCTCCTCGTCATGGAGAGCACCGGGATGATGAAGATGGCCACCGGAGAGGGATTGCCCCTCCATCAGGGTGCCGGAACAGGTCTAGATTGGCTTTCAGTGGCTACGGAGGCTTCTGGCAGTGGAACTCCCGATCTATTGTGCTCCCTGATCGTTTTAGGGTATATGGAGATATATAGGCAGAAGAAGTACGTCAGGGGAGCCAAGAGGGGCCCACGAGGGTGGAGGGCGCGCTACCCTGCCTCGTGGCTTCCTCGTTGCTTCCCTTACGTGGACTCCAAGTCTCCCAGGTTGCTTCCTTCCAAAAATAAGTTTCGTGAAGTTTCAAGTCAATTGGACTCCATTTGATTTTCCTTTTCTGCGATACTCTAAAACAAGGAAAAAAACAGAAACTGGCACTGGGCTCTAGGTTAATAGGCTAGTCCTAAAAATCATATAAAAGTGTATAATAAAGCCCATAAACATCCAAAACAGAAGATAATATAGCATGGAGCAATCAAAAATTATAGATACGTTGGAGATGTATCAGCATCCCCAAGCTTAATTCCTGCTCGTCCTCGAGTAGGTTAATGATAAAAACGGAATTTTTGATGCGGAGTGCTACTTGGCATAATTTCAATGTAATTCTTCTTAATTGTGGTATGAATATTCAGATCCAAAAGATTCAAGACGAAAGTTCATATTGACATAAAAATAATAATACTTCAAGCATACTAACTAAGCAATTATGTCCTCTCAAAATAACATGGCCAAAGAAAGTTCATCCCTACAAAATCATATAGTTTAGTCATGCTCCATTTTCGTCACACAAGAATGCTCTCATCATGCACAACCCCGTTGACAAGCCAAGCAATTGTTTCATACTTTAGTAATCTCAAACCTATAAACTTTCACGCAATATATGAGCGCAAGCCATGGACATAGCACTATGGGTGGAATAGAATATGATGATGGGGGTTATGTGGAGAAGATAAAAAGGAAGTAAGTCTCACATCAACGAGGCTAATGAATGGGCTATGGAGATGCCCATCGATTGATGTTAATGTGAGGAGTAGGGATTGCCATGCAATGGATGCACTAGAGCTATAAATGTATGAAAGCTCAACAAAAGAAACTAAGTGGGTGTGCATCCAACTTGCTTGCTCACGAAGACCTAGGGCACTTGAGGAGGTCCATTGTTGGAATATACAAGCCAAGTTCTATAATGAAAATTTTCCACTAGTATATGAAAGCACCAAAACAAAAGACTCTCTATCATGAAGATTATGGTGCTACTTTGAGGCACAAGTGTGGTAAAGGATAGTAGCGTTGTCCCTTCTCTCTTTTTCTCTCATATTTTTTTTGGGGGGGGGGGGGCTTCTCTTTTTTATGGCCTTTCTCTCTCTCTCTTTTTTGGGCCTTCTCTTTTTTATGGCCTTTCTCTTTTTTTTATTCCTCACTTGGGACAATGCTCTAGAAAATGATGATCATCACACTTCTATTTATTTACAACTCAATGATTACAACTCGATGCTATAACAAAAGAAGACTCTATATGAATGCCTCCGGCGGTGTACCGGGATGTGCAATGAACCAACAGTGACATGTATGAAAGAATTATGAATGGTGGCTTTGCCACAAATACTATGTCAACTACATGATCATGCTAAGCAATATGACAGTGATGAATGTGTCATGATAAACGGAATGGTGGAAAGTTGCATGGCAATATATCTCGGAATGGCTATAGAAATGCCATAATAGGTAGGTATGGTGGCTGTTTTGAGGAAGATATAAGGAGGTTTATGTGTGAAAGAGTGTATCATATCACGGGGTTTGGATGCACCGGCGAAGTTTGCACCAACTCTCAATGTGAGAAAGGGCAATGCACGGTACCGAAGAGGCTAGCAAGGATGGAAGGGTGAGTGTGCGTATAATCCATGGACTCAACATTAGTCATAAAGAACTCACATACTTATTGCAAAAATCTACAAGTCATCAAAAACCTCAGCACTACGTGCATGCTCCTAGGGGGATATATTGGTAGGAAAAGACCATCGCTCGTCCCCGACCGCCACTCATAAGGAAGACAATCAAATAACACCTCATGTTTCAAATTTGTTACACAATGTTTACCATACGTGCATGCTACGGGACTTGCAAACTTCAACACAAGTATTCCTAAAATTCACAACTACTCAACTAGCACAACCTTGATATCACTATCTCCATATCTCAAAACAATCATCAAGTATCAAACTTCTCTTAGTATTCAATGCACTTATATGAAAGTTTTTACTAATCTTGAATACCTAGCATATTATGATTATTTAAGAAAATTACCATGATATTTAAGACTCTCAAAATAATATAAGAGAATCATGAGAGTTCATCTATTTCTTCAAAATAAAACTACCATCATGCTCTAAAATATATAAGTGAAGCACTAGAGCAAATGATAAACTACTCCGAAAGATATAAGTGAAGATCAATGAGTAGTCGAATAATTATGCAACTATGTGAAGATTCTCTAACATTTAATAATTTCAGATCTTGGTATTTTATTCAAACAGCAATAAAAACTAAATAAAATGACATTCTAAGAATGGCAAACATCATGTGAAGAAGCAAAAACTTAGGATCAACCGAAACTAGCCGATAGTTGTTGAAGAAGAAAGGTGGGATGCCAACCGGGGCATCCCCAAGCTTAGACGCTTGAGACCTCTTGAAATATTATCTTGGGATGCCTTGGGCATCCCCAAGCTTGAGCTTTTGTGTCTCCTTAATTCCTCTCATATCACGGTCTCCCTAAATCTCAAAAGCTTCATCCACACAAAACTCAACAAGGACTCGTGAGATAAGTTAGTATAAATCATTGCAAAAACCTTATCATAATCTACTGTAGAAAATCACTAAAATTATTATTCAACATTGCATACTAAATTCCTCTTCATATTTAATAGTCATATCCTCAAATAGAATCATTAAAGAAGCAAACATATGCAAACAGTGCAAACATAACAGCAATCTGCCTAAACAGGATAGTCTGTAAAGAGTGCAGCAAGATCCATACTTCCCTAGATCCAAAAATTATGAAAGAAAATTCCCACTGTATTAAATTTATCAGAGCTTAATATGCAAAAGGTTTCAACATTTTATCACATTCTGAATTTTCTAGGGAATTATTGCAACAGCGGTAAACTTTCTGTTTTCAAACAGCAACATGTGGACTTCTAACATAGGCATAGTAAAGGCTATCAATGCCACTTTTATTGAAATAAAAGATGCAAAACATTGTTATAAATAAAAGCAAGAAAATCCTAACAAAATAAATTGACGCTCCAAGCAAAACACATATCATGTGGTGAATAAAAATATAGCTCCAAGTAAAGTTACCGATGAACGAAGACGAATGAGGGGATGCCTTCTGGGGCATCCCCAAGCTTAGGCTCTTGGATATCCTTGAATATTAACTTGGGGTGACTTGGGCATCCCCAATATTAGGCTCTTGCCAATCCTTATTCCATAGTCCATCGAATCCTTACCCAAAACTTGAAAACTTCACAACACAAAACTTAACATAAAACTCGTAAGCTCCATTAGCGAAAGAAAACAAAACACCACTTCAAGGTACTGTAATAAACTCATTCTTTATTTATATTGGTGTTAAACCTACTGTAATCCAACTTCTCTATGGTTTATAAACTCTTTCACTAGCCATAGATTCATCAAACTAAGTAAACAACACATGAAAAACAGAATCTGTCAAAAACAGAACAGTCTGTAGTAATCTGTAACTAACGCAAACTCCTGGAACTCATAAAATTCCAAAATAAATTGCTGGACGTGAGGAATTTATCTATTAATCATCTTCAAAAATAATTAACTAAATATCACTCTCCAATAAAAAATTGCAGCAATTCTCGTGAGCGCTAAAGTTTCTGTTTTTTACAGCAAGATCAACAAGACTTTCCCCAAGTCTTCCCAACGGTTCTACTTGGCACAAACACTAATTTAAAACATAAAAACTCAATAATAACAGAGGCTAGATAAATTATTTATTACTAAACAGGAGCAAAAAGCAAGGAACAAAAATAAAGTTGGGTTGCCTCCCAACAAGCGCTATCGTTTAACGCCCCTAGCTAGGCATGATGATTTCAATGATGCTCACATAAAGGATAGGAATTGAAACATAAAGAGAGCATCATGAAGAATATGACTAGCACATTTAAGTCTAACCCACTTCCTATGCATAGGTATTTTGTGGGCAAACAACTTGTGGGAACAAGAATCAACTTGCATAGGATGGTAAAATAAGCATAACTTCAAAACTTTAAGCACATAGAGAGGAAACTTGATATTATTGCCATTCCTACAAGCATATATTCCTCCCTCATAATAATTTTCAGTAGCATCATGAATGAATTCAACAATGTAACCAGTGCCTAAAGCATTCTTTTCATGATCTATAAGCGTAGAAATTTTATTACTCTCCACATAAGCAAAATTCTTCTCATTCGGAATAGTGGGAGTATCATAAGAAACTCGAATACTATAAATTGTTTCCACATGAAAAGAGTAATGTTCAGAAAAAGGGTAATCATAATAATGACAAGTTTTATAAATATAATCATCACTACTTTGTATAGAATAAGTGTCATCGTGATAGTCATCATAAATAGGAGGCATGCTATCATCATTATAAATTTGCATATCAAAACTTGGGAGACTAAAAATATCATATTCATTAAACGTAGCATCCACAAGCTTGGTACAAACATTAATTGCAGAAAATATATTCTCAAAAACATCATCTTCATCAAACATAGCATCCCTAAGCTTGGGCCTTTTCATATTATAAGCATAATCACTCTCATCATTAATAGTATGGATAGCACCAATAGTATAGAAATTATCATATTCTTCCAAGCAAGTGCCAAGAAGATTTTCAAGATCATAAGAAGTATCATTATCTTCCAAAATTATATTTTCATGAGGCACAATAGTAATAGGAGCAGCATTATTTGGGAGAGATATCTTTTTACCTCTCTTGCTTTTTCTTTTCTTCTTGTTCACCACATCATGTGTGGGTTCAATCCTCTTTTTGGAGCTCCTTATTAATGAGATTGGTTGAATAGGAGGCTCCTCCTCATTACCTGATTCATCATAAGAAATAATAGGAGAACATTGGGAAGTCTCTTCCCTTTAATTGGTGTTCTCTTCATCTTCTATTTGCTTTCTTTTCTTTATGTAATTGGCAATATAAGGATTTTCAATGCAATTCACCGCACAATACATATAAATTTCCTCTAGTTCAAAGCCAAGAAGTTTGTAACGGGCAAAATTTGGAACATGATTAGTTAAACATTTCATTTCTTCATAACCCATAAGCAAACTAAGTTCATTATAAAGTGCAAGGGAAATCAAGTCATCACAATTTTTGGACACGATCAGATAATGAAACAATTTGCATCGGATAGCTAAATGACCACTTTCATTGCAAAGTCCACAAGTACGGCTAAGAAAAATTAAATTTTCATCACAATCATCTAGCCTTTATTGCAACAATTTAGTTTCTAAGTACCTATGCCTCTTGCAATATCTATCTTCCCTATTTGGTGTGTACTTACAAACCCAATGCTCTCCACAAAAATTGACATGTTTATAGGAGACATTTTCATCATAACTAGTGCAATCATCATTAGTATCATGGATATTCAAAGAATTTGTACTAACAACATTGCAATTATGCTCATCATTCACATGTTTTATGCCAAGCATTCTATGTAATTCTTCTTCTAGTATTTGAGCACAATTTTCCTATCCATCATACTCACGAAAGATAGTAAAAAAGATGAAGCGTATGAGGTAAATTCAATTCCATTTTTTTAATTTTCTTTAATAAACTAAACTAGTGATAAAACAAGAAACTAAAAGACTCAATTGCAAGATCTAAAGATATACCTTCAAGCACTAACCTCCCCGGCAACGGCGCCAGAAAAGAGCTTGATGTCTACTACACAACCTTCTTCTTGTAGACGTTGTTGGGCCTCCAACTGCAGAGGTTTGTAGGATAGTAGCAAATTTCCCTCAAGTGGATGACCTAAGGTTTATCAATTCGTAGGAGGCGTAGGATGAAGATGGTCTCTCTCAAGCAACCCTGCAACAAAATAACAAAGAGTCTCTTGTGTCCCCAACACACCCAATACAATGGTAAATTGTATAGGTGCACTAGTTCGGCGAAGAGATGGTGATATAAGTGGTATATGGATGGTAGATAAAGGTTTTTGTAATCTGAAAATATAAAAACAGCAAGGTAACTAATGATAAAAGTGAGCGTAAACGGTATTGCAATGATAGGAAACAAGGCCTAGGGTTCATACTTTCACTAGTGCAAGTTCTCTCAACAATAATAGCATAATTGGATCACATAACTATCCCTCAACATGCAACAAAGAGTCAATGCGAAGTCACTAATAGCGGAGAGTAAACGAAGAGATTATGGTAGGGTACGAAATCACCTCAAAGTTATTCTTTCCGATCAATCCGTTGGGCTATTCCTATAAGTGTCACAAACAGCCCTAGAGTTCGTACTAGAATAACACCTTAAGACACAAATCGACCAAAACCCTAATGTCACCTAGAAACTCCAATGTCACCTCAAGTATCCGTGGGTATGATTATACGATATGCATCACACAATCTCAGATTCATCTATTCAACCAACACATAGAACCTCAAAGAGTGCCCCAAAGTTTCTACCAGAGAATCACGACGAAAACGTGTGCCAACCCCTATGCATAGGTTCATGGGCGGAACCCGCAAGTTGATCACCAAAACATACATCAAGTGAATCACGTGATATCCCATTGTCACCACAGATACGCACATGCAAGACATACATCAAGTGTTCCCAAATCTTTAAAGACTCAATCCGATAAGATAACTTCAACGGGGAAAACTCAATCCATTACAAGAGAGTAGAGGGGGAGAAGAAACATAAGATCCAACTATAATAGCAAAGCTCGCGATACATCAAGATCGTGCCAAATCAAGAACACGAGAGAGAGAGAGAGATCAAGCACATGGCTACTGGTACATACCCTCATCCCCGAGGGAGAACTACTCCCTCCTCGTCATGGAGAGCACCGGGATGATGAAGATGGCCACCGGAGAGGGATTGCCCCTCCGGCAGGGTGCCGGAACGGGTCTAGATTGGCTTTCGGTGGCTACGGAGGCTTCTAGCGGCGGAACTCCCGATCTATTGTGCTCCCTGATCGTTTTAGGGTATATGGAGATATATAGGCGGAATAAGTACGTCAGGGGAGCCACGAGGGGCCCACGAGGATGGAGGGCGCACCCAGGGGGTGGGCGCGCCCCCCTGCCTCGTGGATTCCTCGTTGCTTCCCTTACATGGACTCCAAGTCTCCCAGGTTGCTTTCCTTCCAAAAATAAGTTCCGTGAAGTTTCAGGTCAATTGGACTCCGTTTGATTTTCCTTTTCTGCGATACTCTAAAACAAGGAAAAACAGAAACTGGCACTGGGCTCTGGGTTAATTGGTTAGTCCCAAAAATCATATAAAAGTGTATAATAAAGCCCATAAACATCCAAAACAGAAGATAATATAGCATGGAGCAATAAAAAATTATAGATACGTTGGAGACGTATCACACCACACTGCACGACATATAGAACATATACACTAGAGCAACAAATTGAATGGTAAAATTAGATAGCACAATTCACTAGAATTTGTGAAGGAAAGGCAGGAGCAGCTCATGCAACGGGTAGACCGAGCATGCTTAACCGAGGTAGCTAGCAAATGGAAAGGTGCTCTGATATGTGTCCAACATATCTACTTTTTCAAACACTTTTGCCCTTGTTTTGGACTCTAACTTGCATGATTTGAATGGAACTAACCCGTACTGACGCTGTTTTCAGCAGAATTGCCATGGTCTTATTTCTGTGCAGAAATAAAAGTTCTCGAAATGACCTGAAAATTTATGGAGACACGTTTTGAAATTTATAAAAAATATTGGCGAAAGAATCAGCGTAAGGGGCTCACACACTGTCCACAAGGGTGCAGGGCGCGCCCCTACCTCGTGGGCCCCTTGAGGCTCCACCGACGTCAACTCCAACTCTATATATTCACGTTCGGGGAGAAAAAATCAAAGAGAAGGATTCATCATGTTTTACGATACGAAGCCGCCGCCAAGCCCTAATCTTCATCGGGAGGGCTGATCTGGAGTCCGTTCAGGGCTCCAGAGAGGGGAGTCCGTCACCATCATCATCATCAACCTTCCTCCATCACCAATTTCATGATGCTCACCGCTGTGCGTGAGTAATTCCATCATAGGCTTGCTGGACGGTGATGGGTTGGATGAGATTTATCATGTAATCGAGTTAGTTTTGTTAGGGTTTGATCCCTAGTATCCATTATGTTCTAAGATTGATGTTGCTATGACTTTGCTATGCTTAATGCTTGTCACTAGGGCCCGAGTGCCATGATTTCAGATCTGAACCTATTATGTTTTCATGAATATATGTGAGTTCTTGATCCTATCTTGCAAGTCAATGGTCACCTACTATGTGTTATGATCCGGTAACCCTGAAGTGACAATAATCGGGACCACTCCCAGTGATGACCATAGTTTGAGGAGTTCATGTATTCACTAAGTGTTAATTCTTTGGTCCGGTACTCTATTAAAAGGAGGCCTTAATATCCCTTAGTTTCCAATAGGACTCCGCTGCCATGGGAGGGTAGGACAAAAGATGTCATGCAAGTTCTTTTCCATAAGCACGTATGACTATATTCGGAATACATGCCTACTTACATTACATTGATAAAATGGAGCTAGTTCTGTGCACCCTATGTTATAACTGTTGCATGAGGAATCACATCCGACATAATTATCCATCATTGATCCATTGTCTACGAGATTTTCACATATTGATCTTTGCTTAGTTACTTTTCCGTTGCTACTGTTACGATTGCTACAAAAACTACTACTGTTACTTTTGCCACCGTTACCGTTACTTCCATACTACTTTTCTACTAAATACTTTGCGGCAGCTATTAAGTCTTTCAGGTGCGGTTGAATTGACAACTCAACTATTAATACTTGAGAATATTCTTTGGCTCCCCTTGTGTCGAATCAATAAATTTGGGTTGAATACTCAACCCTCGAAAACTGTTGCGATCCCCTATACTTCTGGGTTATCAAGACTATTTTCTGGCGCCGTTGCCGGGGAGCATAGCTCTATTATTTGAGTCACTTGGGATTTATATCTGTTGATCAATATGAGGAACTTGAAAGATGAAAGAACCAAGATTTTTCCCTCAACTACGAGGGGAGGTAAGGAACTGCCATCTAGTTCTGCACTTGATTCACCTTCTATTTTGAGTAAATTTGCGACACCTACTCCTGTTATTGATTCTGATATGTCGCATGTTATTGATGATTCCACTTCTACTATGCATGATGCTTGTGATGAAACTACTTCTATGCTTGATAATACTGTGCCATTAGGTGAATTTCTTGATGAACAACTTGCTAGGGTTAGAGAAAATGAAATTATTGAAACTGATAATATTGATGAAAGTGATGATGAAGATTCTCCCCCTAGATATGAATTGCCTGATGTGCATGAGGGTTATGTTATGGATGAAGAAACTGCTAGAGACCTTTTTGCTTGCAAAGATAGATATGATCTTAAGAAACTGTTAGCTAAGCTGAAAGAAAAGTATTTGAATGCTAGAATGAAATACAACCCTGCTTTTGCTACTTCACCTATCTGTACTTCTGATAAGGATTATGATTTCTGTGTCGATCCTGAGTTAATTACTTTGGTTGAATCTGATCCTTTTTATGGCTATAAATCTGAAACTGTTGTGGCACATCTTACTAAATTCAATGATATAGCCACCCTATTTAATCATGACGAAAAAAATTCGTTACTACTATATTCTTAAGTTATTTCCATTCTCATTAAAGGGTGATACTAAAACATGGTTTAATTCTCTTGCTCCTAGTTGTGTGCATAGTCCCCAGGATATGATTTTATTACCTCTCTGCTAAATATTTCCCCGCTCATAAGAAACAAGCTGCCTTAAGGGAAATATATAATTTTGTGCAAATTGAAGAAGAGAGTCTCCCACAAGCTTGGGGAGGCTTCTTAGATTACTTAATGCTTTGCCCGATCATCCTCTCAAGAAAAATGAAATACTTGATATCTTTTATAATGGACTAATCGATGCTTCCTGAGACCACCTGGATAGTTGTGCTTGTTGTGTTTTCAGGGGAAGAACTATTGAGCAAGCTGAATTGCTATTGAATAATATGTTGAGTAATGATAATGATTGGACACTTCCTGAACCAACTCCTAAGCCAACTCCGAAGAAAAGGCATATTCTATTTCTCAGTCTTGAAGATATGCAAGAGGCAAAGAAATCTATGAAAGAAAAGGGTATTAAAGCTGAAGATGTTAAGAATTTACCACCTATTGAAGAAATACATGGTCTTGATAACCCGACACAGGTAGTAAAGGTAAATTCTCTCTATAGATTTGATGAAGGTTATATTCCTTGTAATAAGTCTGCTAGCCAATGCTTGGATGAATTTGATATCTTTATTGTTAAAAAAGAAAACTTCAATGCTTATGTTGGTACACAATTGAAACGTAATGCTTATATGGTTGAACACTTGGGTGATTATATGTCTAGAGTTAAAGGTGACCTTAAACTTATTAGTAAACATGCTTCTATGGTTACCACTCAAGTAGAACAAGTGCTTAAAGCTCAAGATGATTTGCTCAATGAATTAAATAATAAGAAGAATGAAAATGCTATTATAGTTGTGACTAGAGGTGGTAAAATGACTCAGGAACCTCTGTATCCTGAGGGCCACCCTAAAAGAGCTGAGCAAGATTCTCAGAGAACTAATGTTGATACACCTAGTCCTTCTAAGAAGAAGAAAAAGAAAAATGATATGACTTTCCATGCTTCTAGGGAACCTGTTGTTGACACACCTAAGAATCCCAATGATATTTCTATTTCTGATGCTGAAACACAATCTGGCAATGAACATGAACCTAGTGGTAATGTTAATGATGATGTTCCTGTTGATGCTCAACCTACCAATAACAATGATGTAGAGATTGAACCCGCTGTTGATCTTGATAACCCACAATCAAAGAATCAACATTATGATAAGAGAGACTTCGTTGCTAGGAAGCGCGGTAAAGAAAGAGAACCATGGGTTCAGAAACCCATGCCTTTTCCTCCTAAACCATCCAAGAAAAAGGATGATGAGGATTTTGAGCGCTTTGATGAAATGATTAGACCTATCTTTTTGCGTATGCATTTGACTGATATGCTTAAAATGAATCATTATTGAAAGTGCAACTATCCCTGGGTGGTTTTGGTAATTCCTAACAACATATAGCTCATTGAGACAATACTATTTCAAGATAAATATTTCAGTAAAGCTCAATGATTGGCATGTCATGGTTTAGAAATGTGGACCCCTCAAAATGCTAAGGACAAAAAGATTGGCTCAAACTCTAAAGCTCAAGACTCTACATTTTACCTTTTAGTGATCCAAGATTACACTGAGTCCATAGGAAAAGCCAATACTATTAAAAGGGGATGAGGATTTGCTTAATGGGTTACTTGCTCAAAATGCTTAGTGATATGCTCCAAAACCCTCAACCACTTTCTCATATCCACATATGTCCCAAACCAAAAGTCAAACTCGGCCCCACCGAAACTTTCTATCCTATGCCACCGAGTTCAGTTGACATAGCCACTGCCACAAAACCCTAGTCTTTTCGGTCTCACCGATAGGGATCTCAATCTCACCGAGATGGGATCGTAAACTCTCTGTTTCCCTTTGTAACATTTTCATCCAACCGAAAGGAGCAATCGGTCCCACCGAGTTCGCAATGCAAACTCTTTGTTTCCCCTTCGTAACGTTTCGGTCTCACCGAGATGAGCGAATCGGTCCCACCGAGTTTGCCTGACCAATTCTCTGGTTAGCTTATTACCAAAGTCGGTCTCACCGAGGTTACCTTATGCCCGAACCCTAATGAAATCGGTCTCATCGAGTTGACATGTCGGTCCCACCGAAAATCCTAACGTTCACATTTTGAACTAAATCGGTCCAACCGAGTTTGTCGATTTGTGTGTAACAGTTAGATTTTGTGTGAAGGCTATAAATACCCCTCCACCCACTCTTCATTTATGGAGAATAACATGCCTACACTTCCATCATACATTTTCTGAGAGAGAACCACCTACTCATGTGTTTAGGTCAAGATATTCCATTCCAACCATATGAATATTGATCTCTAGCCTTCTCCAAGTTGCTTTCCACTCAAATCATCTTTCCACCAAATCCAAATCTATGAGAGAGAGTTGAGTGTTGGGGAGACTATCATTTGAAGCACAAGAGCAAGGAGTTCATCATCAGCACACCATCTATTACCTTTTAGAGAGTGGTGTCTCCTAGATTGGTTAAGTGTCACTTGGGAGCCTCCGTCAAGATTATGGAGTTGAACCAAGAAGTTTGTACGGGCAAGGAGATCGCCTACTTCGTGAAGATCTACCCTAGTGAGGCAAGTCCTTCATGGGCGATGGCCATGGTGGGATAGACAAGGTTGCTTCTTCGTGGACCCTTCGTGTGTGGAGCCCTCCATGGACTCGCGTAACCGTTACCCTTCATGGGTTGAAGTCTCCATCAACGTGGATGTACGATAGCACCACCTATCGGAACCAGGCCAAAAATCTCCGTGTCTACATTGCATTTGCTCCCTCCAAACTCCTCCCTTTATCTTCATGTGCAATGTTTTACATTCCGCTGCTATACTCTTAGACTTGCATGTGTAGGTTGATTGCTTCACTAGTGCTAAGTTGCTAAAATCTGCCAAGACTTAAAATTGGGAAAAGGCTAGATTTTTATTTGGTCAAGTAGTCTAATCACCCCCCTCTAGACATACTTTCGATCCTACACTTATGCTAAGTATATGAAAGATATTGTTACAAATAAAAGAAAGATACTGGAAGCTGAAATTTCCACCATGCTTGCCAATTATACTTTTAAAGGTGGAATACCTAAGAAACTAGGAGATCCCGAAGTACCAACTATACTAAGCTCCATTAAAAGAAACTATGTTTACACTGCTTTATGTGATCTTGGAGCCGGTGTTAGTGTTATGCCTCTCTCTTTATATCGTAGACTTGATTTGAATAAGTTGACACCAACTGAAATATCTTTGCAAATGGCCGATAAATGAACTGCTATACCTATCGGTATTTGTGAGGATGTGCCTGTTGTGGTTACAAACCTTACTATTTTAATGGACTTTGTTATTCTTGATTTTCCCGAGGACAGTAGTATGTCGATTATCCTTGGTAGACATTTTTTGAATACTACAGGCGCTGTTATTGATTGCAACAAAGGCAATGTCACTTTTCATGTTAATGGTAATAAGCATACGATACACTATCCGAGGAAATAAACTCAAGTTTAGAGTATCAATTCTATTGGAAAAATTTCAACGATAACTATTGGAGGTTTTGAATTCCCTCTCCCTATTGTCAAGAAAAAATATGATATTCTTATTGTTGGGGACATGCATATCCCCGTTGAGGTAACCTAGTGTTATTCGAAAATTCTTCGGTTTCATGTTATTCGAAAAGAGTTTGTTAACAAGACTTGATCAACCTTGTTAGTGGATTCCTTTTAATGAGCATGAGATGGATGAAGTTAGAAAGCACAACTCTCTGTACCCTCCTTTTACTTTCTGTTATTTAGATTAAATAAAGCAAAAATAATATTTTCTGTCTGTTTTCTGAATTATCCTTGCAATAAAAATACCCAGAAAATAAAAGTTCTCCAAATGTCCTGAAAATGATATATGATTTTTTGTAGAATATTTTAGAATTATTGGCACTGAGAGCACACCAGGGGCCCCACCACTTGGCCACGAGGGTGGAGGGCACGCCCCTGCCTCATGGACCCCACGTGGACCCCCTCCACTTATTCCAGCACCCACACACTTCGTTTTCCTCCAGAAAAAATCACCCCTTAGCTCAAACCCGTGTTCTAGCTCATCTTTCTGCCATTTTCGATCTCCTTGCTCAAAGCTCCATTCAGAAAACTGCTTTGGGGGATTGTTCTTCGGTATGTGACTCCTCCAATGGTCCAACTAGTTTTTGTTCTAGTGCTTTATTTATTGCAAATTTTTGCTGCTCAGGTGACCCTGTTCTTGAGCTTGCATGTCAAATTTATATGGTCAAAAGTAGTTTTAATGCATGATATGGCCTCTAGGCAATTGTGGGAGTAGTTGCTATCAATCTTGTTGAGTTTGGTTCACTTTATTTTGAGTCACTAAAAATTTTAGAAATTTTTCAGAGAAAGAAACTGTTTAGGAAAATGTACCAACACTACAAGAAATATGTCAACTTGTGACCCTCACTATTGGCCGCTGAAAGGTCATAGTTTTTCATTTGTGACCTTTTTGTGACCAAAAACAGAAGGTCAAAGCTGGCAGTCGTAAACTGAAATTAACGACCTTCTATGTGAGAAGGTCGTAGACGTTTACGACCAAAACAGAAGGTCGTTGATTCTATGACCTTCTGTTTTGGTCGCTAGCTCTCTACCTAGGCCATGTCGGATCCGACGTGGCAATCTAACATGGCAAAATTGCGACCAATTGAAAAGGTCGTTGATAAGAATCGGCCCGGTCTAGATTGGTATTGGTGTTTTAGATGGGCCAAGCCCAACAATTCAGCCTTTTTATATATTTTTTTCTTATTAATTTTGGTCAACTATATGGGCCAAGCCCTACAATTCAGCCTTTTTATTTTCTGGGCCTAGGCCATTTCATAGTCCGTTTCATTAAGCCTTTTGTTACCGGTTTTTCATAAATGCACAATATTCCAGCCCACTATTTTTTGGGCCATAGCCTTTTTAGTGCCCAAATATTATTCAACCCAATAGAACATTCAATCCTTTTCATTCACAAATTTTAATTTTACACATTTCAACAGCAAACAATCAATAATTCTCTCAATTAAATGATCAAATACAGAAATCTCTCAATGAAACTCACAACAGCACATACATGTTTGCACAATCCAACAAGTGTACATACAATCAAAAACAAATACACGGGCACCAAAACATGGTGGCAACATCAACTAAAACTATGGTGCACATCTCTAGGCTTCTTCTAATCTTCGGTAAGAGCAGCAGCCACCTCAATGACATTAGATCCTGATCCACATGAATTAGTAGTGAGATACAGTGGAAGTTAAATGATTGACAATAAAATATATCCATTCAAGAGAATAAAAGTTATACATAAATTCACAAATGCCTCAGTTCAGTAAACAATAAGCATGGCATAGCAAAAATTCTAACCTGATGATGTTCTACTAAGATATTCAAGTTCAGAAAACTTATAGCACCAACTGTAAATCACTACAGAGAACATAAAGGTTCTATTTTAACTTCAATTTTATTAAGTACCGGACATCTCAACGAAAGCACTATAATCATACATGACACCTTGTTGTGATGTAACAACATGCTACAACTGACTGCTTCCGGAACAAAGTGTGGATTATATAGAAGAATAGAGATCTGTGTCCCTTGGAAGCACATCAAATGTAAAAAATCTGGACTGGTTAAATAATAATTGTATCCTTCTCTACAAGCACATGAGTATTTAATAAGTACTAATCCTATCATGTATGGCAGGCCTGCAAGATGGAGATGCATACATGACTAAACACTAACATATTATGGTATGACCAGGGTGAGAAAATCAACAACTCGATCGACCCAACATTGAAATCAGACATGATATCCTAAAATAGCAAGAAACAGGAAAAGTAGGCTCATACATTAGGACCACATCACAACCATGGTCCAGGCTCATACCATAGTATAGCTGGAAAAAAAACCAACTTCAAGGTGCAGGCTCTCCAGCGCCGATCATGACCATCCAGTTGATCATACAGCTTCGTGTGCAAGTCACCTGCACCAAAAAAACACCCAGCCGCCACAGGCCGTTGTTAGTCAGCAGCTAACACAACATAATTAATAGCCAGCAAAAGCTTAATACAAGATCTTTTCATAGTTGGCATGCATCAATCCAGGAATCTACAATGTTGGATAAGGTGATAAAGAAAAACATAAATAGTGGAGTTGGAAACATATGCAGCATAATGATAAAACAGAACAATGGATTTATTGTGGCATCCATGCAATACACAAGATATGTGATCCCTCAACCAAAAATATACATAATAATAGTTTCCAAGTACTTGCAGCTAGAGAAAGTATGCAACAGAAGCGACTACATTACTCCTGATTGCTATCTCTAAAGACAAAGTGCACCTACTATATACAGTACTTTAATACAACAAAAGGCTGGCACTAGAAATAACATCTTGCTTGCTCTGGCTATGGAATATTATACTCTGGACAAGAAATACACATCACATTTTCTGGACAGAGAAAGTGACTAGTATCCCAGCACAAGTAACTGCAAACTGACAAAAATGCTCACGGCAGAACTATCAAAGTGTTTTATTAACCTCTAGGTTAAAACAACCACATTTTTATTGTCACTTGTTAGTCGGAAAATCTAGTTATCTCTCCTGTGTAAATATGTACATGTTGGCATTAATTGAAAAAAATGGGTATGAACAAGCATGCGCTGCTGCACAATAATGAATGAGAACAATCAGGTACTGGCAGGGGTATATGGCTGCACCATCAGTCAATGCAGGACACTACCAGGAGCGTAAATGCAGTAGCAACCCTTTTGATGTTTGAGAGCACTCTCACTGTGCTATAATTAAATGTATTTTCATTTTCAGCAACACTTATGGAGCACTTAGTTCTAAATAGCAGTCATGAAACTAGGGAGACCCATCTATGTGAGATTTGCAAACCAGAAACACAGATAGAGCATCAGTCAACTTCAGGTTTACAGTGAATTACAAAGGTACTATACACTGTAACTGAAACACATTGCAACATTCAAATTCAAACATACACACGGAACGTTTGACCCGCTACCTCTAAAGAAAGCATACACTTCAGGCAAGAGATCCTTCCAGTGGATTTGAAGAGCTAAAAAACAAGCAAAAAACATGTATAGCGACCTCAGGATTAGGCGGGTGAGAGCTCGCAACATCCATGAATCGCATCAGTTGAGATCTAGAAAAAGAACCAACAGATGGAGGGGAGGCATATACACTGATGAACCATGCATGAAATGAATTCCACACACTCACAAGCAAAACCTATGCAAGGTGAAGCGGTCATCATCTCAATAGTGTCAACATACATGCAGTTTCTAAATTACAAATCTCTGTTTTGACCGTCCAATTGTCAAACACGACAGGAACATGGCAGGCATACAACATCATATATGAGACAAACTACTAGAGGATACACACGTACACTGAACAACACCTATCAATGCTCAGCAGCTGCACCTTGATACACAGAGTGAAAAAAGAGGTAAATCACCTCCACAAACACCAGCACCTTGAGAAGGAATTGTACAAGGAATTGTGCCAAAACACGTATATAATCATGCCTAAAATACATCACATCCACATCGCACACCAAATTAACATAGGAAGCAGGGGAGTAGGTCGATGTACCAATCCATCACCTTGATGGAGTTAGGGGAAGAGAAGAAGTAGAGGAGGGAGGTCCATGGCGACCCTCCCAAGCAGCAGCACAACACATCACGCCTTCATCTCCCATGGTGACGTCCTGGTTAGAAAGAGAGACGAGAAGGGGGTCAGACAGAGAGCGGAAGAAGAAAAGACGAGGGGAGGAGAAAGGGATTCATACCTTTGAGCCCTTCGGTTGGAGCTACTCGTTCTCCATGGCCCATGGCCGGGGGTAGGAATCCCGAGAAGAAGAACGCGGACGGGCGGAGCTGCTCCATGGCGCTGAGGCAGGGGAGGAAGCGGCCATCGTCCATGGCGTCCCGGTGCTCGAGCAAGGACGGCATCTTGGATCTGGGAGGCAGAGACGATGAACCGAGGAAGTTAGGAATGGCTATGAGGAGGAGATGGAGTAGATGGACGCACCTGAGTCGTCGGAACCACGCCGATCAAAACCGTAGCGATAGGAGTCAGTCACGGTTGGCGCTGGAGGACGCGCGTGACGGATCTCAACGGGGAACACCAGCCTCCCCAAGCCCCGCCGGTAGAGAGTGCCTGCTCGATCCAGAGGGAGGGAGTGGGGGTGGAGGCGGCGGCGCCTGCTCTATCCAGAGGCAGGGAGGTGGGAAGGAGGGATTATTGCTGGATCTGGTCACGAGATGAGCGGATCGAGTCGATCTGGGCGGAGAGGTAAGGGGCAGCCAACAGTGAGGTTGGGGGAGAGTAGGAGGTCGCCAGTGGAGGTCGCCAGTGGAGTTCGCGGGTGAATCCTGCTGCGTCCACCACGGGTCTTGGGCGTGGGCTCGATGGTGAGGGTCGTCGGCGGTGGGGGTGGGCGACGGTGGGGGTGGGCGACGGTGGATTCAGATTAGAATGAGGGAGAGGAGAGAGGGGCGTCAGTGCGTGGGAGAGAAGGGTGCGAGAGGAGGAGTGTGGGACGTGGGTGAGACCGACGACATGTGGGCCGTTGGATCCAGCAACATCCGACGGTGATTTATCCACGATCCGCGTGAGAGGCCTCTGGACCAATCAGAACGCAGTATACAAGGTGTGATATTTTGACCATTTAAATTGGTCGTAACTGACTAAAATTAAGGTGATAAATCATGTTAGCTATTTTATTATGACCTGCAAAATTGAAAAAAAATCACATTGTGTTAGCAAATTTGACTTTAGTTTTCAGGATAATCACAAATTGAAATAAGACAAATATTTTTTAAAGAGTTATGAGAAATGAGTTCTTTTAAATCAGTTTTTCATTTTCGAGTGCCCAAAATGAGTTTTTTTTGAAGGACCTACCATATATTTGTTGAAAATTTGGACCAAATCATTTTTATAAAATACTAAGCCATATATAATGCACACTTGACCAAATGGTTGGGTGTCAAAAGTTTCGATCCACCTCTCATGCAAAAGACAAATTTCCGCCGATTCAGCAGGAAGCGGGTAAAATTTGAACTGTAGCTGCCTCATAGTTTGCTCTTTGTTTTTTTTCCAAAAATCATTTCTAGGTACATAAGTATCTATTTAATCATACAAACACAAAAAGTTTTCCAAGATTTAACCACTAGCTAGGAACGGTCAAACCCGCCGTTTTGATCGCATTTTGAAATGGGCATAAAAAGTTCAAAAAAAAATAAAAATTGTAAAACCTTCACATTGTGTCATCACATGTGACCAAGTTTCCAGGAAAAATAATAAACTTGTAATATGGCAATTATTTTAAAAAAAATGTTCTCAGAAATGAGCTATCATGCGTGAAGATTCACGGCCTTCAAGCCAAATGATCAATCTTATGGCCACATTCATGGTATACTTTGTTCAAATGATCTCATATTGCGCACAAGGGTGCATCTTAGAATTCCAAACAATGTTTCCTAAGGGAGTTTTCATTTTCTTTGCACGAAAAATTCATTTTCCATTTTCCGAGTGCCTGAAATGAGTTTTTTGTGAAGGACCTACCATTTATTTGTTGCAAAATTGGACCAAATCAATTTTATAAAATACTAGGCAATATTTAATGCACAATTGACAAAATGGTTGGGTGTCAAAAGTTTTGATCCACCTCTGGTGAAAAAGACAAATTCCCGCCGATTTAGTAGGCAGCGGGTCAAATTTGAACTGTAGTTGCCCCATAGTTTGCTCTTTAATTTTTCCAAAAATCATTTCTAGGTACATAAGTATCTATTTAATCAGAGAAACGTCAAAAGTTTTCCAAGATTCAACCACTAGCTAGGAACGGTCAAGCCCGCCGTTTTGACCGCATTTTGAAACGGGCATAAAAAATTAAAAAAAATTAAAAAATTGGAAAACCTTCGCATTGTGCCGTCATATGTGACAAATTTTCCAGGAAAAGTAATAAACTTGTAATACGACAATTATTTTAAAAAAGTGTTCCCAGAAATGAGCTATCATGCGTGAAGATTCATGGCTTCCAAGCCAAATGATCAATCTTATGGCCACATTCATGGCATACTTTGTTCAAATGATCTCATATTGTGCACAAGGGTGCATCTTGGAATTCCAAACAATGTTTCCTAAGGGAGTTTTCATTTTCTTTGCACAGAAAATTCATTTTCCATTTTCTAAGTGCCCGAAATGAGTTTTTTTGTGAAGGACCTACCATATATTTGTTGCAAAATTGGACCAAATAAATTTTATAAAATACTAGGCCATATTTAATGCACAATTGAAAAAATGGTTGGGTGTCAAAAGTTTTGATCGACCTCTGGTGAAAAAGACAAATTCCCGCCGATTCAGTAGGAAGCGGGTCAAATTTGAACTGCAGCTGCCTCATAGTTTGATCTTTAATTTTTCCAAAAATCATTTCTAGGTACATAAGTATCTATTTAATCGGAGAAACTTCAAAAGTTTTCCAAGATTCAACCACTAGCTAGGAACGGTCAAGCCCGCCGTTTTGACCGCATTTTGAAATGGGCATAAAAAATTCAAAAAAAATCAAAATATTGGAAAACCTTCGCATTGTGCCATCATATGTGACCAAGTTTCCAGGAAAAATAATAAACTTATAATACAACAATTATTTTAAAAAATGTTCTCAGAAATGAGCTATCATGCATGAAGATTCATGGCTTTCAAGCCAAATGATCAATCTTATGGCCACATTCATGGCATACTTTGTTCAAATGATCTCATATTGTGCACAAGAGTGCATCTTGGAATTCCAAACAATATTGCCTAAGGGAGTTTTTATTTTCTTTGCACGAAAAATTCATTTTCCATTTTCTGAGTGCCCGAAATGAGTTTTTTTGTGAAGGACCTACCATATATTTGTTGCAAAATTGGACCAAATCGATTTTCTTAAATACTAGGCCATATTTAATGCACAATTGACAAAATGGTTGGGTGTCAAAAGTTTTGATCCACCTCTGGTAAAAAGACAAATTCCCGCCGATTCAGTAGGAAGCGAGTCAAATTTGAACTGTAGGTGCCTCATAGTTTGCTCTTTATTTTTTCCAAAAATCATTTCTAGTTACATAAGTACCTATTTAATCATAAATACATGGTTTGGTGGCAATACATCGAGGGTTGGACGGTGGCCGAGGGCCCCAACTCTAGAGCGCGTAAACTCGCATGCCCGTCGCGTGGTCACCGCGTCACCGTGGCGTTGCCATGTGTTCTGGGCGGCCTAGGCATGTCTAGTGGGTTGGCCACTCCCCAGGTAGGTGCTAGGAAGAAAATCACAACATAAGATTCTCACGAGGAGACCGATCGATGCTCGAACATGAATAAGCAGCCAAGTGTTTGATTAGCGATACGGGAAATGCACATGGCTAATGGGTGTGAGTTTTGGCCGAGGATGATCAGTTACTAAGAAGACCGTCTTCACAAATTTTCTACTCAAAAGGAGGAGCCTAGGTGGTACTTGTTTTGCAAAGTACCACATTGGACATAAATACGAATGTTGAAGCTGGGCTCAAAATAATGAATGGATTGAGCTGGCATTTGGTGGAGGATGGTTATTTGGGCATAGGAAAGCACTGTAGAAAATGGATACCATTTGGACATGCCAAAGTAGTACTTCCTTCACAAAGTGTTTTTCTGAAGAGAATAGGAAAATGAATATTTTTGAATTATTTTTGAAATAGGCAAGGAAGGTTTTGTTACATATTTGACAAAGATATGACCCAAAGAATTTATGAGATCTTTTTGGGAATTTTGGGAATGACATAAATATAGGTTGCTTCACAACCTGGGGCAAAAATTGCCACATGGACATGACACATAGGCAAAACTGATGAGGTGGCGCCTAGTCATAGCAACCCACCACAATTTACAAGGGTATGACCATCTATATTGGTCGTGATCAGCTAGAAATAAGGCAGCGGACCAGTGCTATCTGCTTTATGACCATTTCGTGTAAGGAAATTACGACCTTTCTGACCAAAATGGTCGTTATAGTTTAGGGTTTGGAGCCCCCCGAACAGCTTTTGACCAATTGGTCTGAAATGGTCATAGATCTATGACCAATTCTTCCAGGGTCACTGACATAAGGTCACTAGTTGACATATTTCTTGTAGTGCTAGGTGGTTCCTCAAGGAAGCAAGGACCAAGGCTCGCGATACGTGAGCCGAACGATGAATCACCAAAGGAAGCTCAAGTGCGGCCGTGTGAATGGCCGTCAGAGGAGTTTATGGTCCAGGCAGGCATCAAGGATGAATTTAATGCATATATGCGTAATGCTGATCTTGAGGAGTTCATGTCAGATAAGTGCCGACAATACCACTACCTAACTGATTCCTTTGTGAGGAGGTTTAAATTTACATCCTCGTGCAATTCTCACACTGTTTTATTTGATCTTTATGATAAATCATATACCATGGACCTAGAGGATTTTAATACTGCTTGTAAACTCCGGCACTGGGCAATGTTAGTGAACCTCACAAATCTGAATATAAAGACTTTCTTACTAGTATCACTGTGGGAGAATCTAGGGAAATCACACAAGCTACCATAGGGAGCATTCATTTCCCTTCCATACATTATTTTGCTCTCTTTATTGGTAGATGCATTAACGGTAGGGATGAGGCTTGTCACATGTGCGTTTCAGATCTTAGTGTCCTCAAAAGTGCGGTATTTGGTGATAAACAATATAACTTGGGGGCCATTGTTGCACGAAGATTGCATCTTAACGGTATGAATGGAGATTTTTTTGGCGGAATTTATGCAACTTGTGTAGCTAATTATCTTAATGTGCCTATACATGGAAATGATATAGAGCTACCTCCTGCTTACCTAGATTATAATGCTATGGTTCGCCATCAGTTTCTTGAGAGGAACGGACAATTCCTCCAGTATCGACTAATCTTCGACAGGCAGCGCACTGTCCATGTTGCCCTCCCTGCTCCTACTTTCTTTAACTTTCAAGCAAAAAGGAGATATGTTATAACCAGGGAGGAGGAAAACGAGTACGAGAGGAGGACGGAGGCAGCTCACCTCCAAGATCCAGCTTTACAAGCAGTAGCTGCTACATCTCAGTACGACCCCAACTACAACTTTGGATATCCACCAGGCCAGCAGTGGCCATAGACCAACTTAGGCCAAAAGCCTAAGCTTGGGGGAGTACATATTTATCACCGACATTACATTCATGTTCACACACTCATGCCAGTTGTCGGTGCTCATACTTTTTCATTGTACTATCCATGTTAGTTTATTTTCTTTTCTAGCATTCTTCCTGTGTGTTTGAAAAACCTTCAGAAAAACCAAAAAAAATTAGTTGTAGCTAGTTTATTTTCCATGCCTAGAGTAGTAGTAATTAAAAGAAAACCCAAAAATATTTCTCGTTCTTCTTTTTCTTGTTGGGAGATTTCCCGTGTAAATAGTTTTATTTCTTTTCTTGTTCTTTGGGGGTCGAGAGGAGAAGACCATGATGAAAATGTTGAGTGGCTCTCATATGCATTATTGTTGATTTAACTAAGAGCCCATGTTACCTTGTCTTCTTCCTAAATGCTTGCAGATTCCAGCTTAGTCCAATGCACGTGCACTATTATTATTATTATTACTATTATTATTATTATTATCCACACCGTTCGGTCGTGGAAGTGAAAGGCAATAATAACGATATATGATGGACTGATTGAGATGAGAGAAGCTGGTATGAGCTCGACCTATCTTGTTTTTGTAAATATGATTAGTTCATCATTCCTGATTCAGCCTATTATGAATGAAACATGTTTGCAATGACAATTAGAGATTATAGTTGCCCATGCCATGCTTAATTAGCTAGGAGTTTGTAATGGTGTACCTTGCGTGCCAACATGCTATTAAAATGGTTGTGATGTGGTATGATAGGGTGGTATCCTCCTTTGAACGATTCGAGTGGCTTGACTTTGCACATGTTCACGCATGTAGTTGAAACAAAATCAACATAACCTCCATGATATTTATGTTCATGGTGATTTATATCCTACTCATGTTTGCACTCATTGTTGATTAATCTTAATGCATGTTCATGACTGTTGTCGCTCTCTAGTTGGTCGCTTCCCAGTCTCTTTCTAGCCTTCACTTGTACTAAGCGGGAATACTGCTTGTGCATCCACTTCCATAAACCCAAAACGTTATTCCATATGAGTCCACCATACCTTCCTATTTGCGGTATCTACCTGCTGTTCCAAGTAAATTTGTATGTGCCAAACTCTAAACCTTCAAATGAAATTCTGTTTTGTATGCTCGAATAGCTCATGTATCAACTAGGGTTGTCTATATCTTCCATGCTAGGTGGGTTATTCTCAAGATGAGTGGACTCCGCTCATCATTCATGAGAAAATGGCTGGTAACCGGGATGCCTAGTCCCATGCTCAAATCAAAATAATTGCAAACAAAACTCCCCCAGGATTGTTGTTAGTTGGAGGCACCTGTTGTTTGGGACAAGCCAAGGATTGATGTTTGTTGTTTGTGGGGGAGTATAAACTTTACCATTCTGTTTGGGAATTGCCTATAATGTGTGTAGCATGTAAGATATTGAGATCTCTTGGTTGTTATGTTGACAATGAAAGTATACCGCTCAAAATATTATTTATCTCTGTTTCAAAACTTGAGCTCTGGCACTTCTGCAAATCCCTGCTTTCCTCTGCGAAGGGCCTATCTATTTACTTTTATGTTTAGTCATCATCCTTTTATTAAAAAGCACCAGATAATCAACTTGAAGATGATTTTGAAAATTTAAAATTTGGTTTCAAGCAGATTTGAATTTGAACTTCTTTTGATCATAGTTTGAGTTTCGTAACTCTGATTCGATTGATTCTTTTTGAAAATCGAAGCTCTTCACTTGAACTTTCAGTTTAGATCTTTTATTTTGGGTTTTGCCTTTGCATCCTGTGCTTGAGTGCTTATGTATGCTATTGTTTATTCACGATAGAGTTTCCAGAGTGCGAGGCTTGCTACTACGAATCTCTAGGGTTTTCCGATCGTCAGCAAGGCAAGTAACACTTTGATCATATCCCTTTATTACCCAGTTTTTATGCATTAGTTTCAATCCTCAAACATTGCATGAGTAGGATGTGATAACATGTGGGTATTGGGAAGTAGTTGATGAGGTAGGAACCTATTGCCTTACACTTAAACCCTGGGAGTTACTATGTTATGATTGCATTACTTTGCTATGCTCCTAGACGTGGACTAGTTTGTGAGATTCATGAAAGATGTGAGAGTTATTATTAACTATGGGAAACTTAAGGTGGCTACTTTAATACACTTCTGGGTGGATTGGTTGTGGGCACCTGGAGCAATCTAGTGTTGTCCTAGGATATCCCAGAGTACCTGTGTGATCATCCTAAGGTTTGCCACCCAGGCTCAAAGGGATCATAAGATTATTCATGCTAGAAACTGTCATGTGTAGCCACAAGCCATTATGGGCTCTAGCATAGTTGATTACGTTGTGTGACCTATTTCAGCGGTAGGCTAGCAGATGTAAGGGAAGTAGGTGGTACTGTCTACCCAGAGTAAAGAGTTAATGCTTCAGAAAGACTATGTCTCGATCTTCCGATCATGGATGTGGTCAAGTATTGTGGGGAAAAGTGCGCAAACCTCTGCAGAGTGTATAAACTAATCATGGTTAGCCGTGTCCCCGGTTATGGACATCTTGAGTATCTGGTACTTGAATTATTGATTTGATCTCATCACTTTACTTAATGAAACTGTTGGGTTATAATTATTATTTTAGGATTGAGTTGGAGGAACCTTCTCAATAATTTCATTAAACTTTGTAATTAAACAAAATTTATTCCTTTGTTGTAGGGAAAAATTAGCTTTATGCAAATGATAACCGTAGAGCCTCCACTAGCCAAATATGCATGTAGTGATAGCTGTTATTTGTTCATTGCTCTATGGTGTTATCTTGCCAGCATATTCCATGTGTTGACCTACAAGGCTGTAACGTATCATGTTGCAGAATTTTCCGACGAAGAGTAAGGTGCGATAGGTCGTTGTCATGCACTCAGTATTGTCGTGGAGTTGGATGGACTCATTTCTCTTTGAAGCTTCCGCTGTTATCTTATTTTAGATGGCCTTCAGCCATATTATTGTAATAAGTACTCTTTTGGAGACTCTCGTGCATTAAGTGTGTGATTGAACTCTGTTATAAATCCTCGAGTACTGTGTGAGTCAGCAATACCGATCCAGGAATGACACTTAAGCACAGAGACTACGGTCCATTGGGATCGGGTCGCTACAGAGACTTCAACCCATGAAGGGTAACGGTTGTGCGAGTCCACGGAGGGCTCCACCCACGAAGGGTCCACGAAGAAGCAACCTTGTCTATCCCACCATGGCCATCGCCCACGAGGGACTTGCCTCACTTGGGTAGATCTTCACGAAGTAGACGATCTCCTTGCCCTTACAAACTCCTTGGTTCAACTCCACAATCTTGACAGAGGCTCCCAAGTGACACCTAACCAATCTAGGAGACACCACTCTCCAAAAGGTAATAGATGGTGTGTTGATGACGAACTCCTTGCTCTTGTGCTTGAAATGATAGTTTCCTCGACACTCAACTCTCTCACACAGATTTGGATTTGGTATTAAGATGTTTTGAGTGGAAAGCAATTTGGGGAAGGCTAGAGATCAAGATTCTTGTGGTTGGAATGGAATATCTTGGTCTCAACACATGAGTAGGTGGTTCTCTCTCAGAAAATGTATGCTGGAAGTGTAGGCACATTCTGATGGCTCTCTCCACGAATGGAGGATGGGTGGAGGGGTATATATAGCCTCCACACAAAATCTAACCGTTACACACAATTTACCAAACTCGGTGAGACCGAATACACAAACTCGGTCAGACCGATTCAGTTCAAAATGTGAATGTTAGGCTTTTCGGTGGGAATGATTTCATTAGGGTTAGGGCATAACGTAATCTCGGTGAGACCGATCACATGAACTTGGTGGAACCAATTTCTATAATAGGTAAACAGAGAGTTGGTCAGGCAAACTTGGTGGGACCGATCGCTCATTTCGATGAGGCCACGACGGAGCGAGCAGGGCGAGCGCGCGGGGGTGGCGCGGATGTGGACGACGCGGGGCGAGCACGGGGCGTGGCCGGTAGACGCCATGGCGCACGATGTTAGAGAGGGGAGAGGAGGCGCAGAGCGCGGACGCGGGGCGGGGTGGCTGGACCGGAGCGGACCGCGGAGGAGAGCACGACGGGTGCGAGCGGCATGCGGGACGACACGAGCGCGCGGTGATCGTGCGAGGAGAAGGGGGTGCTCACGTGGTAGTTGTAGGGTGTAGTGGTGCTCGGGTGGGGGCGGGGACGAGGTCGACAACGAAGAGGACGACGAGGCGGCGATCCAGGCGGCGATGGGGTGACCGAGGCGGAGGCGTTTTGGGCGACGTCGGTGTGGCGGCAATGGTCGACGGGGTCGGGGCACCGTGGGGGGTTCGTTCCCCCAATCCTGATCTGGATCGGGGAGGGGGAGAGAGACGTGGGGGAGGAGTCGGGGCGTGCGGTTGTGGGCTAGGGTTTCGGGGGCGTGGGTGGATAAGGGAGTGAGGGGCGAGTGGGTGGCCGGTCGGGCCAGGTGGGCCGGCCGGGCAGCCTGGTGGCCTGCTGGGCCATGGCCCTGTGGGGGGTTCCCTTTTCTGTTTTCATTTAGTCTTTTTCTTTTTATTTATTTCCTTTACTGTTTTAATTCATTTTAAAGTATTTAGGCATTCTGTACAAGAGTGGTTTCTTCACCATAAATACCTAGGCATTAATTGGCACACTCCGAGCATTTTAGTTTTAATGTTTGACAAAAATTCAAATTTGAATTGTTTTGATCCAATGCGAGATTAGCAACAGTAACCGAGGTGATGTGGCATCGTTAACGTGGGATTACTATAGCCTAATTATCGGGGCGTCAAAAATCTCCTCCACAACAAGAAATCTCGTCCTGAGATTTAAGAGGTGGAGTAAGTCCTGGTTACAAAATTCTAACGGATCTTCTCGATCTTGGTTGATCTTCCCGTAGTAGTCGATCCTTTTCGTTGATGTCTTTAGTTATCTGTTTTAGGGCATCGTGAAAAATTTGTCATTCTTCCTTCAGGATCTTCATCATACTTACGGAAAAATAAGAGGGGTATTCCGGGAGAACGGACCCTTGCAAGGTTGACTACCTGGTAGATAACATCGGGGAAGGTGGCCGAAAGTAACTCTCGAATTGAAACCTTAGAAAATATCGAGAGCGAAGTAAGAAGGTATCATGAGAAGTTTCGAGCGGGTAGGCAATCGCCCAGTGCCTGAAACAGGGAGTGAAAGGGGTTCATAGCAACGAGAATGAGTATTGTGTCTGATACCAGAATTGATGATCTCATCGTAAGGTGGCTCATGAATTACATACGAGGCCACACACGAGGAATAACTTTGGGAACAGGGGGTGTACATGAGAGTCAGGTTTTGATCCTGTGGAACTGTGGGTTATTGGCCCACCATGTGGGTTAAAAGTAGGAAGGGCGGTGACCTCTTGCACGACCATGTAAGCAAGGCATGTCAGACGATAGTTTGTCAGTCATGTCGGCAACAACAACGGTACCAAGGGCCAGGGACGAAGAGAGTCATTTCTTGCTCGTTGAACGAGGCGGACCAATAGGCAAAGTTCTCGTCCATCGCAGTTACCGGAATGGCATCAATAGTAGAAACATGGTCTCACTAATAGAGTTGTACATCGAGGTGTTTACATAAGCAGTGAATTATTACTATTTAGATCATATAGATCAAAAGAAAGGTTAAACAAACCAATGGAAAGGAAATGTGATCATCAGATTAAACAACAATGGAAAGGATAATGTGTTTAAACACATATTTCAGGGGTATAACCTTCCCAAGGACAAGCAGTGCATGATATCCATGACAGGATAGAAAGTAGAAAACCATTTAGGTAATGGGAGAGGAATTTCATGAAATTACCCATACAACGGCATTAGGATAATTGATAAAGAAAATTATAGCATTTTGCTCCAAATGTTCTTATTCAAAATCGAAGTAGCACAGACATGCTTCAAGATAGCATTGACATGGTTTTCAAGCAAAGGTCAGACTTCAGATACACGAAGGATCCATCAGGAACAACTTGTAGAATAAGTCTTGCGATTTCCTTATGGAAGAATGGTTAACCTGGTAAAAAGGAAACTACAACAATAGGTCCTCCGGCTAGGTGTGCTAGGCATGATATCACCTTACCGGGTCATATAAGGACCAATGTTAATACTCTTGAAAAATGTTCCAATCATCATATTTGACCGAGTTCTCAGATCTTATTGGGGTCAGGGTACCTCAGACTCAGGATGCCTGAGAAGAAAAGGTGCGATAATTTGACGAGAAGACATTATAAGATTCTTGGGAAATGAACCATGGAAGCGAGTTCCGAAACAAGAGTTCATCAATAAACCAAGGAGAGGATGAGGAGGTGGCTGATGGACTTAGCGACAATTCAACGAGATTTCCAAAACATGGATTTCCACAATTATGTGAACAAGGAGATAACATTTGTCAGATCAAATGATATAAAGAGTGTTGGGGATATATCTATTAGGTATGGCTCTCCCAGGAGGGGCCGGGTCATCCCTATGACGACCCATCTCATGAAGGCCAAGAGCATGTGGTGGTTCATAGATAGGCTTGGTAGAGGGCCCAGACCCGAATTCGGCTTAAAGCCCATGATTTTAAACCGCCCAGTATGTAAACGTGTATTGTAAGGTATATGATAAAGGTCACCGAGCCGGATACATTGTATAAACTGGCCGGGACTCTGAGGGCTGTAGGGCGTCAACCCGTGTATATAAGGGGACGACCTAGCGGCGGCTTAGGACAAGAAACAACAAATCGAGAGCCGGGTCAAGCGTATTCACTCCCTGCTCATCGAATCCCTAGCAATACCAACTACAAACTTGTTGGGGAATGTAGTAATTTCAAAAAAAATCCTACGCACACGCAAGATCATGGTGATGCATAGCAACGAGAGGGGAGAGTGTCGTCCACGTACCCTCGTAGACCGTTAAGCGGAAGCGTTATGACAACGCGGTTGATGTAGTCGTACGTCTTCACGATCGACCGATCCTTAGTACCGAATGTACGGCACCTCCGCGTTCAGCACACGTTCAGCTCGGAGACGTCCCGCGAACTCACGATCCAGTAGAGCTCGGGGAAGAGTTTCGTCAGCACGACGGCGTGGTAACGATGTTGATGAAGCTACCGTCGCAGGGTTTTGCCTAAGCACCGCTACAGTATGACCGAGGTGGATTATGGTGGAGGGGGGCACCGCACACGGTTGCGGGAGATCAATGATCAACTTGTGTGTCTAGAGGTGCCCCCTGCCCCCGTATATAAAGGAGTAAGGGGGGAGGCCGGCCAGCCCTAGAGGGCGTGCCAGGAGGAGTCCTCCTCCTAGTAGGAGTAGGATTCCCCTCTTTCCTACTCCTACTAGAAGGGGGAAAGGAAGGGGAGAAGGAGAAGGAAAGGGGGGCGCGCCCCCTCTCCTAGTCCAATTCAGACCAGAGGGGGAGGGTGATACGTCTCCAATGTATATATAATTTTTTATTGTTCCATGCTATATTATATTCTGTTTTGGATGTTTAATGGGCTTTATTATACACTTTTATATTATTTCTGGGACTAACCTATTAACCAGAGGCACAGCCCAAATTGCTGTTTTTTGCCTATTTCAGTGTTTCGCAGAAAAAGAATATCAAACGGAATGAAACCTTCGGGAGCGTGATTTTTGGAACAAACGTGATCCAGAGGACTTGGTGTGGACGTCAAGCAATCAACGAGGAGGCCACAAGGCAGGGGGCGCACCCTCCACCCTCGTGGGCCCCTCGTTGCTCCACCGACCTACTTATTCCTCCTATTTATATCCATATACCCCGCAAACATCCAGGAGCACCACGAAACCCTATTTCCACCGCCGCAACCTTCTGTACCCAAGATATCCCGTCTTGGGGCCTTTTCCGGAGCTCCGCCGGAGGGGGCATTGATCACAGAGGGCCTATACATCAATTCCATGGCCCCTCCGATGATGTGTGAGTAGTTTACCTCAGACCTTCGGGTCCATAGTTATTAGCTAGATGGCTTGTTCTCTCTCTTTGGATCTCAATACAAAGTTCTCCTCGATTCTCTTGGAGATCTATTCAATGTAATCTTCTTTTGCGGTGTGTTTGTCGAGATCCGATGAATTGTGGGTTTATGATCCAGTCTATCTATGAACAATATTTGAATCTGCTCTGAATTATTTTATGTATGATTGGTTTATCTTTGCAAGTCTCTTCGAATTATTAGTTTGGTTTGGCCTACTAGATTGATATTTCTTGCAATGGGATAAGTGCTTAGCTTTGGGTTCAATCTTGTGGTCCTCGATCCCAGTGATAGTAGGGGAAACGACACATATTGTATTGTTGCCATCGAGGATAAAAAGATGGGGTTTATATCATATTGCATGAGTTTATCCCTCTACATCATGTCATCTTGCTTAAGGCGTTACTCTATTCTTATGAACTTAATACTCTAGATGCATGCTGGATAGCGGTCGATGTGTGGAGTAATAGTAGTAGATGCAGGCAGGAGTCGGTCTACTTGTCACAGACGTGATGCCTATATACATGATCATGCCTAGATATTCTCATAACTATACTCAATTCTATCAATTGCTCGACAGTAATTTGTTCACCCACCGTAATACTTATGCTACCTTGAGAGAAGCCACTAGTGAAACCTATGGCCCCCAGGTCTTTTTTCCATCATACAAGTTTCCAATATGTTTTATTTTGCAATCTTTACTTTCAATCTATATCATAAAAATACCAAAAATACTTATCTTATTGTTATCATCTCTATTAGATCTCACTCTTGCAAGTGGCCGTGAAGGGATTGACAACCCCTTTATCGCATTGGTTGCGAGGTTCTTATTTGTTTGTGTAGGTATGAGGTGACTCGCACGTGGTCTCCTACTGGATTGATACCTTGGTTCTCAAAAACTAAGAGAAATACTTACGCTGCTTTACTGCACCACCCTTTCCTCTTCAAGGGAAAACCAACGCAGTGCTCAAGAGGAAGCAAGAAGGATTTATGGCGTTGTTGCCGGGGATTCTACACACAAGTCAAGACATACCAAGTACCCATCATAAAGTCTTATCCCTCGCATTACATTATTTGCCATTTGCCTCTCGTTTTCCACTCCCCCGCTTCACCCTTGCCGTCTTATTCGCCCTCTTTTCCGTTCGCCCTTCATCCATTTGCTTTAATGTCTTACTTGGCTCATTTGCTCGTTTGGTTGGAATAGTTGTTTATTTATTACTAAACAGAGAACCTAAGATCTATGGATCCTCATCCGCTTGCTAATCTTTTTAAGAGATCCAATTATGATGAACCAATTGCTAGTGAGTTTTGTGCACTAGATTTTCTTTATGAAGTATTGCTTGAAATTCGTGAATCTGAAAATTGTGATGAAGTACTTTATGGAGTGATTCACGATGGATCTTTGAATAAAAAACATGATTGCAATGATAATAGTATAAATTCTATTAATGTCAATTTTGCTTATAATATGCAAAACCCTAAGTTTGGGGATACTAGTTTTGCTATGTCTACTACTTGTTGCAATGATCATGATTGGGGTGATTCCTCTTATGATCTTGAAAATTTATTTAAGCCCCATGATGACCATGAGATTGATTATAATGTTTGCAATAATATTGAAAGTGGGTTTGGAAGAGTGACAACTTTAGATCCCACATATTTGGAGAATGTTCAATCTTATGAAGTTTTTGATAAAAGTGGGTTTGGTGAGGTCATGACTTTAGTTAATGTTAATCCCACTATTTTGGAAGAGTGTTAACTTTGCATGCATGTGGATCGTGTTAAGAATATGTTTTGTGATATCTCTATTGTTGAATTTTCTTATGATCCTACATTTAAATATTATGAGAGAGGAAAATATGTTTGTAGAAATTTTTATGTTACTAAATTACCTCTCGTTATGTTGAGATTGCTATTGTTTCTTCCTGCTTCCTTGCATATGCTAGTTTTTGCTTGCCTTGATAATTTGTTTTCCTATAAGATGCCTATGCACAGGAAGTATGTTAGACTTAGATGTGTTTGTCACGTGTTTTATGATGCTCTCTTTGTGCTTCAATTCTTGTCTTTCATGCGAGCATCGTTGAAATCTTTTGCCTAGCTAAAAGGCTTTCAAGAAAAGCGCTTGCTGGGAGACAACCCAATATTTTTCTTTGCTGTGATTAAATAGATAATTTATCTAGCCTCTGTTTTGGTTGTGTTTTTATGCTTAATTAGTGTTTGTGCCAAGTAGAACCGTTGGGAAGACTTGGGGAAAGTCTTTTTGATCTTGCTGTAAAAAACAGAAACTTTAGAGCTCACGAGAATTGATGCCATTTTTTATTGGAGAGTGCTACTTAGTTAATTATTTTTTTAAATGATTAATAGATAAATTCCTCACGTACATTAATTTATTTTAGAATTTTTGGGGTTCCAGAAGTGGTCGAAACCTACAGATTACTACAGACTGTTCTGTTTTTGACAGATTCTATTTTTCGTGTGTTGTTTGCTTATTTTGATGAATCTATGGCTAGTAATAGAGTTTATGAACCATATAAAAGTTGGAATACAGTAGGTTTAACACCAATATAAATCAAGAATGAGTTCATTACAGTACCTTGAGTGGTGGTTTGTTTTCTTTTACTAACGGAGCTCACGAAGATTTTCTTTTAAGTTTTGTGTTGTGATGTTTTCAAGTTTTGAGTAAAGATTTGATGGATTATGGAACAAGGAGTGGCAAGAGCCTAAGCTTGGATATGCCCAAGGCACCCCAAGGTAAAATCCAAGGACACCAAAAATCCTAAGCTTGTGGGTGCCCCAGAAGGCATCCCCTCTTCCTTCTTCGTCTATCGGTAACTTTACTTGGAGCTATATTTTTATTTGCCACATGATATGTATTTTGCTTGGAGAGTCTTGTATGATTTGAGTATTTGCTTTCTAGTTTACGACAATCATCCTTGCTGTACACACCTTTTGAGAGAGACACACATGAATTGGAATTTATTAGAATACTCTATGTGCTTCACTTATATCTTTTGAGCTATATAGTTTTTTGCTCTGGTGCTTCGCTTATATCTTTTAGAGCATGGTGGTGGTTTTATTTTATAGAAATAATTGATCACTCATGCTTCACTTATATTATTTTGAGAGTCCTTTAGAACAACATGGTAATTTTCTTTTGCTATAATAAAAAAATTCATATAAGTGTGTTGAATACTAAGAGAAGTTTGATACTTGATGATTGTTTTGAGATATGGAGATAGTGATATTAAAGTTGCGCTAGTTGAGTAGTTGTGAATTTGAAAAATACTTGTGTTGAATTTTGCATGTCCCGTAGCATGCACGTATGGTAAACGTTGTGTAACAAATTCGAAACATGAGGTGTTATTTGATAGTATTCCATATGAGTGGCGGTTGGGGACGAGCGATGGTCTTTTCCTACCAATTTATCCCCCTAGGCGCATGTGCGTAGTACTTCGTTTTTGATGACTTTTAGATTTTTGTAAAAAGTATGTGAGTTCTTTATGACTAATGTTGAGTCCATGCATTATACGCACTCTCACCCTTCCATCATTGCTAGCCTCTTCGGTACCGTGCATTGCCCTTTCTCACCTTGAGAGTTGGTGCAAACTTCGCCGGTGCATCCAAACCCCGTGATACGATATGCTCTATCACACATAAACCACCTTATATCTTCCTCAAAACAACCACCATGCCTACCTATTATGGCATTTCCATAGCCATTCCGAGATATATTGACATGCAACTTTCCACCATTCCGTTCATTATGACACGCATCATCATTGTCATATTGCCTTGCATGATCATGTAGTTGACATCGTATTTGTGGCAAAGCCACCGTTCATAATTCTTTCATACATGCCACTCATGAGTCATTGCCCATCCCGGTACACCGCTGGAGGCATTCATATAGAGTCAATATCTTGTTCTAGTATCGAGTTGTAATAATTGAGATGTAAATAAATATAAGTGTGATGATCATCATTAATAGAGCATTGTCCCAAAAAAGGATAAAGACCAAATAAAAAAGGAAGGCCCAAAAAAATATAAAAGAAAATTAAAAGGGGCAATGCTACTATCCTTTTTCCACACTTGTGCTTCAAAGTAGCACCATGATCTTTATGATAGAGAGTATCTTGTTTTGTCACTTTCATATACTAGTGAGAATTTTTCATTATAGAACTTGTCTTGTATATTCCAACAATGGGCCTCCTCAAGTGCCTTAGGTCTTTGTGAGCAAGCAAGTTGGATGCACACCCACTTAGTTTCTTTTGGTGAGATTTCATACATTTATAGCTCTAGTGCATCCGTTGCATGGAAATCCCTACTCCTTGCATTGACATCGATTGATGGGCATCTCCCTAGCCCATTGATTAGCCGTGTCGATGTGAGACTTTCTCCTTTTTTGTCTTCTCCACATAACCCCCTCATTATATTCTATTCCACCCATAGTGCTATATCCATGGCTCACGCTCATGTATTGCGTGAAAGTTGAAAAAAGTTTGAGATTACTAAAGTGTGAAACAATTGCTAGGCTTGTCATCGGGGTTGTGCATGATTAGAGCATTCCTGTGTGACAAAAATGGAGCATGACCAAACTATATAATTTTGTAGGGATGAACCTTTTTGGCCATGTTATTTTGAGAAGACATAATTGCTTAGTTAGTATGCTTGAAGTATTATTATTTTTATGTCAATATTAGACTTTTATCTTGAATCTTTCGGATATGAATATTCATGCCACAATAAAGAAAATTACATTGAAATATGTTAGGAAGCATTCCACATCAAAAATTCTGTTTTTATCATTTACCTACTCGAGGACGAGCAGGAATTAAGCTTGGGGATGCTTGATACGTCTCCAACGTATCGATAATTTTTTATTGTTCCATGCTATATTATATTTTGTTTTGGATGTTTAATGGGCTTTATTATACACTTTTATATATTTTGGGACTAACCTATTAACCGGAGGCCTAGCCCAAATTGCTGTTTTTGCCTATTTTCGTGTTTCGCAGAAAAACAATATCAAACGGAGTCCAAACGGAATGAAACCTTTGGAAGCGTGATTTTTGGAACAAACGTGATCCAGAGAACTTGGAGTGGACGTTAAGCAATCAACCAGGAGGCCACGAGGCAGGGGGCGCGCCTACCCCCCTGGGTGCACCCTTCACCCTCGTGGGCCCCTCGTTGCTCCACCGAACTACATTGGGAGAAGCCACTACTGAAACCTATGGCCCCCAGGTCTTTTTTCCATCATACATGTTTCCAATCTATTTTATTTTGCAATCTTTACTTCCAATCTATATCCTGAAAATACCAAAAATACTTATCTTATTGTTATCATCTCTATCAGATCTCACTCTTGCAAGTGGCCGTGAAGGGATTGACAACCCCTTTATCGCGTTGGTTGCGAGGTTCTTATTTGTTTGTGTAGGTACGAGGTGACTCGCACGTGGTCTCCAACTGGATTGATACCTTGGTTCTTAAAAACTGAGGGAAATACTTACGCTGCTTTATTGCACCACCCTTTCCTCTTCAAGGAAAAACCAACGCAGTTCTCAAGAGGAAGCAAGAAGAATTTCTGGCGCCGTTGTCGGGGAGTCTACGCACAAGTCAAGACATACCAAGTACCCATCATAAACTCTTATCCCTCGCATTACATTATTTGCCAATTGCCTCTTGTTTTCCTCCCCCTCACTTCACCCTTGCCGTTTTATTCGCCCTCTTTTCCATTCGCCCTTTTTCCATTTGCTTTAATGTCTTACTTGGCTCGTTTGCTCGTTTGGTTGGAATAGTTGTTTATTTATTACTAAACAGAGAACCTAAGTGTCGGTGTACTAGAGTAGGGGTACCCTAGTATCCCGAACTTGTGCACGGGCAGTCGCAGCATCCCGCGGCAAGGCTTGCCGGGTGACCGCCAAGATCCTCCGTGGTTCCTTTGAAGACCATTCAAGAACAAAGTACTCAAACAAAGGCCCCGGCAAGAGGAGCTTGCCGGGAAGGAAACAAGACCCCGGCAAGAGGAGCTTGCCGGGAAGGCTAGCAAAAGCATCCAAAGACCCCGGCAAGAGGAGCTTGCCGGGAAGGCCAACCAAGGCATAGCAAGAAAACTTGCCACGACGCGCCACGCGTCCCGACAAGGCCCGGTGAGCGACAAGCTCCCGAACACGACAAGACGATGACCGCGGCAAGGAGCTTGCCGCGGGAAACCACCACTTCGTGCCCGCGCTCCAGCACACCTGCCAACGTGTCGCTCTAGGACCCTCCCAAGCACACGTGGCAGGAGACCGTGTAGCTAAGGGTGCAAGGTGGCAAGCAGGCGCTGACAAGATAACCATCGTGGCAAACGGTGGCGTCCCTAGCGGTCCCTTTCGGTACTGTTTAGGCGACACAGACGGGCAATTAATGCCCTTGTCCCCTGCCGCCAGGGTTAGGTATGATAACACTGTAGCAGGTAGCTGTACCTACCACAACACCTTTCCATTTTTGCCCTTTACCTCCGTTGCCATGTCGGTAACCCCTTGAGCATATAAAAGGAGGCCCGTATGCAACGGGGAGGGGGGTTGGCCACTTCGAACACTCACGCTCGGTCCTGCCAGCCGCCGGTGTGTACTGTAGCACTCCGCGCTCCCGAGCTAGAAATCAATACCAAACCACAAAGCAGGAGTAGGGTTTTACGCATCCGTGCGGCCCGAACCTGGGTAAATCGCCCGCGTGCTCCGCCTCGATCTGCTCTTTGCGCGACCTCCGCCCCCGCCGAACCGAAAGGGACCCGGTCTGCCGGTCCCATAGGTGCCCGTGGATCAGCAACCCCGGCATCTCTGGCGCGCCAGGTAGGGGGCGTCGAAGTTGTGCGAACCAGATCCGGCCTTCTTGCGAGCTAGATCTTCATCTTCTTCATCAGCATGCCGCCGAAGAAGAAAGTTTCGGAGGCAGCTGCTCCGTCCGCGCCGAGCCAGCCACCGCCGGAGCAAACGGTTGGTGGGGCAAGCACCGGCGGAAGGACACGCGTCGACGAGGGAACTCACGGTGCTGCCAGGTCCCAGGACAAGGCTGCGCTGCCCATCGGCGGCGTAGCCGGTTCCCACAATGACCGGGCACACTCCAAGACCTCGGCGTCCGTGCATGCACCGCGCCCATCTCAGGAGGCGCGGGACCGGCAGCGTCATGGTACTCACGGTACCATGCGTTCGCTAGATCAAGATCAAGCTGGTGGATCTCGGAGCGCTCAGGACCACCCTGCACGTCAACCTGCCGACGAGTAAGGGAGATAAGTTGCCAAAGTTTGAGCAATCAATTTTTTTAAATTTTAAGTTATTTCCCTTGAACGACCGCACTTTGTATGGGAAACCTGTGCGCGGAGGAACCAACTCATAGCTAGTTGCGCCCTTACTTCATTTCGAGTCCACTCAACGACTTAAGTGAGCTGCTAACGCCCTTACTTTGCTTCGAGTCCGCTCAGCAACTTAAGTGAGCCACTAGCGCCCTTACTTTGCTTCGAGTCCGCTCAGCAATTTAAGTGAGCTGCAACTAGTTGCGACAAGGTTTCTTGCCGGTAGCGGCACCGCCAGCAGGCTGCTGACGTTCCGCACTCAGCGCTCGCGGCTCGGGTGCCTGCACCGGCAAGTTCCCTAAAAGCGTAGGGCAAAAACATACAAAGGGAGGAATCAAGTAAAGGGAGTAACATGAGGAAGGCGACCTTGTTCTTCGGCGCGTTCATTCCGCCAAGAATTCCAACAAGTTGACGCCGAAGTGGGAAAGCCCTTACCGGGTGAAACGAGCCACTAGGCCTGGCGCTGTCCGCCTTGAGACCGAAGATGGCATTCCGGTGAGCAACTCCTGGAACATCGAGCATCTTCGTAAGTTTTACCCGTAAGGCGCGGTTGTCGCACCATGTCCGGCAACCACCCTTTTGTACAAGTCTTGCCGCTGTTGCATGTGATCCTTTGTACAAAGCCGGGCGCAGATCCCGTGCATAAGTAAAGCTCATGTGCTCCGCACATTCTGTCAATTTTATGCTTTCTATTTTCTGGCATATATGATCTGACACCTTGTGCAGCACATACTCCACGGTAAGCAATAACGAGCCGTAAAGCTCCATATCTGTATTTTCTCTTCTTTCTTTTTCACAAGGAAAGGAAGGCTCCCTCGCGCACAAGTTTGCCGGGGGGGAAAGGAGAAGAAAAGGGTATGGACCGGGCGTCGTTCAAGAATTTCGCCTTGCCGGGAAGCAAACAACAGAAAAGACAGCGACAAGAAAAGGAGAAATGAGCGGCCTAATCTACGCGATCGCTCTCAACCCTCTTGATCCCACTCACCTTGTCCACAATGGGTGCGACAAGGGCTTTGTGCTCCTCCAGATCAGCCTCTGGCGGCAAGGACCTGAGGATGTTGGTGAGGCGGAGGCCCGGATTGCGGAAGGCCACCTTCATCAACACTTTCTCGAGGGCTCCTGCGTAGATCTCGCGCGACTCGTCAGCTAGTTGCTTCGGGATCCTCTCCCGGAGTCGCTGAAGGGCCGTCGCCACGCCCTTGAAGAACAGAGTGAGCTTGGCGCTGGGTTGGAGGTTGTCGTCGGTGGAATACCCGAGATCCTCCACCCCCAGTTGCGCCAGCTCCTTGTCGATGTCCATGGCGGCGTTCACCAGGCTCTCCGTCCAGTGCGTCACGGTTTCCCTGAAGGCATTCTGGGCGGTGGCAGCGCTCTCCAGCAGCGCCTTGTCGGCCTTGATTTCCTCCTTCAAGGCCGCCTCCCGCTCCTTGGCGCTGTCCAGAGTCTTGGTCAAAGTGGTTAGCTTCGACTCAAGATCCACGTTGGAGACCTTGGCGGCGCTGAGCTCCTTGCCCTTCTCGGAGAGATCGGTCTCCAGCCGCGCCACCTTCGTCTTCAACTCCTCCTTGGCGGCCTCAGCGGCGGCGGCAGCGTCCTCCGCTTGCTTGAGGGCTCCGCCAAGCTTCTCCTCGTGTGAGGCAAGCTCCTCCTCGTGGGCGTCGAGATTGACCTTCCGCTACGCCAGCTCGCCCTCCTCCGCGGCTAGCTTCACAGCGGCAAGTCGCTGGCGCTCTTCGGCTTCGGCCTTCTCGAGGAGAAAGGCCTTCTGCGCTTCAACGAGCCGCTCACGCTCCTCCGCTAGGGATCGGAGGGCTTCCCGGTGGAAACCCCCGAGCTCTTCTGCGCGCTTCTCGATGTCTGCTCCCGCCTTCGCGACAAGTGCCTCGCGGGACTCCAGCTTGGCTTGTCGCGTGCGGTAGAGCGACATCAACCTGCGCAGCAGCCGCTCTTCTTCGGGCTCGTTGCTGCTGCCGCTTGGCGCGTCGACCAGCTTCAGCCCCGCGGAGGCAAGCACTTCTCCGTCAAAGATCTCCCCCTCGACCGGCGCTCTGGAGCTTGATGCCCAGGGAAGATTGATGAAGACGTCGTCGCCGGCCTTTAGGTAGACGCCTGGCTGGGGCTCTCCGGAGCCTGGCGCTGCGGCAGCGGCGGACGGATCAGTGGTCGATGTAGCGCCTGGCGCTCCTGCGGCCTCAGGGCCGTCAGTGCGATCGCCGGACCCCTCGCTAGTTGCCGCGGCGTCTGCCTTGGGGGCCTCCGCGCCGGCGGCGTCGCCACCACCGGTTGCCTCATCAGCGGCGACCTCGGTTTCCGTCTGCTCCGCAACGGGTGGATCTGACGACCGGAAAAGGGGGAAGAGTCAAGCAAAATCCAGAAAAAACTCAAGAAGATCAAGAGAAGAACCCAAGGGAAGTTTCGAAGCAAGAGGAGTACCTGCAGTCGTGGTCTCCGCCGTCGGGGGGCCACTGGCGTTGTCCCTCGCCGGAGAACCCTCCCTTGCCGGAGACTTCTCCCTTGCCGGAGACCCCTCCCTCGCCGGAGACTTCTCCCTTACCGGGAAGCCCTCCCTTGCCGGAGAATTCTCCCTTGTCGGGGGATTTTCCCTTGGCTCCCGGTGGGGCTGCTTGGCTCCTACACAAGTCAACAAGCAAATATCAGCAAAGACAAGTACCCATGCGCGCCTCGCCGCGGAAAATAATTCACACACTTACGCTGGGGGCTGCCATGGAGGAAAGTCGCCAGGTCCGGCAAGCTTGTCTCGGGCGCGCCACCTGCTGTCGCAGTGGGCTCGTCCTCGACAACGATCACCGGGGCCTTGGCTCTCTTTGCCGCTCTCTGGGCCAGAGTCCTAAGAAGGAACAAATTCAAAGCAAAGCAAATGAGATACAAGACCAACAGCAAGAGTTGAAGAAATGCAAGTACAACAAGAGAAGCTTACTCTTCTTCCTCTTCCTCGTCGGAGCTTAACGCGGAGAAGTCGAAGCCCGGCGCGCGCCCGGCGCAAGGAGGCGGAGGAGAAGCTTCCCTTGGCCGCTTGGAGGGAGCAGTGGCGGCGGCCTGAGACGACCCCGCTCCGGCTGTTGGCACGGCGTGAGTAGCGGCAGGGACTGAAGCGGTGGTCCGGCTAGACTCCGCTCCAGTTGCCGTCGTAGCATGAGGCGCTCCCGCGGCAGCGGTGTCTGCCGTGGTCGAGCGCGTCACGCGGCATGGCGACTGTTGGCCCGCTTGCCGCTCCGCCACGTCGCAGGCCTTGCGGAGACGCCTTCTTGGCGGGGGTGGAGGCCCTGCTTGCGGCAAGCTGCCTGAAGGCGAGGAGGAAGAAGAGTTGATTTCCAACGAGCCGCTCGTGTCCCTGGCGGGCTCACTCGGCTCGGCGTCACGCCCGACAAGCTCCTTCCTGCCGGCGGCTTCCCCTCGCTCGGCATGGCTTGCCGCTTCCGCTGCATCAACCTCCTCCACAGTAAAACCGAACTCGTCCGCGGCTGCGGCTGCCGCTGCCTCCTCCATCCTAGTGGTGATGAGCGCCAACTCCGCATCCGTGGTGTCGCGGGTGAGGCCGTCCTTCTCGTCGAGGCGGATTGGCACTTCCACCAAGTCGTCGAAGAACTGCTGCACGACCTCGTCGGCAGGTTCCTGCCAAGTTGGCACAATTCCATGCGAGTCACACTCCGGCATCATTGCACGGATGCGATCGAGCGAGGAATTGTTGCACAACGGCACGACGCCCCCCGGCAACCTGAACACTTCGGGATGTTGGGGGTCATATTTGAACAACTCCTGCAGCATTGCGTCGAGCCCCAGGACTGTGGAGTTATAGTTGAGGCCCGGCCGCAGCCTCATAATGTCTGCCGCGTTCTTGAACTCCCAAGTGGGCCTCCCCCGTTCCTGCAGGGGGGCGATGCGGCGGCGAAGGAAGTCTGCGCCAACAGCGCCAACAGTAAGCCCGGCAAGCCGGAGGCGCAGGATCCTGGTGACGGCAATTCTCAGCCTGTCGTCTTCCGGGGTCATGTCGCTCCAATCGCTGCCGCGAGCTACTGGGGTTTGGCGTCGGATGGTAAATGGCTGCGGGCTCTCCTCGTCAATCCAGCACCAATCAGCTCTCCACTCCTCCCACTTGCCGCAGAATTCTCCCTCCAGATAGGTCTCTTTCTTGCCGGACCTTGAGATCCAGGCAATCCCGCCGGATAGAGGCTCTCCTCTCTCTACTCGGGGTATGAAAAAGTGGCGGAAGAGGGCTACGTTGGGAAGGATTCCGACAAAGTTTTCGCAAAGGTGTGCGAAAACTGCCATTGTCAGGACGACGTTGGGAGTGAAGTCAAGGAGATGGAATCCGTACGTGTTCATGATGTCACAGAAGAAATCAGAGAAAGGCGGGTAGAGCCCGCAGTAGAAGAACAGAGCGAAGAAAGGGTATCCGTTCGGAGCCTTCTTCCAAGCAATGGCGGGGAGTACCTTTGTGCGCGGATGCGCGCGCGTCTCCGCCGACCAGAAGAGGTAGTACTTCTCCTTCAGCTCCTTCGCGGTGAACCTGGGGGGAAAACTGCCCGCTCCTTCCGCAGCGTCGCGAGCCGCCGCGCCTCGGTCGACTTCACGGCCTTCCCCTTGTCGGCTTTCGGAGCCATGGCGGAAGCAGTGGAGGAGGCCGACGGCGTTGGTGATGCTGGCGGCGATGGGGGGCGGGGCGCTGCTCTCTCTCTGCTCTGGGAAGGCGAGGGAGCGGCGGAGGTTTCTGAGATTGGAAACAGCAACGGGCGAATGTGCGAACTGCCCCCATTTCCTCTGCTTATAAAAGGGGAGGGGGGCGGATGTTCCGCATTTCCGAATAAAATAACCACCCACGATCTCGCCCACGACGCCGCATTCAGCGCGTGCCGTTCTGGGCGTGCGCGGTGGAAGCGGGGAATGCGGCGTGACCTAGGCCGCGCGTGCCCGTGCACTGTTTTGGGCCTGGCCCAACAGTGCTCGGCACCGTGTCTGGCCCAGGCCCGGGGGCTCCTGTCGGCGTACTAGAGTAGGGGTACCCTAGTATCCCGAACTTGTGCACGGGCAGTCGCAGCATCCCGCGGCAAGGCTTGTCGGGTGACCGCCAAGATCCTCCGTGGTTCCTTTGAAGACCATTCAAGAACAAAGTACTCAAACGAAGGCCCCGGCAAGAGGAGCTTGCCGGGAAGGAAACAAGACCCCGGCAAGAGGAGCTTGCCGGGAAGGCTAGCAAAAGCATCCAAAGACCCCGGCAAGAGGAGCTTGCCGGGAAGGCCAACCAAGGCATAGCAAGAAAACTTGCCGCGACGCGCCACGCGTCCCGACAAGGCCCGGTGAGCGACAAGCTCCCGAACATGACAAGACGACGACCACGGCAAGGAGCTTGCCGCGGGAAACCACCACTTCGTGCCCGTGCTCCAGCACACCTACCAACGTGTCGCTCTAGGACCCTCCCAAGCACACGTGGCAGGAGGCCGTGTAGCTAAGGGTGCAAGGTGGCAAGCAGGCGCTGACAAGATAACCATCGTGGCAAACGGTGGCGTCCCTAGCGGTCCCTTTCGGTACTGTTTAGGCGACACAGACGGGCAATTAATGCCCTTGTCCCCTGCCGCCAGGGTTAGGTATGATAACACTGTAGCAGGTAGCTGTACCTACCACAGCACCTTTCCATTTTTGCCCTTTACCTCCGTTGCCATGTCGGTAACCCCTTGAGCATATAAAAGGAGGCCCGTATGCAATGGGGAGGGGGGTTGGCCACTTCGAACACTCACGCTCGGTCCTGCCAGCCGCCGGTGTGTACTGTAGCACTCCGCGCTCCCGAGCTAGAAATCAATACCAAACCACAAAGCAGGAGTAGGGTTTTACGCATCCGTGCGGCCCGAACCTGGGTAAATCGCCCGCGTGCTCCGCCTCGATCTGCTCTTTGCGCGACCTCCGCCCCCGCCGAACCGAAAGGGACCCGGTCCGCCGGTCCCATAGGTGCCCGTGGATCAGCAACCCCGGCACTAAGATCTATGGATCCTCATCCGCTTGCTAATCTTTTTAAGAGATCCAATTATGATGAACCAATTGCTAGTGAGTTTTGTGCACTAGATTTTCTTTATGAAGTTTTGCTTGAAATTGGTGAATCTAAAAATTGTGATGAAGTACTTTATGGAGTGATTCATGATGGATCTTTGAATAAAAAGCATGATTGCAATGAGAATAGTATTAATTCTATTAATGTCAATTTTGCTTATAATATGCAAAACCCTAAGCTTGGGGATGCTAGTTTTGCTATGTCTACTACTTTTGCAATGATCATGATTGGGCTGATTCCTCTTATGATCTTGAAAATTTATTTAATCCCCATGATGAACATGAGATTGATTATAATGTTTGCAATAATATTTAAAGTGGGTTTGGAAGACTGACAACTTTAGGTCCCACATATTTGGAGAATGTTCAATCTTATGAAGTTTTTGATAAAAGTGGGTTTGGAGAGGTCATGACTTTAGTTAATGTTAATCCCACTATTTTGGAAGAGTGTCAACTTTGCATGCATCTGGATCATGTTAAGAATATGTTTTGTGATAGTTTTATTGTTGAATTTTCTTATGATCCTACATTTAATTATTATGAGAGAGTAAAATATGTTGTAGAAATTTTTATGTTACTAAATTACCTCTCGTTATGTTGAGATTGCTATAGTTTCTTCCCGCTTCCTTGCATATGCTAGTTTTTGCTTGCCTTGATAATTTGTTTTCCTATAAGATGCTTATGCACAGGAAGTATGTTAGACTTAGGTGTGTTTGTCACGTGTTTTATGATGCTCTCTTTGTGCTTCAATTCTTGTCTTTCATGCGAGCATCGTTGAAATCTTTTGCCTAGCTAAAAGGCTTTCAAGAAAAGCGCTTGCTGGGAGACAACCCAATATTTTTCTTTGCTGTTATTCAATAAATAATTTATCTAGCCTCTGTTTTGGTTGTGTTTTTATGTTTAATTAGTGTTTATGCCAAGTAGAACCGTTGGGAAGACTTGGGGAAAGTCTTTTTGATCTTGCTGTAAAAAATAGAAACTTTAGAGCTCACGAGAATTGCTGCCATTTTTTTTATTGGAGAGTGCTACTTAGTTAATTATTTTTGAAAATAATTAATATATAAATTCTTCACGTACAGCAATTTATTTTAGAATTTTGGGGGTTCCAGAAGTGTTCGAAACCTACAGATTACTACAGATTGTTCTGTTTTTGACAGATTCTGTTTTTCGTGTGTTGTTTGCTTATTTCGATGAATCTATGGCTTGTAATAGAGTTTATGAACCATAGAAAAGTTGGAATATAGTAGGTTTAACACCAATATAAATCAAGAATGAGTTCGTTACAGTACCTTGAGTGGTGGTTTGTTTTCTTTTACTAACGGAGCTCACGAAGATTTTCTTTTAAGTTTTGTGTTGTGATGTTTTCAAGTTTTGGTTAAAGATTTGATGGATTATGGAACAAGGAGTGTCAAGAGCCTAAGCTTGGAGATTCCCAAGGCACCCCAAGGTAAAATCCAAGGACACCAAAAATCCGAAGCTTGGGGATGCCCCAGAAGGCATCCCCTCTTCCATCTTCGTCTATCAGTAACTTTACTTGGAGCTATATTTTTATTCGCCACATGATATGTGTTTTGCTTGGAGAGTCTTGTATGATTTGAGTCTTTGCTTTCTAGTTTACCACAATCATCCTTGATGTACACACCTTTTGGGAGAGACACACATGAATTGGAATTTATTAGAATAATCTATGTGCTTCACTTATATCTTTTGAGCTATATAGTTTTTTGCTCTAGTGTTTCGCTTATATCTTTTAGAGCATGGTGGTGGTTTTATTTTATAGAAATAATTGATCTCTCATGCTTCACTTATATTATTTTGAGAGTCGTTTAGAACAACATGGTAATTTTCTTTTGCTATAATAAAAAAATTCATATAAGTGTATTGAATACTAAGAGAAGTTTGATACTTGATGATTGTTTTGAGATATGGAGATAGTGATATTAAAGTTGCGCTAGTTGAGTAGTTGTGAATTTGAGAAATACTTGTGTTGAATTTTGCAAGTCCCGTAGCATGCACGTATGGTAAACGTTGTGTAACAAATTCGAAACATGAGGTGTTATTTGATTGTCTTCCTTATGAGTGGCGGTCGGGGACAAGCGATGGTCTTTTCCTACCAATCTATCCCCCTAGGAGCATGCGCGTAGTACTTGGTTTTTGATGACTTGTAGATTTTTGCAAAAAGTATGTGAGTTCTTTATGACTAGTGTTGAGTCCATGGTTTATACGTACTCTCACCCTTTCATCATTGCTAGCCTCTTCGGTACCGTGCATTGCCCTTTCTCACAATGAGAGTTGATGCAAACTTCGCCGGTGCATCCAAACCCTCACACATAGACCTCCTTATATCTTCCTCAAAACAGCCACCATTCCTACCTATTATGGCATTTCCATAGCCATTCCGAGATATATTGCCATGTAGCTTTCCACCATTCCGTTCATTATGACACGTATCATCATGGTCATATTTCCTTGCATGATCATGTAGTTGACATCGTATTTGTGGCAAAGACACCATTCATAATTCTTTCATACATGTCACTCATGAGTCATTTCCCATCCTGGTACACCGCCGGAGCCATTCATATAGAGTCAATATCATGTTCTAGTATCGAGTTGTAATGATTGAGTTGTAAATAAATAGAAGTGTGATGATCATCATTAATAGAGCATTGTACCAAAAAAGGAGAAAGGCCAAATAAAAAAAGAGAAAAAGGGAAGGCCCCAAAAAAATATAAAAGAAAATAAAAAGGGGCAATGCTACTATCCTTTTTCCACACTTGTGCTTCAAAGTAGCACCATGATCTTTATGATAGAGAGTCTCTTGTTTTGTCACTTTCATATACTAGTGGGAATTTTTCATTATAGAACTTGGCTTGTATATTCCAACAATGGGCCTCCTCAAGTTCCCTAGGTCTTTGTGAGCAAGCAAGTTGGATGCACACCCACTTAGTTTCTTTTGTTGAGATTTCATACATTTATAGCTCTAGTGCATCCGTTGCATGGCAATCCCTACTCCTTGCATTGACATCAATTGATCGGCATCTCCCTAGCCCATTGATTAGCCATGTCGATGTGAGACTTTCTCCTTTTTTGTCTTCTCCACATAACCCCCTCATTATATTTTATTCCACCCATAGTGCTATATCCATGGCTCACGCTCATGTATTGCATGAAAGTTGAAAAAAGTTTGAGATTACTAAAGTGTGAAACAATTGTTTGGCTTGTCATCGGGGTTGTGCATGATGAGAGCATTCTTGTGTCACAAAAATGGAGCATGACCAAACTATATGATTTTGTAGGGATGAACTTTTTTGGCCATGTTATTTTGAGAAGACATAATTGCTTAGTTAGTATGCTTGTAGTATTATTATTTTTATGTCAATATTAGACTTTTATCTTGAATCTTTCGGATCTAAATATTCATGCCACAATAAAGAAAATTACATTGAAATATGTTAGGAAGCATTCCACATCAAAAATTCTGTTTTTATCATTTACCTACTCGAGGACGAGCGGGAATTAAGCTTGGGGATGCTTGATACGTCTCCAAACGTATCTATAATTTTTTATTGTTCCATGCTATATTATATTCTGTTTTGGATGTTTAATGGGCTTTATTATACACTTTTATATAATTTTTGGGACTAACCTATTAACCGGAGGCCCAGCCCAAACTGCTGTTTTCGCCTATTTCAGTGTTCCATAGAAAAAGAATATCAAACGGAGTCCAAACGTAATGAAACCTTCGGGAGCGTGATTTTTGGAACAAACGTGATCCAGAGGACTTGGAGTGGATGTCAAGCAATCAACGAGGAGGCCACGAGGCAGGGGGCATGCCTACCCCCTGGGCACACCCTCCACCATCGTGGGCCTCTTGTTGCTCCACCGACCTACTTCTTCCTCCTATTTATATCCATATACCCCGCAAACATCCAGGAGCACCACGAAACCCTATTTCCACCGCCACAACCTTATGTACCCAAGAGATCCCATCTTGGGGCCTTTTACGGAGCTCCACCGAAGGGGGCATTGATCACGGAGGGCCTCTACATCAACTCCATGGCCCCTCCGATGATGTGTGAGTAGTTTACCTCAGACCTTCGGGTCCACAGTGATTAGCTAGATGGCTTGTTCTCTCTCTTTGGATCTCAATACAAAGTTCTCCTCGATTCTCTTGGAGATCTATTTGATGTAATCTTCTTTTGCGGTGTGTTTGTCGAGATCCGATGAATTGTGGGTTTCTGATCTAGATTATCTATGAACATTATTTGAATCTGCTCTGAATTCTTTTATGTATGTTTGGTTTATCTTTGCAAGTCTCTTCGAATTATCAGTTTGGTTTGGCCTACTAGATTGATATTTCTTGCAATGGGATAAGTTCTTAGCTTTGGGTTCAATCTTGCGGTGCTCGATCCTAGTGACAGTAGGGGAAACGACACGTATTGTATTGTTGCCATCGAGGATAACAAGATGGGGTTTATTTCATATTGCATGAATTTATCTCTCTACATCATGTCATCTTGCTTAAGGCGTTACTCTGTTCTTATGAACTTAATACTCTAGATGCACGTTGGATAGCGGTCAATGTGTGGAGTAATAGTAGTAGATGCAGGCAGGAGTCGGTCTACTTGTCAGGGACGTGATGCCTATATACATGATCATGCCTAGATATTCTCATAACTATTCTCAATTCTATCAATTGCTCGACAGTAATTTGTTCACCCACCGTCATATTTATGCTATCTTGAGAGAAGCCACTAGTGAAACCTATGGCCCTGGGTCTATTTTCCATCATACAAGTTTCCAATCTATTTTATTTTGCAATCTTACTTTCAATCTATATCGTAAAAATACCAAAAATACTTATCTTATTATTATCATCTCTATCAGATCTCACTCTTGCAAGTGGCCATGAAGGGATTGACAACCCCTTTATCGCATTGGTTGTGAGGTTCTTATTTGTTTGTGTAGGTACGAGGTGACTCGCGCGTGGTCTCCTACTGGATTGATACCTTGGTTCTCAAAAACTAAGGGAAATACTTACGTTGCTTTACGGCACCACCCTTTCCACTTCAAGGGAAAACCAACGCAGTGCTCAAGAGGTAGCAAGGGGGCACGCGCCCTGCCCTGGCCGGCCCCTCTCTCTCCACTAGGGCCCAACAAGGCCAATTAACCCCTGGGGGTTCCAGTAACCCCTCCGGCACTCCGGTAAAATCCTGATTTCACCCGAAACTCTTCCGATGTCCGAATGTAGGCTTCCAATATATCAATCTTCATGTCTCGACCATTTCAAGACTCCTTGTCATGTCCGTGTTCATATCCGGGACTCCGAACTACCTTCGGTACATCAAAACATATAAACTCGTAATACCGATCGTCACAGAACTTTAAGCGTGCGGGGGTTCGAGAACTATGTAGACATGACCGAGACATGTTTTCGGTCAATAACCAATAGCGGAACCTGGATGCTCATATTGATTCCTACATATTCTACGAAGATCTTTGTCGGTCAAACCGCATAACAATATACGTTGTTCCCTTTGTCATCGGTATGTTACTTGCCCGAGATTCGATCGTCGGTATCTCAATACCTAGTTCAATCTCGTTACCGGCAAGTCTCTTTACTCGTTCTATAATGCAACATCCCACAGCTAACTCATTAGTCACATTGCTTGCAAGGCTTATAGTGATGTGCATTACAGAGAGGGCCCAGAGATACCTCTCCGACAATCGGAGTGACAAATCCTAATCTCGAAATACGCCAACCCAACATATACCTTTGGAGACACCTGTAGAGCTCCTTTATAATCACCCAGTTACGTTGTGACGTTTGGTAGCACCCAAAGTGTTCCTCCGGCAAACGGGAGTTGCATAATCTCATAGTCATAGGAACATGTATAAGTCATGAAGAAAGCAATAGCAACATACTAAACGATCGGGTGCTAAGCTAATGGAATGGGTCATGTCAATCAGATCATTCAACTAATGATGTGACCTCGTTAATCAAATAACAACTTATTGTTCATGGTTAGGAAACATAACCATCTTTGATTAACGAGCTAGTCAAGTAGAGGCATACTAGTGACACTTTGTTTGTCTATGTATTCACACATGTATTATGTTTCCGGTTAATACAATTCTAGCATGAATAATAAACATTTATCATGATTATAAGGAAATAGATAATAACTTTATTATTGCCTCTAGGGCATATTTCCTTCAGTCTCCCACTTGCACTAGAGTCAATAATCTAGATTATACTGTAATGATTCTAACACCCATGGAGCCTTGGTGCTGATCATGTTTTGCTCGTGGAAGAGGCTTAGTCAACGGGTCTGCAACATTCAGATCCATATGTATCTTGCAAATCTCTATGTCTCCCACCTGGACTAGATCCCGGATGGAATTGAAGCTTCTCTTGATGTGTTTGGTTCTTTTGTGAAATCTGGATTCCTTTGCCAAGGCAATTGCACCAGTATTGTCACAAAAGATTTTCATTGGACCCGATGCACTAGGTATGACACCTAGATCGGATATGAACTCCTTCATCCAGACTCCTTCATTTGCTGCTTCCGAAGCAGCTATGTACTCCGCTTCACATGTAGATCCCGCTACGACGCTTTGTTTAGAACTGCACCAACTGACAGCTCCACCGTTTAATGTAAACACGTATCCGGTTTGCGATTTAGAATCGTCCGGATCAGTGTCAAAGCTTGCATCAACGTAACCTTTTATGGTGAGCTCTTTGTCACCTCCATATACGAGAAACATATCCTTAGTCCTTTTCAGGTATTTCAGGATGTTCTTGACCGATGTCCAGTGATCCACTCCTGGATTACTTTGATACCTCCCTGCTAAACTTATAGCAAGGCACACATCAGGTCTGGTACACAGCATTGCATACATGATAGATCCAATGGCTGATGCATAGGGAACATCTTTCATATTCTCTCTATCTTCTGCAGTGGTCGGGCATTGAGTCTTACTCAACTTCACACCTTGTAACACAGGCAAGAACCCTTTCTTTGCTTGATCCATTTTGAACTTCTTCAAAACTTTGTCAAGGTATGTGCTTTGTGAAAGTCCAATTAAGCGTCTTGATCTATCTCTATAGATCTTAATGCCTAATATGTAAGCAGCTTCACCGAGGTCTTTCATTGAAAAACTCTTATTCAAGTATCCCTTTATGCTATCCAGAAATTCTATATCATTTCCAATCAGCAATATGTCATCCACATATAATACCAGAAATGCTACAGAGCTCCCACTCACTTTCTTGTAAATACAGGCTTCTCCGAAAGTCTGTATAAAACCAAATGCTTTGATCACACTATCAAAACGTTTATTCCAACTCCGAGAGGCTTGCACCAGTCCATAAATGGATCGCTGGAGCTTGCACACTTTGTTAGCTCCCTTTGGATCGACAAAACCTTCTGGTTGCATCATATACAACTCTTCTTCCAGAAATCCATTCAGGAATGCAGTTTTGACATCCATCTGCCAAATTTCATAATCATAAAATGCGGCAACCGCTAACATGATTCGGACGGACTTAAGCATCGCTACGGGTGAGAAGGTCTCATCGTAGTCAATCCCTTGAACTTGCCGAAAACCTTTTGCGACAAGTCGAGCTTTGAAGACAGTAACATTACCATCAGCGTCAGTCTTCTTCTTAAAGATCCATTTATTCTCAATTGCTTGCCGATCATCGGGCAAGTCAACCAAAGTCCATACTTTGTTCTCATACATGGATCCCATCTCAGATTTCATGGCTTCAAGCCACTATGCGGAATCTGGGCTCACCATCGCTTCTTCATAGTTCGTAGGTTCATCATGATCTAGTAGCATGACTTCCAGAACAGGATTACCGTACCACTCTGGTGCGGATCTTACTCTGGTTGATCTATGAGGTTCAGCAGTATCTTGATCTAAAGTTTCATGATCATTATCATTGGCTTCCTCACTAACTGGTGTAGGTGTCACTGAAACAGTTTTCTGTGATGTACTACTTTCCAGTAAGGGAGCAGGTACAGTTACCTCGTCAAGTTCTACTTTCCTCCCACTCACTTCTTTCGAGAGAAACTCCTTCTCTAGAAAGGATCCATTCTTAGCAACGAATGTCTTGCCTTCGGATCTGTGATAGAAGGTGTACCCAACAGTTTCCTTTGGGTATCCTATGAAGACACATTTCTCCGATTTGGGTTCGAGCTTATCAGGTTGAAGCTTTTTCACATAAGCATCGCAGCCCCAAACTTTAAGAAACGACAACTTTGGTTTCTTGCCAAACCACAGTTCATAAGGCGTCGTCTCAACGGATTTTGATGGTGCCCTATTTAACGTGAATGCAGCCGTCTCTAGAGCATAACCCCAAAACGATAGCGGTAAATTAGTAAGAGACATCATAGATCGCACCATATCTAGTAAAGTACGATTACGACGTTCGGACACACCATTACGCTGTGGTGTTCCGTGTGGCGTGAGTTGCGAAACTATTCCACAGTTTTTCAAATGTACACCAAACTCGTAACTCAAATATTCTCCTCCACGATCAGATCGTAGAAACTTTATTTTCTTGTTACGCTGATTTTCAACTTCACTCTGAAATTCTTTGAACTTTTCAAATGTTTCAGACTTATGTTTCATTAAGTAGATATATCCATATCTGCTTAAATCATCTGTGAAGGTGAGAAAATAACGATATCTGCCACGAGCCTCAATATTCATCGGACCACATACATCGGTATGTATGATTTCCAACAAATCTGTTGCTCTCTCCATAGTACCGGAGAACGGTGTTTTAGTCATCTTGCCCATAAGGCACGGTTCGCAAGTACCAAGTGATTCATAATCAAGTGGTTCCAAAAGTCCATCAGTATGGAGTTTCTTCATGCGCTTTACACCGATATGACCTAAACGACAGTGCCACAAATAAGTTGCACTTTCATTATCAACTCTGCATCTTTTGGCTTCAACATTATGAATATGTGTATTACTACTATCGAGATTCAATAAAAATAGACCACTCTTCAAGGGTGCATGACCATAAAAGATATTACTCATATAAATAGAACAACCATTATTCTCTGATTTAAATGAATAACCGTCTCGCATTAAACAAGATCCAGATATAATGTTCATGCTCAACGCTGGCACCAAATAACAATTATTTAGGTCTAATATTAATCCCGAAGGTAGATGTAGAGGTAGCGTGCCGACCGCGATCACATCGACTTTGGAACCGTTTCCCACGCGCATCGTCACCTCGTCCTTTGCCAGTGCCCACTTATTCCGTAGTCCCTGTTTCGAGTTGCAAATATTAGCAACAGAACCAGTATCAAATACCCAGGTGCTACTGTGAGCTCTAGTAAGGTACACATCAATAACATGTATATCACATATACCTTTGTTCACCTTGCCATCCTTCTTATCCGCCAAATACTTGGGGAAGTTCCGCTTCCAGTGACCAGTCTGCTTGCAGTAGAAGCACTCAGTTTCAGGCTTCGGTCCAAACTTGGGTTTCTTCTCCTGAGCAGCAACTTGCTTGCCGTTCTTCTTGAAGTTCCCCTTCTTCTTCCCTTTGCCCTTTTTCTTAAAACTAGTGGTCTTGTTAACCATCAACACTTGATGCTCCTTCTTGATTTCTACCTCCGCAACTTTCAGCATTGCGAAGAGCTCGGGAATAGTCTTGTTCATCCCTTGCATATTATAGTTCATCACGAAGCTCTTGTAGCTTGGTGGCAGTGATTGGAGAATTCTGTCAATGACGCAATCATCCGGAAGATTAACTCCCAATTGAATCAAGTGATTATTATACCCAGACATTTTGAGTATATGCTCACTGACAGAACTGTTCTCCTCCATCTTGCAGCTATAGAACTTATTGGAGACTTCATATCTCTCAATCCGGGCATTTGCTTGAAATATTAACTTCAACTCCTGGAACATCTCATATGCTCCATGACGTTCAAAACGTCGTTGAAGTCCCGATTCTAAGCCGTAAAGCATGGCACACTGAACTATCGAGTAGTCATCAGCTTTGCTCTGCCAGACGTTCATAACATCTGGTGTTGCTCCAGCAGCAGGCCTGGCACCCAGCGGTGCTTCCAGGACGTAATTCTTCTGAGCAGCAATGAGGATAATCCTCAAGTTACGGACCCAGTCCGTGTAATTGCTACCATCATCTTTCAACTTTGCTTTCTCAAGGAACGCATTAAAATTCAACGGAACAACAGCACGAGCCATCTATCTACGATCAACATAAACAAGCAAGATACTATCAGGGACTAACTTCATGATAAATTTAAGTTCAATTAATCATATTACCAAAGAACTCCCACTTAGATAGACATCCCTCTAATCTTCTAAGTGATTACGTGATCCAAATCAACAAAACCATAACCGATCATCACGTGAGATGGAGTAGTTTTCAATGGTGAACATCGTTTATGTTGATCATATCTACTATATGATTCACGCTCGACCTTTCAGTCTCCGTGTTCCGAGGCCATATCTGCATATGCTAGGCTCATCAAGTTTAACCTGAGTATTCTGCTTGTGCAAAAACTGGCTTGCACCCGTTGTAGATGGACATAGAGCTTATCACACCCGATCATCACGTGGTGTCTGGGCACGACGAACTTTGGCAACGGTGCATACTCAGGGAGAACACTTCTTGATAATTTAGTGAGAGATCATCTTATAATGCTACCGTCAATCAAAGCAAGATAAGATGCATAAAAAAGATAAACATCACATGCAATCAATTTAAGTGATATGATATGGCCATCATCATCTTGTGCTTGTGATCTCCATCTCCGAAGCACCGTCATGATCACCATCGTCACCGGCGCGACACCTTGATCTCCATCGTAGCATCGTTGTCGTCTCGCCAATCTTATGCTTCCACGACTATCACTACCATTTAGTAATAAAGTAAAGAATTACATCGCGATTGCATTGCATACAATAAAGCGACAACCATATGGCTCCTGCCAGTTGCCGATAACTCGGTTACAAAACATGATCATCTCATACAATAAAATTCAGCATCATGCCTTGACCATATCACATCACAACATGCCCTGCAAAAACAAGTTAGACGTCCTCTACTTTGTTGTTGCAAATTTTACGTTGCTGCTACGGGCTTAAGTAAGAACCAATCTCACCTACGCATCAAAACCACAACGATAGTTTGTCAAATAGACTCCGTTTTAACCTTCGCAAGGACCGGGCGTAGCCATACTTGATTCAACTAAAGTTGGAGAGACAGTCGCCCGCAAGCCATCTATGTGCAACCGGTCTCGCGTAAGCGTACGCGTAAGGTTGGTCCGGGTCGTCTCGTCCAACAATATCGCCGAACCAAAGTATGACATGCTGGTAGGCAGTATGACTTGTATCGTCCACAACTCACTTGTGTTCTACTCGTGCATATAACATCAACATAAATAACCTAGGCTCGGATGCCACTGTTGGGTTTCGTAGTAATTTCAAAAAATTTCCTACGCACACGCAAGATCATGTGATGCATAGCAACGAGGGGGAAGAGTGTTGTCTACGTACCCAACGCAGACCGACTAGGGAAGCGATGACACGACGTAGAGGAAGTAGTCGTACGTCTTCACGATCCAACCGATCAAGCACCGAAACTACGGCACCTCCGAGTTCGAGCACACGTTCAGCTCGATGACGATCCCTGGACTCCGATCCAGCAAAGTGTCGGGGAAGAGTTCCATCAGCACGACGGCGTGGTGACGATCTTGATGTACTACAGCAGCAGGGCTTCGCCTAAACTCCGCTACAGTATTATCGAGGAATATGGTGGCAGGGGGCACCGCACACGGCTAAGGAATAGATCACGTGGATCAACTTGTGTGTCTAGAGGTGCCCCCTGCCCCCGTATATAAAGGATCCAAGGGGGAGGGCTGGCCGGCCAAGGAGGAGGGCGCAGGAGAGTCCTACTCCCTCTGGGAGTAGGATCCCCCCCCCAATCCTAGTCGGAATAGGATTCGCGGAGGGGGAAAAGAGGAGGAGGGGGCCGGCCACCTCTCCTAGTCCTAATAGGACTAGGGGAAGGGGGAGGCGCACAGCCCATCTAGGGCAGCCCCTTCTCTTTTCCACTAAGGCCCACTATGGCCCATATAGCTCCCGGGGGGTTCCGGTAACCCTCCCGGTATTCCGGTAAAATCCCGATTTCACCCGGAACACTTCCGATATCCAAACATAGGCTTCCAATATATCAATCTTCACGTCTCGATCATTTCGAGACTCCTCGTCATGTCCGTGATCACATCCGGGACTCCGAACAACCTTCGGTACATCAAAATGCATAAACTCATAATATAACTGTCATCGTAACCTTAAGCGTGCGGACCCTACGGGTTCGAGAACAATGTAGACATGACCGAGACACGTCTCCGGTCAATAACCAATAGCGGGACCTGGATGCCCATATTGGCTCCTACATATTCTACGAAGATCTTTATCGGTCAGCCCGCATAACAACATACGTTGTTCCCTTTGTCATCGGTATGTTACTTGCCCGAGATTCGATCGTCGGTATCCAATACCTAGTTCAATCTCGTTACCGGCAAGTCTCTTTACTCGTTCCGTAATACATCATCTCACAACTAACATATTAGTTGTAATGCTTGCAAGGCTTATGTGATGTGTATTACCGAGAGGGCCCAGAGATACCTCTCCGACAATCGGAGTGACAAATCCTAATCTCGAAATACGCCAACCCAACATTTACCTTTGGAGACACCTGTAGAGCTCCTTTATAATCACCCAGTTACGTTGTGACGTTTGGTAGCACGTACCCAAAGTGTTCCTCCGGTAAACGGGAGTTGCATAATCTCATAGTTATAGGAACATGTATAAGTCATGAAGAAAGCAATACAACATACTAAACGATCGGGTGCTAAGCTAATGGAATGGGTCATGTCAATCAGATCATTCACTAATGATGTGATCGTTAATCAAATAACAACTTATTGTTCATGGTTAGGAAACATAACCATCTTTGATTAACGAGCTAGTCAAGTAGAGGCATACTAGTGACACTTGTTTGTCTATGTATTCACACATGTATTATGTTTCCGGTTAATACAATTCTAGCATGAATAATAAACATTTATCATGATTATAAGGAAATAGATAATAACTTTATTATTGCCTCTAGGGCATATTTCCTTGCACTTTTGCCATGCTTGTTTGAACCTGTTATTGAGTGAATTAGCCGTGGCACAGTGTATCTTTTGCTAAGCTTCTTGAATGGATCCCTGCCATGTTTGAGTGCTGTAGCATATTTATCTTGATCCATTTAGATGGCTACTTGGTGTTTATCGCAGACTGGTACCATATTTGTTTTGCTTGCCATTTTCAAACCGTGCATCCGATTCCGGTGATCTTTATATCGTTTTCAACCGAAATCACCTCATCTTTCTAGTGGCACTCTTGGATTTCTAAGAAGAGGCCAGGTTCAATCATTCCTTTGCAAATCATGCATATGCATCACATACCGCATCCCGCATATCATACCATGTTCATGTGTTGGTTGTTTACTATGTTGTGTGCTTCTTTCCGGTGTTGCTTCTTCGGGTTGGTTCCGGTAACGTCGCGTTTGTGAGGACCCGTTCGACTACGTCCGTTTGTCTTCTTCATGGACTCGTTCTTCTTCCTTGCGGGATTTCAGGCAAGATGACCATACCCTCGAAATCACTTCTATCTTTGCTTGCTAGTTGCTCGCTCTTTTTCTATGCCTATGTTGCGATACCTACCACTTGCTTATCATGCCTCCCATATAGTTAAACCAAGCCTCTAATCCACCTTGTCCTAGCAAACCGTTGTTTGGCTATGTTACCGCTTTGCTCAGCCCCTCTTATAACGTTGTTAGTTGCAGGTGAAGATTGGAGCTTGTTCCATGTTGGAACATGGATATTTTGTTGGGATATCACAATATCTCTTATTTAATTAATGCATCTATATATTTGGTAAAGGGTGGAAGGCTCGGCCTTATGCCTGGTGTTTCGTTCCACTCTTGCCGCCCTAGTTTCCGTCATATCGGTGTTATGTTCCCGGATTTTGCGTTCCTTACACGGTTGGGTTATAATGGGAACCCCTTGACAGTTCGCTTTGAATAAAACTCCTCCAGCAAGGCCCAACCTTGGTTTTACCATTCGCCACCTAGCCTTTTTCCCTTGGGAGTCGCGCATCCCGAGGGTCATCTTTATTTTTAAACCCCTGGGCCAGTGCTTGTCTAAGTGTTGGTCCAACCCAGAGCACCATGCAGGGCCGTCCCTTGGCAACTTGGGTTACATTGGCTCCCGTACGCTTAGCTTATCCGGTGTGCCCTGAGAACGAGATATGTGCAGCTCCTATCGGGATGTCGGCGCATCGGGTGGTCTTGCTGGACTTGTTTTACCATTGTCGAGGATGTCTTGTAACCGAGATTCCGAGTCTGATCGGGTCTTCTCGCTAGAAGGAATATCCTTCGTTGACCGTGAGAGCTTGTGATGGGCTAAGTTGGGACACCCCTGCAGGGTTTGAACTTTCAAAAGCCGTGCCCGCGGTTATGGGCAGATGGGAATTTGTTAATGTCCGGTTGTAGAAAACCTGAAGTTGACCTTAATTAAAATACATCAACCGCGTGTGTAACCATGATGGTCTCTTTCCGGCGGAGTCCGGGAAGTGAACACGGTGTTGGAGTTATGCTTGACGTAGGTTGTTTTAGGATCACTTCTTGATCATAGTTTCTCAAACGTGCTTTGCCTTCTCTTCCCGCTCTCATTTGCGTATGTTTAGCCACCATATATGCTAGTCGCTTGCTGCAGCTCCACATCATACCTTTACCTTACCTATAAGCTTAAGTAGTCTTGATCGCGAGGGTGTGAGATTGTTGAGTCCCCGTGACTCACAGTTACTTCCAAAACCAGTTTGCAGGTGTCGATGTTACCGAGCAGGTGACGCAACCAAGCTCAAGGAGGAGCTCGATGAAGATCTTGTCCTTTGTGTTGTTTCATTCTATTTGATCAGTAGTGGAGCCCGGTTGGGGTCGATCGGGGATCTGTGTAGCTTTTGGGGTAGTCTTCTTTTATTTTGGTTCCGTAGTCGGACCTTGATTGTATCTGGTTGATGTAATGCTTTATTCATGTAATTGAGTGAAGTGGCGATTGTAAGCCAACTATGTATCTCTTTCCCTTATTGTATTACATGGGTTGTGTGAAGATTACCTCACTTGCGACATTGCTTTCATTGCGGTTATGCCTCTAAGTCGTGCTTCGACACGTGGGAGATATAGCCGCATCGAGGGCGTTAAGTTGGTAATTAGAGCCTTCCCCGACCTTAGGAGCCCCCTGCTTGATCAAATCGCTGGCGTTATTGAGTCTAGAAATGTTTTGAGTCATTTAGGAATTATATATATGGGAGAGTTTAGGAATTCTTTTTACTGCTCAGTCCCTTCGTCGCTCTGGTGAGGCATCCTGACGTAGAGTTTTGACTCTTCTCTTCTCAAATTTCACTAAAAAAAATTTTAGGATCACGCGGGTATCTTGGAATCGTTCCGATGGTTTTGTGACGAGAACATTGTTCTTGGTGCCTCCTGACATTTAGGGGTTGTGGCAGCGTCCCGGGGAGTTGAGCTCCGAGGTGTTGTCGTCACAATTTTATCGTTGCAGTTCTGGAATACCTGAGATTAGTTTCGCCGACATCGAAAATCTCTTTTATGCAGTTGTTGGTGAGATAACCTCGACGCCACCCAGTACTGGGCCGGGAGTTCGGGAGTATTGCCATAACTTGTATAACGGATGCTTTTCGAAGGTTGAGGTAGATGATTTCCGAAGGTTTCTTCGTTATGTGTTGAAGGATGGATACAACTGGATGTAGGATTTGTTAGTTATGGGTGAGATATTATGCTTCCCCTGTATCCCCAACACCTGATTGCATAACCGGAAAATTTCGGGAGTTTATAAGTGGGAATTCAAGTAGCTCTTAGGATATCTTTCCGACAGATGTATGATATGAAATTGGGGTTCGACGTCTAGTGGTCCGCCTATCCACGGTTGGTTTTACAGTGGTCTCGTTGTGTCTTAAAGAGTCCTTGGCTATGCCGACTCGGGGACGCTTCGTATGTCATGTGCACTGCCTTGTACATGATGGTGTTGTACGATCGAGCCCGTGTAGGCCCCACCACAAAAACTTCGGACGAAATCTCTATCATATGTTTGTTCCGGCTTATTTCGCAAGCCAATCCTTTGTTTTGTTTTGAGTTGTGGTATTCGAGTTGCTTCAATGTCAAGTGTTGATTCCATACCTTCCCCAAATGGTGTTCTCATACTCCGATGTGAATACCAATCCTTCATGATAATCGAGATTGTTATGTCAATCCTTTTCACCGGTGTGTTTCTCTTCTAGTGGATCCGATCACTTCAATATTCGCAACATCAATTATCAGTTCTTCTCAACGGTGTTTGCTTCATCCGTTCCAAGTTGTCTTTGTTTTCCCACCCACCCACCCTTTTTCTTCGAGGACCCAGATTTCTTTTCCAACTATCCATTTTATCGATGGAAGTCTCTCCATTCTTTTCCTTCATGTTCCTACACGGTGGTTCTCTTGAAGATGCTCTACTCGTTCGTCATTCTTCATTCTTTTCTTCTCCGGTGGAATCAAGTCAAGATTTCAGTGTTGATCATATTCTTTTTCCGTATTTCAAATGCTTTTCTTATGCCGGTGCACCTCATAATCATTCCCCGCTTGATATTCATTTGTTCCGGAGTGCTCAAGATATCTTGAAGATTCGTGTTTCCACTCTGCTTTCGTTCCATTCAACCGGTGCTTTCTCTCTTTTAAATCGTTCTACGGTGTATCTTTTGAGTGGGCCCTAACCCACAGGTCTTTTCCCAGGATCTTACCTGACTCTTCTTATTCTCCCGGAGTTTTTCTCAAATCTTCTAAAGTGTGACGTAAGTATGAATTATCATCAGTCAAATGCCTTTCTCCAAGATCTTTCAAAATTCTTTCATCAGTGGTTCAACCTCTTCGCTTTTGATTCTTCCGGAGTGTCTCAACAATTCACGGTGCTGTTTCTCATCGTCATTCTCAGATTTTGAAGACCGAAGAAGAGTTTTTCCTCCATATCTTATCTGTTCTCTCGAAGATTCGTCATTCTAGCTTGTTGCCTTCCTATCATAACTGTTTTCGATTGTGAGAATTCTTTTCACCCATCCGGAGCAATTCAAGAGTCTTCTCAGTTTGATTATCCGGAGTCCATAAATTCAGGTTTATTCGTTCCAGCTTTCAGCTCTCATACTCAAAATCTTACCGGTGCGTCATTCAACTACGCTCTCTAATCAGCTCGTAATCTCTTCGTTCTCATGGATCTAAATTCTCTCAAACATCTTCGTTCATTTGCTAATTCTTACCGGTGATTCACCCCTTTACTTCGTTCATTTCCAATTCTTACGGTGGCTATTCAGGATTTTTCTTCCTTGCTATAACATCTAGTTATTCGTTGTCAATCCTAACGGTGGTTCGTGCAAGAGTTCTTGTCATTCGTTATCATATATATTCATTCATTCTTCCCAATCCTACCGGTAACTTGTTGAAGACGTTCTCAAGTTATGCTATATCTATCTTAATCCTTTCTACGAGAATAAGTAGTGTGCCAAATCCATTGTTTATCATCAATTTAATTGATGAAGGACAAGCATAATGTAATTCTTATTCTTGTTTCATCCTAATGATTAATTCTTTATTCCGGAGGCCCTTCAAATTCTCGGTTTCATTTGTTTCATCTTCTCTTTTCCCCGGAGTTCCAACCTCTTTCAATTATATTATCACGGAGATCTCTATCTAAATCATTGCAAGGCTTCAATCCTATTCTTTTCATCATTCAATTATTTTGGATCATTCTTTTATTACCGGAGTTCTTCATGAAGGTTCTACATGATGGATTCATTAAGGATTTAATTCCTTCTCGAAGTGTTCATCGACATTCTTTGCTAAGAAGCTCAAGTTTTCTTCATCTTGCTATCCGGAGTGCAATTCTTTCTTCCGTATTCATTGGAGGTGGTATTATGTCATTCTTGATAATTTGAGTTCATGTTTCATGATTCACATGTTGTTAAGAATGAGGTATTTTAAATCCATCAATATCTTCATTGGAATTATCTTGGGTTATATTTCACCTAAACTTTCCCTAAGGATTGTTGCTATTTATGGTGCTTATAAATGACCCAAGTTCTTCATTTATCCTCCCGGTGAATAAGTTTCTCGTCTCCTTGTTCTTATCAATCCAATTTTTTTCCCGTGAGTGGCAGGTCACTCATAATTTGAGATGTATTCCATAAGACCATATCAAGCTTATTATTTTCGTTGTTGGTTTTCCAACAACTCCGTTCTAGCATTTGTTGTAAGCGTGCTCCCTCAAGATCTTGTTTCTCGTAGTTCATTCCATTCCATTCTTACTTTTGTTCCGGAGGCTTTGTGATGTTGCTCTCTTCAACCCATCTTTTCGTTCTGTCAGGATCGTGTTCTTTTCCTGGTTTATCCATTTAACCGGAGTGTTGTGCGCCTTTGCCCGACCTTTTTCATTTTATCAAGTCTTGCATCCCTTCTCAACCGGAGTGCTGTTCGAATTTGTTCTTCCTTGTTCCTCTGTCTTAACGGAGTGCTTTCAACTTTGTTCTTCTCCCTGGCTTTCTTTCTTTCTTTCATTTTGCTCAACCTTTTCAAGGTTCTTTGGTTTCACTCGTTTGTCAAAGAAGCAAATTAGTTTTACCTCTTCTCTTTCTCTTCCGTTTTCCCCTCCGGTGCCATTCTAGATCTCAGGACGAGATCCTCTCGTAGTGGTGGAGTGTTGTAACGCCCCGAAACCAATGTGCCAGGTGTCCTGTAGTTATTCGCTGTTGTTGCGTTGTCATTGCTTGCGTGTCATGCACTGCATATCATGTCATCATGTGCATTTCATTTGCATACATGTTCGTCCCATGCATCCGAGCATTTTCCCCGTTGTTCGTTTTGTAATCCGGCGCTCCTATGTCACCCGGTGTCCCTTTCTACCTCTTTTCGTGTGCGGGCGTTAAACGTTTTCGGATTGGACCGAGACTTGTCATGCGGCCTTGGTTTACTACCGGTAGACCGCCTGTCAAGTTTCTCGCCATTTGGACTTCGTTTGATACTCCAACGGTTAACCGAGGGACCGAAAAGGCCTCGTGTGTGTTGCAGCCCAACACCCCTCCAATTTGGCCCAAAACCCACCTAAACCTCCTCCATCATCTCGGTCGTTCGATCACGATCGCGTGGCCGAAAACCGCACCTCATTTGGACTATCCTACCTCCCTCTACCTATAAATATGTGGCCTCCCCTGAAATTCGCGGACGAAACCCTAGCCTCCTTCTTCCTCCGCGCGCCGGACAACGTCCGCCGGCGTCGGACGTCTCCGGCTTGTCCCGCCGCCGCCACATGTCCTCCTCCCATTGGTTCGGACGCCCCCTCTCACCGCGCGGCCCGGGGAGCCCGGAGCCGGCCCCCGCGGCCCAGCGCGCCGCCGCCCGATGCTTGAGGCCGTGCCGCCCGCGCTCTTCCTCACCGCGACGGCCGTCGTCGTCGTCCACCTTCCGCCGCCACCGCGCCGGCTCACCACGCCAGTCCGCCGTCCTCCACCATCGTCCCGCGCCTCCACGCCTCCCCGCCGGGCGCCGCCGCCGCCATGCGCCGCCATCGCCGGCGCCGAGCCCCCCCGGCGAGCTCCTTCCTCTCCCTCACTGCTCCGGCCACCTCCCTCGTCTCCGGCAACCCAACTCCGGTGAACTGCTACAGTAACGGCGAGATCCAGATCTGGATCTGAGAATCTCCACGGTTGACTTTTTCCCTACTAACCCTAGAATTTTTTCAATCTTCATCATGTTGTATCTCTGCATCCGTAACTCCGATTTGCACGTGTAGCATATCAAAATGTTCGTCTCGACGAGTAAATCATTTCATCTCATTGCATCATTTTCATTTGAGCTCATCTTGATGCCCGAAATGCTGTTGGAAGATGGCTATGTGGTGAATTTGTCAGATCTGTTTCAGCAAATAACTATTTGTCATTTTTGCCATGTTTAATGTGTGCAGGATTTGATCCTGAGCTCTACATGTGTTTTGTTATATGCCATGCCATCTTTACAGGGGTGTGTGCCATCTATTTTTGTGACATTTGTGGTGACTAGCACAAGCATGCAAAGTAGCATAATCGGTAATGCTGATTTCAGGGACTTAGAATTTCACTAAGTCCTTGTTCTGTTTTTGTTGTTATGCCATATGTTCATGTTGTTTCCTAGTGAGCCGTGCCTCGTTTGAGGATGATCAGTAAGGATGTTTTGTTAACATTGTGGTGCTCTATCCATCCATATCTTTGTTTGCATTTATGGAGCACCCTAGCTTGAGCCAATCGAGCTCTACTTTTGCTATAAAATGTTCCTGGCAGATTGTTAACTTGTTTAGCGATTTTGCCGAGGATGTTGCTATTGATCCGTGCATGCTATGTTGTAGTTCTTGACATGTCTAGTTTCTATGCCATGTCTTCTTGATGGTTGTATGCTTAGTTTGTCATGCCATGCTCTGTAGTGTGTGCATCGAGCTCCTAAACATGCCTACTCGTTAACTGATTTGCATGCTCCAGTTTTTCACTAAGTCTTAGATCTGTTTATGTTTTTGCTATGTTCACATGCTTGCAATTGTATTCTCTGATCCCTTTTGGCTCAAGGTCACTAAGGGACTTTTGTTAAGTGCTTTGAGTAGCTTCATGCCATGCCTTGCTTTGCCATGTTAAGTTCCTGTAGCATGTAGTTTTCGTGCTCTAAACATTGCTTTTCTGATGATAAATTCTAGACTTGTGTTAACTTCACTAAGTCTGAAATCTGTTATCGTTTGCACTTTTGCCATGCTTGTTTGAACCTGTTATTGAGCGAATTAGCCGTAGCTCAGTGTACATCTTTTGTTAAGCTTCTTGAATGGATCCCTGCCATGTTTGAGTGATGTAGCATATTTATCTTGATGCATTTAGATGGCTACTTGCTGTTTATCGCAGACCGGTGCCATATTTGTTTTGCTTGCCATTTCCAAACCGTGCATCCGATTCCGGTGATCTTTATATCGTTTTCAACCGAAATCACCTCATCTTTACAGTGGCACTCTTGGATTTCCAAGCTGAGGCCAGGTTCAATTATTCCTTTGCAAATCATGCATATGCATCACATACCGCATCCCGCATATCATACCATGTTCATGTGTTAGTTGTTTACTATGTTGTGTGCTTCTTTTTGGTGTTGCTTCTTCGGGTTGGTTCCGGTAACGTCGCGTTTGTGAGGACCCGTTCGACTACATCCGTTTTTCTTCTTCATGGACTCGTTCTTCTTCCTTGCGGGATTTCAGGCAAGGTGACCATACCCTCGAAATCACTTCTATCTTTGCTTGCTAGTTGCTCGCTCTTTTGCTATGCCTATGCTGCGATACCTACCACTTGCTTATCATGCCTCCCATATTGTTAAACCAAGCCTCTAATCCACCTTGTCCTAGCAAACCTTTGTTTGGCTATGTTACCACTTTGCTCAACCCCTCTTATAACGTTGTTAGTTGCAGGTGAAGATTGGAGCTTGTTCCATGTTGGAACATGGATATTTTGTTGGGATATCACAATATCTCTTATTTAATTAATGCATCTATATACTTGGTAAAGGGTTGAAGGCTCGGCCTTATGCCTGGTGTTTTGTTCCACTCTTGCCTCCCTAGTTTCCGTCATATCGGTGTTATGTTCCCGGATTTTGCGTTCCTTACACGGTTGGGTTATAATGGGAACCCCTTGACAGTTCGGTTTGAATAAAACTCCTCCAGCAAGGCCCAACCTTGGTTTTACCATTCGCCACCTAGCCTTTTTCCCTTGGGAGTCACGCATCCCGAGGGTCATCTTTATTTTTAAACCCCTGGGCCAGTGCTTGTCTAAGTGTTGGTCCAAGCCAGAGCACCGTGCGGGGCTGTCCCTTGGCAACTTGGGTTACGTTGGCTCCTGTACGCTTAGCTTATCCGGTGTGCCCTGAGAACGAGATATGTGCAGCTCCTATCGGGATGTCGGCGCATCGGGTGGTCTTGCTGGACTTGTTTTACCATTGTCGAGGATGTCTTGTAACCGGGATTCCGAGTCTGATCGGGTCTTCCCGCTAGAAGGAATATCCTTCGTTGACCGTGAGAGCTTGTGATGGGCTAAGTTGGGACACCCCTGCAGGGTTTGAACTTTCGAAAGCCGTGCCCGCAGTTATGGGCAGATGGGAATTTGTTAATGTCCGGTTGTAGAAAACCTGAAGTTGACCTTAATTAAAATATATCAACCGCGTGTGTAACCATGATGGTCTCTTTCCGGCGGAGTCCGGGAAGTGAACACGGTGTTGGAGTTATGCTTGACGTAGGTTGTTTTAGGATCACTTCTTGATCATAGTTTCTCGAACATGCTTTGCCTTCTCTTCTCGCTCTCATTTGCGTATGTTTAGCCACCATATATGCTAGTCGCTTGCTGCAGCTCCACATCATACCTTTACCTTACCTATAGGCTTAAATAGTCTTGATCGCGAGGGTGTGAGATTGCTGAGTCCCCGTGACTCACAGTTACTTCCAAAACCAGTTTGCAGGTGCCGATGTTACCGAGCAGGTGACGCAACCAAGCTCAAGGAGGAGTTCGATGAAGATCTTGTCCTTTGTGTTGTTTCGTTCTATTTGATCAGTAGTGGAGCCCGGTTGGGGTCGATCGGGGATCTATGTAGCTTTTGGGGTAGTCTTCTTTTATTTTGGTTCCGTAGTCGGACCTTGATTGTATCTGGTTGATGTAATGCTTTATTCATGTAATTGAGTGAAGTGGCGATTGTAAGCCAACTATGTATCTCTTTCTCTTATTGTATTACATGGGTTGTGTGAAGATTACCTCACTTGCGACATTGCTTTCATTGTGGTTATGCCTCTAAGTCGTGCTTCGACACGTGGGAGATATAGCCGCATCGAGGGCGTTATGCTCCTCAATAGATCAACAATCTTCTTTGTAGCGCAGATAACCTTTGCATAAGTTTTAGCAAATTTCTCGATAAGTCCAGGACCATTTTACTCTATGTGTACTAGCAAACACATTAGTCCCTCAATTGATTAGTCCAACAATTTCTAAAATACTCAAGGGGCACTAGATTGCACCTACAGATTATTTTTTTCTGGGGCATGATAGATTTGGTTGAAGCCTCTTAGGGTAAGCCATTGAGTTCCGGCAGGGGGCTTGAGGGCAGCATGCTCCGTGAAGAATGCATCCTTCCAAGAGTAGTCTTTTTGAGAAACCACCCTTAGGGCTCTTTATTCATACGAAGGTAGAATCAAATCCGATTGTACAACGTCAATAAGATAAACATGAGTTACATCAAAATCCAAAGAGATCGCTTCCAAAGACAGCGCCTCCCTAGCACAAGTATGAGCTACCGAGTTTGCTACTCTACTCACAAACTGTAGCTTAAACCCATGTAAACGATGGAGATCAACTTTCATCTCCCTAAACACTTGACCAACTACCGATTTAGCACCTCCATTTTATTCACTGATTGCACAATTTTGGCAGTCCATCTCTATGATCACGTGCGAGAGACCCTTCGCTAAGGCAAGAGGTAGGGCGTCCCTACAAGCCAAAGACTCGATCACCATCGGGTTCTTTATAGATTCGTACTTTGTTACCCTTCCCACTAGAACTGAACCATGATCTTCCCATGCCACCACTGTGGTTGCTACCCTGTTGTGCATTGCAACGGCCCCATCAGCATTGATCTTCGTCCATCATGCTTCCGGTGGAGTCCATCTTGCTTGCACCTAGTTTTGAACTAGTGCATCTGATTCTCGCACTGCTAACACCTCATGGATGATTTGCATAGATTTCGCTGGTTGATACTTAATATCCTCATGGTCATACTTGTTTCGATTAGACCAAATAGCCCACATCACCGAGACAGCCATTGTTGTTGTATATGTTTTGACACAAAACTTGTGTTCAGAATATCCCTCGGCTGTGTAGCTGGGTGCAGCTGCAGCATCTTGATACGTCTCCAACGTATCTATAATTTTTGATTGCTCCATGCTATATTATCTACTGTTTTAGACATTATTGGGCTTTATTTTCCACTTTTATACTATTTTTGGGACTAACCTATTAACAGGAGGCCCGGCCCAGAATTGCTGTTTTTTGCCTGTTTTAGGGTTTCGAAGAAAAGGAATATCAAACGGAGTCCAAACGGAATAAAACCTTCGGAAACGTGATTTTCTCATCAGATAAGATCCAGGAGACTTGGACCCTCCGTCAAGGAAGCCACGAGGTGGTCACGAGGGTAGGGGCGCCCCCCTAGCGCACGCCCTGCCTCGTGGGCCCCTCGAAACTCCACCGACGTACTTCTTCCTCCTATATATATCCACGTACCCCAAAACGATCGGGGACGGAGTCAAAAACCTAATTCCACCGCGCGCAACTTTCTGTATCCATGAGATCCCATCTTGGGGCCTGTTCCGGAGCTCCGCCGGAGGGGGCATCGATCACGCAGTGCTTCTACATCATCATCCAAGCCCTCCGATGAAGTGTGAGTAGTTTACTTCAGACCTACGGGTCCATAGCTAGTAGCTAGATGGCTTCTTCTCTCTTTTTGAATCTCAATACAATGTTCTCCCCCTCTCTTGTGGAGATCTATTTGATGTAATCTTCTTTTTGCGGTGTGTTTGTTGAGACCGATGAATTATGGGTTTATGATCAAGTCTATCTATGAATAATATTTGAATCTTCTCTGAATTCTTTTATGTATGATTGGTTATCTTTGCAAGTCTCTTCGAATTATCAGTTTGGTTTGGCCTACTAGATTGGTTGTTCTTGCCATGGGAGAAGTGCTTAGCTTTGGGTTCAATCTTGCGGTGTCCTTTCCCAGTGACAGAAGGGGCAGCAAGACACGTATTGTATTGTTGCCATCGAGGATAATAAGATGGGTTTTTTTATCATATTGCATGAAATTATCCCTCTACATCATGTCATCTTGCTTAAGGCGTTACTCTGTTTTTAACTTAATACTCTAGATGTATGCTGGATAGCGGTCGATGAGTGGAGTAACAGTAGTAGATGCAGAATCGTTTCGGTCTACTTCTCTCGGACGTGATGCCTATATACATGGTCATACCTAGATATTCTCATAACTATGCTCAATTCTCTCAATTGCTCAACAGTAATTTGTTCACCCACCGTAGAATACTTATGCTCTTGAGAGAAGCCACTAGTGAAACCTATGGCCCCCGGGTCTCTTTCTCATTATATCAATCTCCATCACTTTATTATTGTTTTGATTTTACTTTACTTACTTTGCGTCTTTATACCAAAAATACTAAAAATATTATTTATCATCTCTATCAAATCTCACTTTCGTAAGTGACCGTGAAGGGATTGACAACCCCTAAGCGCGTTGGTTGCTTTGAGCTATTATTTTTGTGTAGGTACGAGGGACTCGAGCGTAGCCTCCTACTGGATTGATGTGACGCCCTCGATTCAATCGTACACTAATCATACACGCAAATGTGTACGATCAAGATCAACGACTCACGGGAAGATATCACAACACAACTCTAGACACAAATTAAAAAAATACAAGCTTTATATTACAAGCCAGGGGCCTTGAGGGCTCGAATACATAAGCTTGAATACACAAGAGTTAGCGGAAGCAATAATATCTGAGTACAGACATGAGTTAAACAAGTTTGCCTTAAGAAGGCTAGCACAAAAACAACATCGATCGAAAAGGCAAGGCCTCCTTCCTGGGAGCCTCCTAACTACTCCAGGTCGTTAGCGGCCGTCACGTAGTAGTAGGCATCCTCGGGATAGCAGTAGTCATCAGTGGTGTCGTCTGGCGTCTGGGATCCGTCATCTAGTCGCAACAATCAGGTATGGGGAAAAAGAGGTAGGAAAGCAACCGTGAGTACTCATCCAAAGTACTCGCGAGACTTACATTAGACCTAAACTAAGTATGCATCTGTATCAAAGGAAAAGGGTTGTATCTGTGGACTAAACTGCAGAATGCCAGAAGGGAAGGGGAAAGCCTAACCTATCGAAGACTAGCATCTTCTGGAAACCACCATCTTGCAGCAACAGGAGGGAGTAGAGTAGCATAAAGTAAAGTAGTAGAAGTGTTATCAACCTCGGCCAGAGATCCTTTCTCGACTCCCTGCGAGAAAGCAATCCCAGAGCCATACTATCCAGTTATCATCTCATATCGAAGTCTCATCTCCATGTCTCATCTCAAGTATCCAATTCTAGTTGTATCGATCGGGATACAACTCCAAGTGTCCGTTGCCGTAGGACAGGCTATCGATAGATGTTTTCTTCCCTGCAGGGGTGCACCAACTTACCCACCACGCTCGATTAACTCCGACCGGACACACTTTCCTGGGTCATGCCCGGCCTCGGCCAAACAATACGCCGCAACCCGACCTAGGCTTAATAGAGAGGCCAGCACGCCGGACTAAACCTATGCCCCCAGGGGTCATGGGCCATCTCCCCGGGAACTCTTACACGTTGCGTGGGCGGCCGGTGAGCAGACCTAGCTACCTCCTACAACAAGGCAGGTTCTTATGCAGTCCAACCCGGCGTGCGCCGCTCAGTCGCTGACGTCTATTAAGCATCGGCTGATGCATACGACGCAGAACGCCCATACTATGCCCACGTGATGGTTAGTGCTATCAGGCCAGAGGCCCCTCGGATCAAATATCCAAACCGTAGTAGATTAGGAACGCGCGGTAACAAGCAGAGACTCACGAAAGATGTGACCCCGTTGCCCCGTCTCGAGGACTTGCGGCAAGGGCTAGGAATGCCCGGCCACGCCTCGTAATTATCTCGCGGGCACCCTCCAGGTCAACCTGTCTCCACATCACTCGCAATTAAGCTCGCGCGGGTACCCCTCAGGGTCGACCCGTCTTTAGTAACATGGTTCAGTATAAAGTCATAGTAACCATAGTAACCGTGTGTCCAAACATCAAGGGGAAAACCCGAGAAATCACCCCTGGTGAATTACACTCGATGTAATCATCAAGGTGAACGTAAGAGGGACCACCCTCGAGGTTCACACTTGAGGGGTTGCACGACAGAGTCGTATCGGAAGTGGTTAAGGAGGAAATCACCCTCGATGATCACGACCGAATAGCTACACTACAGGGTTAACATAAGAAGTGTTGAAGAGGTCTCACCATCGGCACTCGATAGTAACCCAGTAGTGTCGAGCAACTAAGGGGAAAGTGATGTGCAGTGTCGGGGCCTGGTCTTCGATCACGTTGATCGAGTCATCGAACATAAAGTGGGGCAACTAGGACAAGGTGGGGGGCCACTGATGGATCTCTAACCAACATATACTAAGCAGTTTAGAATAAGCAAGTAAGGTATGAAAGCAGGTAACAAAAACAGGCTATGCATCAGAGTAGGATCATACATAAAGCAGTAGTAGTTCTAATGCAAGCATGGGAGGGAAAGAAATGGGCGATATCGGAATGCTCAAGGAGGGTTTGCTTGCCTGGTTGCTCTGGCAAGGAGGGGTCGTCGTCGACGTAGTCGATCACAGGGGCGACATCTGTCTCGGGGTCTACCAGAGAGAAGAGGGGGAAGAAACAGTAAATACAGAGCAAACAATGCATCACAAGGCATAACATGACGAAAGGCAGAGCTAGGGTTGCCCTAACGTAGTACTACACGTTGCAGACGGAGGGGATAAACATCCGAGGATGAATTCCCAACGTTAGTTGGATTCCGGACAGAGGAAAAGAGGGGGAAAGTTCCATGTTCAGCATGCTAGGGGCATGTGACAGATGAACTGACCGCGTATTCGGATTCGTTGGATTTCTCTGAGCAACTTTCATGTATAAAACTTTTTCATCCGAGTTACGGATTATTCTCTATGAATTTTTAAATTTTTAAATGATTTTCTAATTTTCTAGAATTATTTTAATTCGAAAATAAATTAATACGTAATTGCTAAGTGTACACAGAGAAGTGTACACGGCAGCGGCTTTAGTGGCTGGCAGGTGGGGTCCAGTTGACTGCCTAGTCAGCAGTCAACTAAGATAGTTGACTAGTCAAAGGCCCAGGGACCCGAATGTCATTGACGGGATTATCCCAGTCAGCAGTTTGACTGGTCAATGGGACCAGTGGGACCCAGGTGTCATTCACACGTATTTTAGCATTTTCTTTTTAAGTGGATATTTAAAGGAGGGGGTCCACCTGCCATAGGCTAGTAGCTAATCTAACTAGCAACTAGCGCTAAACTACTTTGCACATGGCCGGCCAGAGGCACAACCAGCCTCACGGCTTGTGCGCACACATGCGCAGCACATGGCCGCATCGGCCATGGCCAGGGAGCAGCAGGTAGCAATAAGCGGCAGTAGCAGTGGCGCTATAGGCAGTAGGTAGGGCCGCGAGCGGCTGCGGGGGCACGCCTTGGACGCGGCCAGGGCGAGCGGCGGCCAGCGCCAGGCGCAGCGGGCACGCGCGCGTAGAAGGCCGTGGGGCGACGGCAAGTGTGACCGGGGGCGAGGTGCGCAGGGCTGGGTGCGGGTAAGGGCGGCATCTTGCGGCGAGCGGGGCAGCAGCAACACAAGGACCAACGCAAGAGCAGTAGCAACATGAAGCAACAGAAACAGAGAGCAGCGGCACCAAGCACGCACGTACGCGTACACGGGAGACGATCTCGGGGATGGTGGCTACGGCAACAAATCAAAGCGGCAATGAAGGGGGATGGATGCGGCTCACTACGAGGGAGGTCGTGGACGTGCTCGGAACCGCGGGGAGGCGCCGGTGGTGGAGATCGACGGCGATGGCGCCGTGGCCATGGCGGGGAAGAAGACGGCTGTGACGAGCGTACGAGGACGCCCCGCTCGATACGACGCACGTAGACGAAGCAGATGACGGCGGTGAAGCTCCTGGTCATCCTCCCAAGCGCCGGGGAGCATGGTGGCCATGAGGACGAGATCGACCATGGCGTCGGCAGTGCGTGTGTGTGTGTCCGCGAGAGAACGGCGCATGAAGGAGGGGATGAGAACTAGGGTTTCCTGGGAGGGGGGTGTCTGGGTAGATGTAGGGGGAGGAGCTGGCGGATGGCCGACGCGTGGCAAGGCACGACCATGGCCGGGGGATGCCTGCCACGACCCCTGCCTCCTGTACCGAGGAGGGAGATGAGTCAAGGGAGTTGGGCTGAGCCTTCCCTTTTGCTAGATGGGCCATAGCGCCAATAAATTAGGACCTCTTCTTCCTCTTCCCCTTTCACCTTTTCCTCTTTTTTTAAATTAAAATAGAGAGAGGAAATGATTTATTTGAGCCTCAAAAGGATTTAGGAAAAATATGGAACTTGTCCCATTAATTCCTCGACATTTTTTTGGTATTGCCACTAATAGTTTGGAGGCAAGAGGAATTGTCTAGGAATTTTGAAAATTGGGAATGGCATATTTAAATGCTGCTGGAACACTAATTAATTTCCAGAGGCAATTTGGGTACTCGAAAGATTTTGATTTTAACATGAAAAATACTTAGTGAATATTGGTCATATTGTGAACTATTTTGATTGCATGAAAGAAGAAGCAAATATTTGACATGCAATTTGAATTTGAATTTGAAGCAGATTTTGGACAAGTGGCATTTTGGCATGATGATCATGATGACATGACCTTTATTAGGGGGAGATTACTGTAGTGTGATGCTGGGGATGTTACAATTGATACCTTGGTTCTCAAAAACTAAGGGAAATACTTACGCTACTTTGCTGCATCATCCCTTCCTCTTCGGGGAAATCCAACGCAGTGCTCAAGAGGTAGCAAGAAGAATTTCTGGCGCCGTTGCCGGGGAGTCTGCGCAAAAGTCAACATACCAAGTACCCATCACAATCCCTATCTTCCGCATTACATTATTTGCCATTTTCCTCTCATTTTCCTCTCCCCCACTTCACCCTTGCCGTTTTATTCGCCCTCTCTCTCTATCCTCCCTCTCTTTCTCTATTTGCCTCTTTTGCTTGTTTCCTTGTGTTACCATGTGCCTTCCATTTGCTTGCATCTTTGCTTGCTAATAATCTATTGTTATGGATCCACTTAAAGTGTTCTACTTGGATCATCTTCGATCCTTATGCGCTTGTGCTGAAACCCCAACTAGCCTAGTTGATGGGAAATCTTTAGATGAGCATGCTCATTTTGTGCGTCATCGTTTGTCTGAAAAGGGGAAGCTCTTATGGTATCATATAAATAGTTTGCTATGCTATGCTTGGAATCTTTGTGATATTTGTGATTTTACTTGTTGCTCTAAGAACCCTAAAAAACACCTTCCCTACCTATGTGAGTTCAATGATAATGAAATCTTATCTTCTTATGCAAAGGGTGTTTATAGTTACTATGATATCGAACAAATTGAAGAATTTGTCATTTTTAAGGGTGCTCATGAAGTTGCTTCTTTGATTGAAAAGTATGATTTCACTCTCAATAAATCTGAAAATTCCGTCATACTTAAATATTGCAATGAAAACCTCGCCCATAATGTCTATATCCAAGAATTTATTGAAAGAATGACCGTTGCTTCGGAAGAAAATAATGATATGCATGAATCTATAGATAATGATGATTCCGATGATTTGGTTGAAATATCCCTTGATGAACATGATGCTTTCTATGCTTGTGGCCATGATGCCAATATTTATGAAGATGAATCTGCTATAGTTCCTTATGTTACACATGAGATCGTTGCTATTGCACCCATACTTGATAGTTTCTTCGATGAAAAGCATGATTGTAATGATGTTATTATAAATTCTCTTGATGTCAATTATGTTAATGATTTGCAAAAACCTAAGCTTGGGGATGCTAGTTTTGCTATGACTACTATTTGTTGCAATGATCATGATTGGGGTGATTCTTCTTTTGATCTTGAAAATTCTATTTAATCCCCATGATGAATATGAAATTGATAATAGTGTTTGCAATATTATTGAAAGTGGGTTTGGGAGGGTGTCAACTTTAGATCCCACATATTTGGAGAATGTTCAATCTTATGAAATTTTTGATAAAAGTGGATTTGGAAAGGTCATGACTTTAGTTAATGTTAATCCCACTATTTTGGAGGAGTGTCAACTTTGCATGCATGTGGATCATGTTGAAAATATTTTATGTGATAGATATTTTGTTGAGTTTGCTTATGATCCTACATGTAATTATTATGAGAGAGGAAAATATGGTGGTAGAAATTTTCATGTTACTAAATTACCTCTCATTATGTTGAGATTGCTATTGTTTCTTTCTGCTTCCTTGCATATGCTAGTTTTTGCTTGCCATGACAATTTGTTTGCCTATAAAATGCCTATGCATAGGAAGTATGTTAGACTTATATGTGTTTGTCACTTGTTTTATGATGCTCTCTTCGTGCTTCAATTCTTGTCTTTCATGTGAGCATCATTGAAATATTATGCCTAGCTATAAGGCTTTAAAGAAAAGCGCTTGTTGGGAGTCAACCCAATATTTATCTTTGCTGTTATTTAATAAATAATTTATTTAGCCTCTGTTTTGGTTGTGTTTTTGTGTTTAATTAGTGTTTGTGCCAAGTAGAACCGTTGGGAAGACTTGGGGAAAGTCTTGATTGAACTTGCTGTAAAAAACAGAAACTTTAGCGCTCACGAGAACTGCTTTAATTTTTATTTGGAAAGTGCTATTTAGTTAATTCCTTTTGCATATGATTAATAGATAAATTCCTCACGTCCAGCAATTTATTTTAGAATTTTTGGGGTTCCAGATCTTGCGCTAGCTACAGATTACTACAGACTGTTCTGTTTTTGACAGATTCTGTTTTTCGTGTGTTGTTTGCTTATTTTGATGAATCTATGGCTAGTCAAATAGTTTATAATCCATAGAGAAGTTGGATTACAGTAGGTATAACACCAATATAAATAAACAATGAGTTCATTACAGTACCTTGAAGTGGTCTTTTGTTTTCTTTCGCTAACGGAGCTCACGAGATTTTTCTACTTTAAGTTTTGTGTTGTGAAGTTTTCAAGTTTTGGGTAAGGATTTGATGGATTATGGAACAAGGAGTGGCAAGAGCCTAAGCTTGGGGATGCCCATGGCACCCCCAAGATAATCTAAGGACACCTAAAAGCCAAAGCTTGGGGATGCCCCGGAAGGCATCCCCTCTTTCGTCTACTTCTATCGATAACTTTACTTGGAGCTATATTTTTATTCATCACATGATATGTGTTTTGCTTAGAGCGTCTTTTATGATTTGAGTCTTTGCGTGTTAGTCTACCACAATCATCCTTGCTGTACACACCTTTTGAGAGAGCCATACATGATTTGGAATTTGATACAATACTCTATGTGCTTCACTTATATCTTTTTAGCTTTATAGTTTTGCTCTAGTGCTTCACTTATATCTTTTAGAGCACGGTGGTGGATTTGTTTTATAGAAACTATTGATCTCTCATGCTTCACTTAGATTATTTTGAGAGTCTTAATAGCATGGTAATTTTCTTAAAATCCTAATGTGCTTGGTATGCAAGATTAATAATAAAACTTTCTTATGAGTGTGTTGAATACTAAGAAAAGTTTGATGCTTGATGATTGTTTTGAGATATGGAGGTAATAATACCAAAGTCATGCTAGTTGAGTAGTTGTGAAATTGAGAAATACCTGTGTTGAGGTTTGCAAGTCCTGTAGCATGCACGTATGGTAAACGTTATGCAACAAATTTGAAACATGAGGTGTTATTTGATTGTCTTCCTTATGAGTGGCGGTCGGGGACGAGCGATCGTCTTTTCCTACCAATCTATCCCTCTAGGAGCATGCGCGTAGTGCCGAGGTTTTTGATGACTTGTAGATTTTTGCAATAAGTATGTGAGTTCTTTATGACTAATGTTGAGTCCATGGATTATATGCACTCTCACCCTTCCATCCTTGCTAGCCTCTTCGGTACCGTGCATTGCCCTTTCTCACATTGAGAGTTGGCGCAAACTTCGCTGGTGCATCCAAACCCCGTGATATGATACGCTCTTTCACACATAAACCTCCTTATATCTTCCTCAAAACAGCCACCATACCTACCTATTATGGCATTTCCATAGCCATTCCGAGATATATTGCCATGCAACTTTCCATCATTCCGTTCATCATGACACATTCATCATTTTCATATTGCTTAGCATGATCATGTAGTTGACGTAGTATTTGTGGCAAAGCCACCATTCATAATTCTTTCATACATGTCAGTCTTGGTTCATTGCATATCCCGGTACACCGCCGGAGGCATTCACATAGAGTCATCTTTGTTCTAGTATCGAGTGTAATCATTGAGTTGTAAATAAATAGAAGTGTGAGGATCATCATTATTAGAGCATTGTCCCAAGTGAGGAATAAATAAATAAATAAATAAAAAGAAAGGCCATAAAAAGGGCCCAAAAAATAGAGAAAGGCCATAAAAAAAGAGAAGGCCCAAAAAATGAGAGAAAAAGAGAGAAGGGACAATGTTAGTATCCTTTTACCACACTTGTGCTTCAAAGTAGCACCATGATCTTCATAGTAGAGAGTCTCTCATGTTATCACTTTCATATACTAGTGGGAATTTTTCATTATAGAACTTGGCTTGTATATTCCAACAATGGGCCTCCTCAAGTGCCCTAGGTCTTCGTGAGCAAGCAAGTTGGATGCACACCCACTAGTTTCTTCTGTTGAGCTTTCATACATTTATAGCTCTAGTGCATCCGTTGCATGGCAATCCCTACTCCTTGCATTAACGTCAGTCGGTGGGCATCTCCATAGCCCATTGATTAGCCTCGTTGATGTGAGACTTTATCCTTTTTTGTCTTCTCCACATAACCCCCCTCATTATATTCTATTCCACCCATAGTGCTATGTCCATGGCTCGCGCTCATATATTGCGTGGAAGTTTATAGGTTTGAGATTACTAAAGTATGAAATAATTTCTTGGCTTGTCATCGGGGTTGTGCATGATGATAGCATTCCTGTGTGACGAAAATGAAACATGACTAAACTATATGATTTTGTAGGGATGAACTTTGATACGTCCATTTTGCATCATGCTTTTATATCGATATTTATTGCATTATGGGCTATTATTTCACTTTATGTCACAATACTTATGGCTATTCTCTCTTATTTTACAAGGTTTACATAAGGAGGGAGAATGCCGGCAGCTGGAATTCTGGGCTGGAAAAGGAGCAAATATTAGAGACCTATTCTGCGCAACTCCAAAAGTCCTGAAACTCCACGGAACATCTTAAAATAAATAAAGAAAAATCCTCGCCAAAGATGAAGGCCAGGGGGCCCATACCCTGCTCACGAGGGTGGGGGCGCGCCCCCTACCTCATGGGCCCCCTGGTGGCTCTCCGACGTCCATCTTCTACTATATGAGGTCTTTCGATGAGAAAAAAATAGGAAGGAACTTTTCGGGACGAGACTCCGCCGCCACGAGGTGGAACCTTGGCGGATCCAATCTAGAGCTCCGGTGGAGCTGTTCTGCTGGGGATACTTCCCTCCGGGAGGGGAAATCATCACCAACGCTCCTCTCATCGGGAGAGGGCAATATCCATCAACATCTTCACCAGCACCATCTCATCTCCAAACCCTAGTTCATCTCTTGTATCCAATTCTTGTCTCAAAGTCCGAGATTGGTGCTAGTAGGTTGCTAGTAGTGTTGATTACTCGTTGTAGTTGATGCTAGTTGGTTTATTTGGTGGAAGATCATATGTTCAGATCCTATATGCATATTATTACCCCTCTGATTATGAACATGAATATGCTTTGTGAGTAATTACGTTTGTTCCTGAGGACAAGGGAGAAGTCTTGCTATGAGTAGTCATGTGAATTTGGTATTCGTTTGATATTTTGATAAGATGTATGTTGTCTAGCCTCTAGTGGTGTTATGTGAACGTCGACTACATAACACTTCACCATTATTTGGGCCTAGAGGAAGCATTGGGAAGTAATAAGTAGATGATGGGTTGCTAGAGTGACAGAAGCTTAAACCCTAGTTTATGTGTTGCTTCGTAAGGGGCTGATTTGGATCCATATGTTTCATGCTATGGTTAGGTTTACCTTAATACTTTTCTTGTAGTTGCGGATGCTTGCAATAGAGGTTAATCATAAGTGGGATGCTTGTTCAAGTAAGAACAGCACCCAAGCACCGGTCCACCCACATATCAAATTATCAAAGTATCGAACGTGAATCATATGAACGTGATGAAAACTAGCTTGACGATATTTCCATGTGTCCTCGGGAGCGCTTTTCCTATTATAAGAGTTTGTTCCGGCTTGTCCTTTGCTACAAAAGGATTGGGCCACCTTGCTGCACTTTATTTACTTTTGTTACTTGTTGCTCGTTACAATCTATCTTATCACAAAACTATCTGTTACCACTTATTTCAGTACTTGCAGAGAATACCTTGCTGAAAACCGCTTATCATTTCCTTCTGCTCCTCGTTGGGTTCGACACTCTTACTTATCGAAAGGACTACGATAGATCCCCTATACGTGTGGGTCATCAAGACTCTTTTATGGCGCCGTTGCCGGGGAGTGTAGCGCCTTTGGTAGGTGGAATTTGGTAAGGAAAAATTTATATAGTGTGCTGAAATTTACTGTCACTTGTTACTATGGAAAGTAATTCTCTGAGGGGCTTGTTCGGGGTATCTTCACCCCGTCCAGTAGAGCAAAGAGTTTCTCCTCAACCTGCTGAACCTATTGAAAATGAAACTCCTTTTGAATTTCCTTCGGGTATGATGGAAAGACTGCTAGCTAACCCTTTTACAGGAGATGGAACAAAGCATCCTGATGAGCACTTAATATATCTGGATGAAGTTTGTGGATTATGTAAGCTTGCAGGTATACCCGATGATGTTGCTAAGAAGAAGGTCTTCCCTTTATCTTTGAAGGGAGACGCATTGATATGGTATAGGCTATGTGATGATATGAGATCATGGGACTATAAAAGATTGAAGTTGGAATTTCATCAGAAGTATTACCCTATGCATCTTGTTCATCGTGATCGCAATTATATATATAATTTCTGGCCTCGCAAAGGAGAAAGCATCGCTCAAGCTTGGGGGAGGCTTAAATCATTGTTATATTCATGACCCAATAATGAGCTCTCAAGAGAAATGATTATTCAAAATTTATATGCTCGGCTTTTTGATAACAATCGCACCATGCTCGATACTTCTTGTGCTGACTCTTTTATGATGAAGACTAATGAATTCAGATGGAATTTATTGGATAGAATTAAACGCAACTCTGAAGATTGGGACCTCGACGAAGGTAAGGAGTTAGGTATGACACCTAAGTTTGATTGTGTTAAATCTTTTATGGACACCGATATTTTCCGTAAGTTTAGCACTAAATATGGACTTGACTCTGAGGTAGTAGCTTCTTTCTATGAATCTTTTGCTACTTATGTTGATCTTCCTAAGGAGAAGTGGTTTAAATATCATCCTCCCATAGAAGTAAAAGTAGCTGCACCTATTAAAGTTGAAGAAAAGACTGTCACTTATAATGATCCTATTATTCCTACTTCTTATATTGAGAAACCACCTTTCCCTGTTAGAATAAGGGATCATGCTAAAGCTTCAACTGTTGGTCATAAAAGCAATATTAGAACTTATACACCTCCTGAGCAAGTTAAAGTAGAACCTAATATTGCTATTGTTAAAGATCTCTTGTCTGATAATATTGATGGGCATGTTATTCAGTTTGAAGGTGAAACTGCTAGAATTGCTAAACCTTGTGATAAAGATAAACATAGACCTGTGGTACACTACTAGAAATCCACATTTTACCTAGAGCCAACCTCTTTACCTAGAGCTCATTAGCTAACTCAAGGGATAGAAAAGAAATGAACAGGACCCTCTAGGGAAAGATGTCTTTCCAGCCAAAAAAAATTAGAAACTAAACTTTCCCTAGGGTGGTGCCACGTACGTACCATCGAAGCCAAAAAAGACCGAAGAGATGCCCTCGATGTGTCCACGTAGGTTGCCTCCCGCGCTCCTTTATTGACACAGCGCGCCAAGTTTTTCCCCTCGCACAAGTTGGGCCCACTGGTCAGTGAGAAAAGGAAGGGAAAAAGGGCGCGTAGAGGAATTTATTTGGCTAGGTCCCTCCTTCACGCTTCACCCATACCCCAAGCGCTGCCAGACTAAAAAATCCCCTCTTCTATCCCCGCCCGCCCCGCGCCGCCGCGACCTGCTCCGCCCCGTGCCGCCGCGACCTACTTCGCCCTGCGCCGCCATGCTCCGCTGCGCCCCGGCCCACCCCCCCTCCGTCGCGCCCCTTCTCCCCCCTGTACTGGATCGGTGACATTCGCGACGGGCGTGGCGGCCATGGACACGCCGGCCGGGGTGACGGAGTCATGCTTCCCGTGGTGACCGCATCCGCGACGCCCTTAACTCTGCTGACTGGGTAGCCCTTTGGATGTGGAGACGGTGCTGCCCCCGCTGAATGGACGAGCACCCGGTCTGCTCTGTTGTACGCAGCTGCTTCGGTCCAAAAGGTTGTCTCTATCTCTCTTCCCCTCTAGTTTAGAAAGATGTTTGATTGCTGGCTTAGATAGTTGTACTTGTGTATGTCTAGCAAAATTCTGAAACTGTTGTTTTGGTTTTAGCATCCGAAGGAAGCAGTAGGTGGTGCGCTATTCAGTACATGTGGACGCTGTTCAGTATCTTCTCCAGCCGGTGGGGTTTTCAGTTTAAACATCTTGGTTAAAAGGTGTATGAAAGGTCCTAGGAATAAAAGAAATTTCTAGCAAAAGAAGAAATAGAAGAACTGATTGATATGGAGATGCATGAACACATGAATGAACCATTCAACCATGTAAATTGTGGTCAGAATGCAGACACTAAACACAGTGAACAGGAAATGTTTCATGTAGTTTATCTGTTAAATTTGTTCATAGCTACTGTAATTGCACGAATGACAGAAACAATAGCTTCATTGATTACTATATATGCTCATGTTAACAGTGGTCAGATTACTACATTTTTACGATTGCTGTAGTTATCTACACAAAATTGCGTGTGCATTTTACCATTGTTGTTTAGTTATCCATATGAAAGCTAGTAGCCGCAATTGTTGGGCTTTTCCACCCCAGTCTTTGTTTTATGTTATGAATAAATGGAAGTCCTCTAATATTCTTCATTGGTTTTCTACATTTTTTCAGAAACTAACAAGTGTCGGGTGTTGTTTGCTTGAAGAAAAGTTCCCTGCTCGTGGCAGAAGACCATCAAGTGTATTGACATGCCTTCTAAAAATTAACCATCCCGGTATTCTGGATTATGATGGTGCGAATATGGTTGCAACAGAGTGGGAGCATTATCATGCGGTGAAGGACACGAATGGTCATTCTGTTGCAGACAAAATTGAAGATGCTTTTTGGGTATTAACTATTTAAATTGCTCTCTTTTGTTGACCAAGGTAATTTGCTCTTATTTATATTAAACCATCTATCAATTCTCATTGTAGCTAAGGTACACGTATGAAGATGCATACTTATAGAAGGCAAAGCAACATGTTCGAAGATGTTCCAAGGCACTTTTGCCAAGTATATTTTACTATGCAAGAATCCAAGCCATAATTGATCATTTTCGAAAAACTGAGAACACTAACATGAATGACAAGCTTGCTGGGCAATACTGTTTGGATAGAGCTCAGTATTTGGTGCAAAGACAAGGTTGGTTAGGAAAAGAAGCTTGGGTTATTGTAGTTGATGAGTGGTGCAGTGAAGAGTGGATTGCAAAATCAAAGAAATATCGTGCCAATCGTTGCATCTCAAAGTTCAAGCCTCACAAGGGTGGTTCCAACTCGATGACTACTATAAGTCAAAAAATGGTTATCAACTAAACTTAGTAGTTTCCTTTATTATCACTTATCATACGAAGAATTATAAATATCTTACATGTCTTGAATCTTGTGTAATGCAGTCCGAACAAACCGGCGAAGATGTTAACCAGATTCAGGCTTGGGTGCATACACATAGAGGATTGGACAAGAGCAAACCTTTAATTCTCAACACACCAGAAGCAACTAAATGTTTGGTATGTGTTTTTTAGCAATACCATGGAATAATGCCAATATATATCCTTTTCTCAAACCAAACACATCCTTATGAAGTCCGGTCTGAATTTAGTGTTTTTGCATGTCAACTTGTTTGTCCAATTTGTATGTCAATTTGTCTGCCCACTTGTGCAATTGTGTAATAGGAGCTTTACACAATTATTTGAAATTCCTAAACATTTGTGTACCTTTGTTTTGTTCTTGAGTAGGCACTTTACACAGAAAAGGCTAAAGAGTTAAATGGAGAGGACTATGATATCCTGAAAAATGATGTTAGTTCTAAGGCACTTTATGATTGCTCTAATGGGAAGCCACATGGTACATGGTCTCTATTTAATGGCATTGTCAATGACATCGAGGTCATTTCTCAGGTGAGAGCTGCTGGTACATCTTCAGCAGCCTTGAAGCATCGTCAAGCTGAAGAAATTGAAGATGTGTGTCAAAAGGAGTCCGAGAAGACTCGAAAAGCAGAGGCTTATGCCAACAATGTCTTGTCATGGGGTGTTGGGATGTACAAGCACTGCAATGAGATACAAAAGTTTCTTCAGGTGCTGGTTATACATTCCATGTTTATCAATTAATTTGCTAGCATTTGAAAGTAACCACTATGTGAATTTTCTTTTTTTTACAGACTTTGGCAACTAAGCAAGGAGTGCCTATTGGAGAAATACCACTGCCGCCGGTTCCACCTCCTTTTCGTTCGCTTTCTCCTCCTGGATCTCCGCAACAATCTACCATCCAAGTATTTAATCATCCATCTCAAGCAAACACACACACACACACACACATTAATACATTTAAAGGATGATAAGGGTTACTTTTAAAACCTGGCTCTTGTTTTGCAGATTCTAGAAAATAGCGAAGAATCGCCAGCTTTGTGTGCTCAACAAGAAACAAATCCTAGCTCTATTAATGTATGTATTTCTCAAACTGATCTCAAATGATACAAATAGTAATGGTCTGTTCGTTGTGACCTTCCAGGGTTAAATAACTTAGTAAGAGGGGTATATTGAACAATGCATGTTTGCCTTCTTTCCTTTTCAGAAGAGAATGTTAGAGCTGTTTGTAGTATAATTTCTTGATTGGGATAAAACACGAATGCAATGCACCATAGGGTGCTTCAAACATAGGAGTACATATTGTTGTTTCTGTGTGCAAATAATAGTTTCACATGGCTATTGTTGGTAGTAAATGTCTTTCCTTCCTTCGGTATAGTCTTTGGTCTCATTTATTTGTACCAAAACAACCAGCGAACTGATTCAGAATGATGCAACGTGTGTAGTTGTATTGCTTATGTGTGTATGGATAAGTTGAGAGATACCTATTCACATACTTGTGACAATATGCATGCTTATGTGATGTGTGATGCTAGACTGTGTGGTGCTGGATCATTTGGGATTAATGTTGATTAATGGGGCTGTGTGAGGATGTTGGAGGGATCATAATATATTTTTTGTCCAATTGTCCAGTTTATAGTTGTTATGCTGCCAAAATTTATACCAGATTTTGCATGCCTTTGTTCTAATTACTGGAAATAGGAAATTCTGTTTAGACTTTGTCGACTTGATGTAACTCACTAATTTTCATTGGAACATAGAGTTGTGTGTAGTTCCTCTAATAAGTTCTTATTGTCATGTTCCAGCTTTTGAGAATTTGCGAATCTTTCTTTTCAAGAACATGTTACTGCTGCAAGTGTTCCTGCTGTAGACGATGAAGGGATGTTTGGGGGATTTTTCAGTTAGTCTGGAACCGGTGCACTAAGCCTATCGCTATTGAGCAGTCAGTTGGTTCCTTGATGTTCTTGGATGTACAGTGCATGGAGTAATATTTTGGTGCATGTATAGTTAACATGCTAGTACATGTTCTGTAATGTAGGAAACTCTAGTTGACCTACATCAGTGTGTACGTGCTAATTGAGATGCTTAATCAGTTAGATGTAGCAAACTCTAGCTAGCAAGCCTATTTTTTGGGCAAACATGTGATGGCTGGTGATGTCTTGGCATCTACTGTATGCATGTGACGATTGGTATCTATCTATCTATATATATACACTAATTATTTGATGTTATTTTCATTTTATAATTATGTCTCCATTTTGAATTATTTGAATTATTGGTTATGAATTCAAATTTAAATTACACGTTTGAATTATGTCTGCATATGGGGAATGTGTTTCCCTACAGTATGTAACTCTAGGGAAAGTATGGTGATGTGGCACGAAAGGGCCCCACAATCTTTCCCTAGGGCCTGGCTGTAGGTAAACAACCTATCCACGTGGATTGCAACATACATATGGAAATCTTTCCCTAGGGCTTGTGCCTCTAGGTAAAGAAAATTTCCCTAGAGCTTGCTGGATACACCCTAGGGGAAGGGGTCTTTACCGACTATACTATACCTAGGGTTCTTTACCTAGGGCAAGCCCAAGGTAAATTCTTTCCCTATGGTTTTTCCTATTTCACCTAGGGTATATGACTCTAGGTAAAATGTGGATTTCTAGTAGTGGTAGGCGTGCCTGTTATTTCTGTTAAAATAGGAGATCATTGTTATCATGGCTTATGTGATATGGGTGCTAGTGCTAGTGTAATACCTATTGACTTATACGAAGAAATTAAGAATGAAATTGCACCTGCTGAGTTAGAAGATATTGATGTCACAATTAAACTTGCCAATAGAGATACTATTTCACCAATTGGAATTGTTAGAGATGTTGAAATCTTGTGTGGGAAAACTAAATATCCTGCTGATTTTCTTGTTCTTGGTTCCCCACAACATAGCTTTTGTCCCATTATATTTGGTAGACCCTTCTTAAATACTGTCAATGCTACCATAGATTGCACAAAGAATGTTGTTACTGTTGGCTTGGATGATATGGTTCATGAGTTTAATTTCTCTAAATTTAGTAAACAACATCGTGAGGAAGAATTACCTAGTAAGGATGAAATTATTGGTCTTGCTTCTATTGCTGTACCTCCTAGTGATCCTTTAGAACACTATTTGGTAGACCATGAAAATGATATGTTCATGAATTAAAGAAGGGAAATAGATGAAGTATTCTTTAAACAGGAACCTATTCTGCAACATAATTTGCCTGTTAAAATTTTAGGGGATCCTCCTCCACCCAAGGGTGATCCCGTGTTTGAGCTTAAACCTTTGCCTGATAATCTTAAATATGCTTATCTTGATGAAAAGAAGATATATCATGTTATTATTAGTGCTAACCTTTCAGAGCATGAAGAAGAAAGATTATTGAAAACTCTGAAGAAGCATCGTGCTGCTATTGGATATACTCTTGATGATCTTAAGGTCATTAGTCCCACTCTATGTCAACATAAAATAAATTTGGAAGCAGATGCCAAACCAGTTCGTGATCCTCAACGACGTCTGAATCCTAAAATGAAAGAAGTGGTAAGAAAAGAAATACTAAAGCTTCTGGAGGCAGGTATAATCTATCCCGTTGCTAATAGTGAGTGGGTAAGTCCTGTCCATTGTGTCCCTAAGAAGGGAGGTATTACTGTTGTTCCTAATGAATAAAGATGAATTGATTCCACAAAGAATTATCACAGGTTATAGGATGGTAATTGATTTCCGCAAATTAAATAAAGCTACTAAGAAAGATCATTACCCCTTACCTTTTATTGATCAAATGCTAGAAAGATTATGCAAACATACACACTATTGCTTTCTAGATGGTTATTTTGGTTTCTCTCAAATACCTGTGTCAGCTAGAGATCAATCAAAGACTACTTTTACATGCCCTTTTGGTACTTTTGCTTATAGACGTATGCCTTTTGGTTTATGTAATGCACCCGCTACCTTTCAAAGATGCATGATGGCTATATTCTCTGACTTTTGTGAAAAGATCTATGAGGTTTTCATGGACGATTTTTCCGTCTATGGTTCCTCTTTTGACGATTGCTTGAGCAATCTTGATCGAGTTTTGCAGAGATGTGAAGAAACAAATCTTGTCTTGAATTGGGAAAAGTGCCACTTTATGGTTAATGAAGGTATTGTCTTGGGGCATAAAGTTTCTGAAAGAGGTATTGAAGTTGATAAAGCCAAGGTTGATGCTATTGAAAAGATGCCATGTCCCAAGGACATCAAAGGTATAAGAAGTTTCCTTGGTCACACTGGATTTTACAGGAGGTTCATTAAGGACTTCTCAAAAATTTCTCGGCCTCTGACTAATTTATTGCAAAAAGATATACCATTTGTCTTTGATGATGATTGTGTAGAAGCATTTGAAATACTTAAGAAAGCATTAGTCTCTGCACCTGTTGTTCAGCCACCTGATTAGAATTTACCCTTTGAAATTATGTGTGATGCTAGTGATTATGTTGTAGGTGTTGTTCTAGGGCAAAGAGTTGATAAGCAATTAAATGTTATTCATTATGCTAGTAAGACTCTAGACAATGCTCAAAGAAATTATGCTACTACCGAAAAGGAGCTTTTAGCAGTTGTATTTGCTTGTGATAAGTTCAGATCTTTTATTGTTGATTCTAAAGTAACTATTCAAACTGATCATGCTGCTATTAAATATCTTATGGAAAAGAAAGATGCTAAACCTAGACTTATTAGATGGGTTCTCTTGCTGCAAGAATTTGATTTGCATATTGTTGATAGAAAGGGAGCTGAGAACCCCGTTGCAGACAACTTGTCTAGGTTAGAAAATATTCTTGATGACCCACTACCTATTAATAATAGCTTTCCTGATGAACAATTAAATGTTATAAGTACTTCTCGTAGTGCTCCATGGTATGCTGATTATGCTAATTATATTGTTGCTAAGTTTATACCACCTAGCTTCACATACCAGCAAAAGAAAAAGTTTTTCTATGATTTAAGACATTACTTTTGGGATGACCCACATCTTTATAAAGAAGGAGTAGATGGTGTTATTAGACGTTGTGTACCTGAGCATGAACAGGAACAGATCCTACGCAAGTGTCACTCCGAGTCTTATGGAGGACACCACGCTGGAGATAGAACTGCACATAAGGTATTGCAATCTGGTTTTTATTGGCCTACTCTCTTCAAGGATGCCCGTAAGTTTGTCTTGTCTTGTGATGAATGTCAAAGAATTGGTAATATTAGTAGACGTCAAGAAATGCCTATGAAGTATTCACTTGTTATTGAACCGTTTGATGTTTGGGGCTTTGATTATATGGGACCTTTTCCTGCCTCTAATGGATACACACATATTTTAGTTGTTGTTGATTACGTTACTAAGTGGGTAGAAGCTATTCCAACTAGTAGTGTTGATCATAACACTTCTAGTAAAATGCTTAAGGAAGTTATTTTCCTGAGGTTTGGAGTCCCTAGATATTTAATGACTGATGGTGGTTCACACTTTATTCATGGTGCTTTCCGTAAAATGCTTGCTAAATATGATGTTAATCATAGAATTGCATCTCCTTATCACCCACAGTCTAGTGGTCAAGTAGAGTTGAGCAATAGAGAGCTCAAATTAATTTTGCAAAAGACTGTTAATAGGTCTAGAAAGAATTGGTCTAAGAAACTTGATGATGCATTATGGGCTTATAGAACTGCATACAAAAATCCTATGGGTATGTCTCCGTATAAAATGGTTTATGGAAAAGCATGTCACTTACCTCTCGAACTAGAACATAAGGCATACTGGGCTATTAAAGAGCTCAACTATGATTTTAAACTTGCCGGTGAGAAGAGGTTATTTGATATTAGCTCACTCGATGAATGGAGAACCCAAGATTATAAAAATGCCAAGTTGTTTAAAGAAAAAGTTAAAAGATGGCATGACAAAAGGATACAAAAGCGTGAGTTTAATGTAGGTGATTATGTATTGCTATACAACTCTCGTTTAAGATTTTTTGCAGGCAAACTTCTCTCTAAATGGGAAGGCCCCTATGTTATCGAAGAGGTCCACCGTTCCGGTGCCATAAAAATTAACAACTTCGAGGGCACAAATCCGAAGGTGGTAAATGGTCAAAGAATTAAACATTATATCTCAGGTAATCCCATAAATGTTGAAACCAATATTATTGAAACCGTAACCCCGGAGGAATACATAAGATACACTTTCCGGAACGTTTCAGACCCCGAAAAGGAATAGATATGTAGTACGGTAAGTAAACCGACTCCAAAACAATTTTTAAGGCAATATCTCTCCGTTTTGGAATATTTAGAAAAATAGAAAAATAAGTAGCAGTCCGGGAAGGACACGAGGGCCCCACGAGGGTGGTGGGCGCGCCCCCTACCTCGTGAGCACCTCGTGTGCCTTCCGGACTCCGTTTTCTTGCACGTTACGTGTTTTGGTCGGTAAAAAATCATTATATAACCTCCCGAAGGTTTTGACTCCCGTATTACGCAAACCTCCTCTGTTTTTGTTTCGAGCTGTTTTCTGTCAGGGTTTTCCAGGCTAGGCATCATGTTGTCTCCCTCCTCCAACATTGGTGACAACGATGCTTGGCTAATGAAGATAGATCTGAAGAGGGAAGAACCCACGAGGGTCAACAAGGATGAAAGGATCAAGAAGGCCACGGAGGATCAAGCTCCAGCAGCAAAAGACATACTTCAACTTGATCATAACCTTCTTACCCCAACTGAGATCGAAGCCTTCAAGATGATTGAGTTAGCTCGTATACAAAACAAGTATCTCACACAAGAAAATATTTTGTTGAAGGAGCATATTGTTGCACTCAAGGGCATTATTCGCAAGCTGGAGGACCTCTTACGCTCGATGTGCGACTATCCGCCACCTCCACCTTCTTCACCGACAAAGGAGATATAATCACATGGGTATGGGCACTCCCCTTGGCAACTGCCAAGCTTGGGGGAGGTGCCCCGGTATCGTATCACAATCACAACTCCTATCTTTACCGTTTTTCTTAGTTCGATCCTATTAGTAGTATCTTGATCTAGTAGAATAAAGTTTATGGCATGATCTAGTTTTGAGTTTTGCTTTATGATCTCTCTTTGTAATCGAGTCCGTGAGCTATATATAATAAAGATTAGTGTTGAGTCAAGGGCTTGATTATTTTGCCATGATCTTAGATGAATAAAAGAAAAGAGAAAAGGAATAAAAAGAAGCAAAGAGTTCATATTGATCTTATTAAGAGTTATGACTTCACATAGAAAGAGTATGATGATTAAAAGTTGTTGGGAGTTGGCAGACATAGCTTTGGTCATTGTTGCAATTAATAGGAAGTAATAAGGAAAGGGAGGTTTTCACATATAGATATATTATCATTGACATCTTTTATGATTGGGATCACTCATTAAAATATGACATGCTAAAGAGTTGATGTTGGACAAGGAAGACAACGTAATGAGTCATGTCTTTCTTATATCTGAGATAAAGTATGTTGTCATGGATCCTGTAACTTGTTGAGCTTGCCTATCCCCCTCATGCTAGCCAAATTCTCAGCACCAAGTAGAAATACTACTTGTGCTTCCAAATACCCTTAAACCAGTTTTGCCATGAGAGTCCACCATATCTACCTATGGATTGAGTAAGATCCTTCAAGTAAGTTGTCATCGGTGCAAAGCAATAAAAATTGCTCTAAATATGTATGATTGATTGGTGTGGGAGAAATAAGCTTTATACGATCTTGTGATGTGGAAGTAATAAAAGCGACGGACTGCATAATAAAGGTTCATATCACAAGGGGCAATATAAAGTGACGTTCTTTCGCATTGAGATTTTATGCATCCAACCATAAAAGGCGCATGGCAACCTCTGCTTCCCTCTGCGAAGGGCCTATCTTTTATTATTATCTTCTACCTTATGCAAGAGTCATGGTGATCTTCACCTTTTCATTTTTATCCTTTGGCAAGCTCAGCATGTTGGAAAGAACATGATATATAATATATATATATATATATATATCTAATTGGATGTAGGGGAGCATGAACCATTATTGTTGACATTACCCTTGAGGTAAAAGGTTGTGGGGCAAAACTATAAGCCCCTATCTTTCTCTGTGTCTGATTAAAACTCCGTAACCACAAGTATTGCGTGAGTGTTAGCAATTATGGAGGGCTAAATGATAGTTGAGTATGTGGACTTGCTTTTTAGCTCTGACATAGACTCTTTCCGATGTTATGATAAATTGCAATTGCTTCAATGACTGAGATTATAGTTTGTCGGAGCCCAATAAGGTTTATGATTTATACTTTTGCATTGTGAATAGATCATCACTTGAATATAAGTAATCATATGACAAAATCTATATATGTTATTGTTATGAGAATAATCATGATGCCTTCATGTCCGTATTTTATTTTATTTTATCGATGCCTCTACCTCTAAACATGAGGACATATTTATTGTTATCGGCTTTTCGCTTGAGGACAGGCGAGGTCTAAGCTTGGGGGAGTTGATACGTCCATTTTGCATCATGCTTTTATATCAATATTTATTGCATTATGGGCTGTTATTTCACTTTATGTCGCAATACTTATGGCTATTCTCTCTTATTTTACAAGGTTTACATGAGGGAAAATGCCGGCAGTTGGAATTCTGGGCTGGAAAAGGAGCAAATATTAGAGACCTATTCTGCGCAACTCCAAAAGTCCTGAAACTCCACTGAACATCTTAAAATAAATAAAGAAAAATCCTCGCCAAAGATGAAGGCCAGGGGGCCCACACCCTGCTCATGAGGGCGCCCCCCTAGGGCGCTCCCCCTACCTCGTGGGCCCCCTGGTGGCTCTCCGACGTCCATCTTCTCCTATATGAGGTCTTTCGATGAGAAAAAAATAGGAAGGAACTTTTCGGGACGAGACTCCGCCGCCACGAGGGGAACCTTGGCGGATCCAATCTAGAGCTCCAGCGGAGCTGTTCTGCCGGGGATACTTCCCTCCAGGAGGGGGAAATCATCACCATCGTCATCACCAACGCTCCTCTCATCGGGAGAGGGCAATCTCCATCAACATCTTCACCAACACCATCTCATCTCCAAACCCTAGTTCATCTCTTGTATCCAATTCTTGTCTCAAAGTCCGGGATTGGTGCTAGTAGGTTGCTAGTAGTGTTGATTACTCCTTGTAGTTGATGCTAGTTGGTTTATTTGATGGAAGATCATATGTTCAGATCCTATATGCATATTATTACCCCTCTGATTATGAACATGAATATGCTTTGTGAGTAATTACGTTCGTTCCTGAGGACAAGGGAGAAGTCTTGCTATGAGTAGTCATGTGAATTTGGTATTCATTTGATATTTTGATAAGACGTATGTTGTCTAGCCTCTAGTGGTGTTATGTGAACGTCGACTACATAACACTTCACCATTATTTGGGCCTAGAGGAAGGCATTGGGAAGTAATAAGTAGATGATGGGTTGCTAGAGTGACAGAAGCTTAAACCCTAGTTTATGCGTTGCTTCGTAAGGGGCTGATTTGGATCCATATGTTTCATGCTATGGTTAGGTTTACCTTAATACTTTTCTTGTAGTTGCGGATGCTTGCAATAGAGGTTAATCATAAGTGGGATGCTTGTTCAAGTAAGAACAGCACCCAAGCACCGGTCCACCCACATATCAAATTATCAAAGTATCAAACGCGAACCATATGAACGTGATGAAAACTAGCTTGACGATATTCCCATGTGTCCTCGGGAGCGCTTTTCCTATTATAAGAGTTTGTTCCGGCTTGTCCTTTGCTACAAAAGGATTGGGCCACCTTGCTGCACTTTATTTACTTTTGTTACTTGTTGCTCGTTACAATCTATCTTATCACAAAACTATCTGTTACCACTTATTTCAGTACTTGCAGAGAATACCTTGCTGAAAAACCGCTTATCATTTCCTTCTGCTCCTCGTTGGGTTCGACACTCTTACTTATAGAAAGGACTACGATAGATCCCCTATACTTGTGGGTCATCAAACTTTCTTTGGCCATGTTATTTTGAGAAGACATAATTGCTTAGTTAGTATGCTTGAAGTATTATCATTTTTATGTCAATATGAACTTTTGTCTTGAATCTTTCGAATCTGAATATTCATACCACAATTAAGAAGAATTACATTAAAATTATGCCAAGTAGCACTCCGCATCAAAAATTCCGTTTTTATCATTTACCTACTCGAGGACGAGTAGGAATTAAGCTTGGGGGTGCTTGATACGTCTCCAACGTATCTATAATTTTTGATTGCTCCATGCTATATTATCTACTGTTTTAGACATTATTGGGCTTTATTTTCCACTTTTATACTATTTTTGGGACTAACCTATTAACCGGAGGCCCAGCCCAGAATTGTTGTTTTTTTTGCGTGTTTTAGGGTTTCGAAGAAAAGGAATGTCAAACGGGGTCCAAACGGAATAAAACCTTCGGAAACGTGATTTTCTCATCAGATAAGATCCAGGAGACTTGGACCCTCCGTCAAGGAAGCCACGAGGTGGTCACGAGGGTAGGGGCGCCCCTCCCTAGGGCGTGCCCCCTGCCTCATGGGCCCCTCGAAGCTCCACCGACGTACTTCTTCCTCCTATATATATCCACATACCCCAAACGATCGGGGACGGAGCCAAAAACCTAATTTCACCGCCGCAACTTTTTGTATCCACGAGATCCCATCTTGGGGCCTGTTCCGGAGCTCCGTCGGAGGGGGCATCGATCACGGAGGGCTTCTGCATCATCATCAAGCCCCTCCGATGAAGTGTGAGTAGTTTACTTCAGACCTACGGGTCCATAGCTAGTAGCTAGATGGCTTCTTCTCTCTTTTTGGATCTCAATACAATGTTCTCCCCCTCTCTTGTGGAGATCTATTCGATGTAATCTTCTTTTTGCGGTGTGTTTGTTGAGACCGATGAATTGTGGGTTTATGATCAAGTCTATCTATGAATAATATTTGAATCTTCTCTGAATTCTTTTATGTATGATTGGTTATCTTTGCAAGTCTCTTCGAATTATCAGTTTGGTTTGGCCTACTAGATTGGTTGTTCTTGCCATGAGAGAAGTGCTTAGCTTTGGGTTCAATCTTGCGGTCTCCTTTCCCAGTGACAGAAGGGGCAACAAGGCACGTATTGTATTGTTGCCATCGAGGATAACAAGATGGGTTATCATATTGCATGAAATTGTCCCTCTACATCATGTCATCTTGCTTAAGGCGTTACTCTGTTTTTAACTTAATACTCTAGATGCATGCTGGATAGCGGTCGATGAGTGGAGTAATAGTAGTAGATGCAGAATCGTTTCGGTCTACTTGTCTCGGACGTGATGCCTATATACATGATCATACCTAGATATTCTCATAACTATGCTCAATTCTATCAATTTCTCAACAGTAATTTGTTCACCCACCGTAGAATACTTATGCTCTTGAGAGAAGCCACTAGTGAAACCTATGGCCCCCGGGTCTCTTTCTCATCATATCAATCTCCATCACTTTATTATTGCTTTGCTTTTACTTTATTTACTTTGCATCTTTATACCAAAAATACCAAAAATATTATTTATCATCTCTATCAGATCTCACTTTCGTAAGTGACCGTGAAGGGATTGACAACCCCTAAGCGCGTTGGTTGCATTGAGCTATTGTTTTTGTGTAGGTACGAGGGACTCGAGCGTAGCCTCCTATTGGATTGATACCTTGGTTCTCAAAAACTGAGGGAAATACTTACGCTACTTTGCTGCATCATCCCTTCCTCTTCGGGGAAATCCAACGCAGTGCTCAAGAGGTAGCACATCTCAATGCCAAAGAAATCATATGTTGCATCTCAAAAAATATTTGCATGATCACACTGAGTGAGCACATGAAATAATGTGTCATCCTCCTGTCCACACATCAGACGGAATGATGTTTCCATAACATGTCTCCGCCGGAGCTCCCATTAGACAACATGTTCTTAAGCACACGCCACCACAAGACCCAAATTTTTGGCTGCACTCCGAGCTTCCACAACGCCTTCCAGATGTCCTCTCCTCCTGACGAGCTGTTCAGTACAGACCCTGCTTGGCACCTTCTTTCCATCACCTATCGGTAGGCAGACCGGACTGAAAATATCCCTGATGTTTCCCGCTCCCATGCCCAGAAATCTCCCATGGCAGCCCGAGGCCTAGGCAAACTCATTATTGCTTCAGCATCCGATGGGATAAATAGTTGTTACACCAGATCCTTGTTCCATTTCCCAGTTGAAAGAACATGCGGTGCCCCCATGTTTGGTTTTGGTAATTGATGACAATCTCTATGGACTAATGGTTGCCTTGAGTTATATTTTAAGGTTTTGTCCATAGGCTTTTCTTGAAGTACATGTGTTGGTTTCAAGGAGAGTTTGTGTCGACCAAGGTGCTATTCAAGGAATTACCTAAAGATTGGTCTTGTGAGAGGTTGATCAAGACTAAGTTAAAGAGTGAATCAAGTTGATCGACTCACAAAGCATAGAAGATGTACCGAGAGGGATCAAGTGATCCCATGGTATGGTAAGCATTATCAATTACGCTTTGTGTACTAACCCATGGTCTTCGTGAGAGTTCTTTGTGGGGTTAGGTTGCGGTGTGCAAGTTCAAGTGGAGCATCATGAAGAGATCAAATGCTTGAAGCTTGCCGTCCATTGTGGTAACAATGGATTTGTGAAGATGTGTGGAAGAGTGGCTCACCCATAGTGGAGTATGGGGGAGCAATCAACTAGTCTTCATCGAGCCAACGCAATCAAGAAAGGTGGTCCAACTTGAGGGAGTCAAGATTGTCATCATCTAGCTCAAGTGGACCATGTGCAAGGCAAAGATTTGCCCTTGATAGGTTTTCTATTTTTTCGGTCTCATGGTGGTAGTTGGGAGACCGGGTTATAGGATCGATTGCCGTACTATCAAGGGGGGATCTCGATGAGTAGCTTGATCGTATCATTCGTAGAGAGATCAAACCATTGCATCCTTGCATCATCTTTCTTGGTTCTTGTTTGGTTCTCTTTGTGAGTTTTGGAGCTTATGGTCATCTTGATGACAAGCTCGAGTTCATCGAAAACGGAGTTCACTTACATCTTCTATGATGTTTTCGATGTTGGAGGTTATGCCCATTCTTCTCTGTTGGAGGTTTCGCTGTTTTGATGCTACTCGTCGTCTTGTATCCAACAAGCTTGAGTTTGCTCAATTCAGAGCTCATTTGCAGAAGTTATGACAGTTCTGGTTTTATTGGATCCGTCTGTTGTCTTTAGCTGTGTTTTGAAGGCATCCAAGTGCTAAAGCCTCTATGGCGTGCGGTAGTACTACTTAAGGGAGCGGTAGTACCGCAGGGGCCAGCGGTAGTACCGCTCCTGGTGAGCGGTAGTACCGCTGCCTCTAGCCCAGAACGCTGACGCGCACGGAAGTAGGCGCGAAAGTAATTTTTTACTTTCGCGCCCTACGCGGTAGTAGCGCTCCTGGTGAGCGGTAGTACCGCTGCCTCGTGTCCTGGCGCTGTTGCGTGCGGTAGTAGGCGCGGATGTAATTTTTTACATCCGCCCTTACGCGGTAGTACCGCTCCCTGTGAGCAGTAGTACCGTGCCGACTTTTTCTCGTAGCTAGCACCAGCGGTTGTAGGCGCGGCAGTTTTTCTTTTCATCCGTGGTCGTGTGGTAGTACCGCAAGGGCATGCGGTAGTACCATTCCTGCAGTAGTACCGCCCTGTTACCCCTTTGCAGTGTTGTTTCATTGGGCTTCTGTTGCCCTAGCGGTAGTACCGCTCGTAGGAGTGATAGTACCGCTCTGTGCGGATTGTCAGCATAACGGTTGGATTTTTTCCCTCCTATAAAAGGGGGTCTTCTTCCCCAATGAACTTTATCCCTTGAGCTTGCGTTCTTCCCTCATTGTTGACCTTCTTCGAGCTTGCTAACTCTCAATCCCTCCATGGATTCTTGCTAGTTTTTGAGGGAAAAGAGAGAGAAGATCTAGATCCACTTTTCCACCAATCACTTTCTCCTCTATGTGAGGGGAACCCCTTGGAACTAGATCTTGGAGTTCTTGGTGTACTCCTTCTTGTTCTTCCTCTCATTTTCTTCCCTAGCATTAGTTGCTTTGGTGGGATTTGGGAGAGAAGGACTTGGGCACTCCGTGTGCCCTTGCCATTGCATTTGGTGCATCGGTTTGAGTTCTCCACGTGATACGTGGAAGTTACAAGTTGAGAAGCTTATTACTCTTGGGTGCTTGGTACCCTTGAGCTTGTTCCTCTTGGGTGCTTAGGCGCCCTAGACGGTTGGTGGTGTTCGGAGCTCAATCATTGTGGTGTAAAACTCCGGGCAAGCGTCTGGGTCTCCAATTAGGTTGTGGAGATCACCCCGAGCAATTTGATGGTTTCGGTGACCGCTCCCAAGGGTTGCCAAAGTGTACGGGTTCGGTGACCGCCCACAAGGGTTGCCATTTGTATGGGTTCGGTGACCGCCCTCAAGGGTCCCTTGGTGGAATCACGGCATCTTGCATTGTGCGAGAGCGTGAGGAGATTACGGTGGTCCTAGTGGCTTCTTGGGGAGCATTGTGCCTCCACACCGGTCCAAACGGAGATTAGCATCCGCAAGGGTGTGAACTTCGGGATACATCGTCGTCTCCGCGTGCCTCGGTTATCTCTTACCCGAGCCCTTTACTTATGCACCTTACTTTATGATAATCATATTGTTCTTAGTCATATATCTTGCTATCTCATAGTTGCTTATCTTGCTTAGCATAAGTTGTTGGTGCACATAGGTGAGCCTAATTATTTTAGGTTGTATGCTTGACAAATTAACCGCTAGGTTTATTCCGCATTTGTTCAAGCCTAAACCGTAATTATTTTAAAACACCTATTCACCCCCCCCCTCTAGGCGACATTCACGATCTTTCACAAGTTCCTTCCTCCAGCAAATCATACACCAATTGAACTGGTGCATCACTTAAGCGACACACTGGCTTCATAGATGTTGTTCCTGATATCCACCGATCATGCCAAATCTCTATAGTACGCCCATCTCCAATCCTTTTGATGAAACATGCCGTCAGCACCTCTCTCCCCTGTATGATAGCTTTCCATGTTCGTGAGGCGTTATTCCAGCAGTCCGCAGCAAGGAAGTCACAGTTAGGGTAGTACCTACCCTTCAACTCCCGAGCACAAAGGCTCTCCGAGTTATCCAGTAGTTGCCATGCTTGTTTCGCTAGCATGCAATCATTAAAAAGCTCAAGGTCTGGAAACCCCATGCCACCTCTGAATTTTGACACCAACAATTTCTCTCAAGATTGCCAATGTATACCTCTTTTATCCAAAGATTCAGCCCACCAGTATTTTGAAATAATTGTCGTTATTTTCTTGCATAACCCCTTAGTGAGTTTAAAACAACTCATAGAGTAGGTCAGTAAGGCCTGAATAATGGACTTCAAAAGTACCTCTTCTGCTGCACGTGCCATCATTTTCTCACAGCATCCTTGCACCCTCAAACGTGACTGCTCCACTATGTGTACAAAAAGTTGCTCTGTAATCTTGCCCGCAGCCGTCGGAAGGCCAAGATATTTTCCAGAGAAGGCTTCTCTAAAGATCTGCAACACATTTCTTGCCCGCAGCCGTTGGACTGAAGAATACTGAGCTCTTTTGCTTATTCATGTCCTGACCCATAGCTATAGGCCTCCAATATTTCATTATTAAGCCGAGAAGCACTTCTTCCATCAGATTTTATGAAGATAAGGCAATCATCCGCAAAAAGCAGATGCGAGATCCATGGTGCCCTCGCTCCTACACGAATTCCTCGATCAACCCAACCTGCATCGTAATTCTTTAACAAGCACGAAAGTCCTTCACCACAAAGCAGGAATAAATATGGGGACATAGGATCTCCTTAAAGGATTCCGCAGGACCGTCGAAATGACGGTAATAACTCGCCATTCACCTTCACCTGAAAACTAACAGAGGATACACATTGCATGATCAACGAGACCCACTCCTCTGCAAAGCCCAGTCTCTGCATGATCCCCTGCAAATAGGCCCATTCCACGCAATTGTATGCTTTCATCATATCCACCTTCACAGCACACCACCATGTCTTTCCTTTCTTCCGCTTCATTGAGTGAATGCATTCGTATGATGTGATTACGTTGTCCATGATCAATCTGACCGGCACAAACGCGCTTTGCTCCTCCAAAATGATCTCGTCCAGAATCTCCCTTAGTCTATTAGCTAGGACCTTAGAGCAAATCTTGTATAACACATTGCAAAGCGAGATAGGCCTATACTATGTAATATTTCTTGGATTTTTAATTTTTGAAATCAACACAATGATGCAAATGTACTCGGCAACACATGTTAAGCAAGAGTAATTTGTGGGGCTGTATACAAGGTCATCTTGAAGTTGTTCTGCTGATGGCGCACGGTGATATCCGGCGAGAAAAGGCTTCGATCTCGAGAATGCTAGAACAAGTTCAAGAAAGTTGTTCGATTTTACTTCAAGAAAAGCAAGCAGCGAGAATGCCAGAATGCTAGAAAAAGTTCAGGAGCAAACAAGTAAAAACAGTACATGTTGCATATTTATGTATACTTTGCATGTGGAGTACATATTTTGCGTTCCATATATTAGTATGTAACAGCTCCTGGAAAATAGCATCAGGTGGCACCTTACAAGACGAACAGCTCCTGGAAAACCAATATGCAGGCTAATAATTTCCTTTTTATCGAAACCACAAGCATCTGAACCGGTTGCTCCTCACAGCTACCATTAATTTCCAATGTGGCAATGCACATCGAGCTATGTGTTCCAAAAGAGAGAAACTGTAAACACAGAGAGAGCTAAATGAATGCCTAAATTACAGTTATCAGTAATTACACGCTCACCACGTGTGTCATTCCATGCTTATCTGTCTCCTCCGGATAGAGCTCCCATTACGAGACAAAGAAGCTGCTCCATTATGCCCCCTCTCAGAATGCATGTATGCAAATGACAGTGGTTCCGTGTCCTGAACTGAAAGTTCCCTGCCTGGTGTTCCTTCTCCTTCTGGTGGGCTTCCTGTATCCATGTCTGTGAGGTGCTCAATAATGTGATTAGTTATGTTTAGTGGGCTCTCCATTGCACCACCAACATTTTCTATTGCGGGCTCGTCTTTAACTGGAGTATTAGATGGATTATCGCCCTCATGGAAGAGCTTAGAGAGAACGGCAGGCCATCTGGGCCATGAACTCTGACTGCCGTCACTGCTGAATTCATGTCGGTTGTTATAAATGGTTATGACAGCGTGCATGATTAATGCCAGCACTGAAGATGTTCCAGTGATGATGAACAACCCCTGAAAACTGTGCAATGTAAGGCTGCTTGAAGTTTGGGAGTCATCTTTGTCAAGGCATGACGTAGCGCCATACAATTCTTTCTGCATATTAACCATTCTGTCATCTGATGCAAATTTCAGTATTCCCCTCGAAATATCAGGTGTGAGTGGAGAGCCTCGAGGGAATGCCTGCAGAGTTAGCACACAATGAGGATCAGAACAGGCTTCACTGGTGGTATACATGCCAGGCATAGTGCTGAGCCAGTTATTAAATTATCAATTTCCACCAGCCCAAAATAAAGCAAGGCAGTTATATTGGTCATTCACGCAAGCCCTTGGTAAGGTGATTGATCATAATGCTCGCTCTCAGAATGGCTAATGATCTAACTGAAATTAAACTCGATATACTTGATACAGCTTAGTGTAATACAAACAGAAAGTTAAAGCAAACAAAATGAAGACCTTATTAAGTAGATTTATCATGTCATTCAACACTTCAAGAAGCAAGCAAGCATTCTATTTCCCAATTGAAAACAAATAATATGGCACCACTTTCCACAGAACATGATCAAGCATTTTTAGGTTCTTGACAATGAAAATATCTAATCTTAAGTTCGTCCTTCATTAGCTTGTTCACATGTGACAAATCAGGAATTTTAAAGTACAATTCAAAGATTGGCTAAAACTATAATTTTAACCAACAGTTCACTCTAATAACGTTTCTTCTGGAGATAGTCTGATGGCCTATAAATATATACAAATTTGAGCTACTAGCATGATCCTACAGCAAAATAGCAGCAGAAATTGATTCAGCATCTAGGATTCAGAAAGCGGAAAATGTGCTACTATACAAAAACAGGAAACTGGTACTCACATAACCAAATCCATCGAGCTTGTAGGTTGGTCCAACCATAGTGTAGTTGTGGCAATACTGTTTAAGGAACACCTTAAGGTATGGTATCTCATCAATAATGACTGCAACTCTTCCAGATGTTAAGGCTTCATTGTATTGCTCAGGAGAGTCGAAGGCAATCATCTTTGATTCATCAATTTTCAACCTTTTCAAAAGAACAGGCAAGAAAGAATCATTGAGGTAGCCGACATAGCTCCCGTTCCTGATAACTTCTTCTAAATCGGTGACTGTTGGCTGAAGTTGTTCCACTGTGAGAATTGAGCTTAAACTTGCAGTATAACTCTGCTGCAATATCAGCACCACGAAAAGCCAAACAACTACTGCAATTCTTGATAAGTTGTTCAGTATCCTCTCCCTATGAGCAAACACGAGTGTTGAGAAGGAGAAGTAGAAGACCGATCCAATTTGACTGCCTGGGGGCCCTCTGAAATCTTTATTTGTTCTATGCTCAATACACCAGACTACAAAACCTGTGAAGACAAAGAAGGCCCCAGTTCCTAACCATAGGTCAGCTGTCAAAGGATCTAGGAATGTCCATGCAGTCTTCTGCCTCTGGTCCCAGACTGGAACCAGCATGCGCACCCCTGACTCTGTGTAAGGAAGAGTAAAATCCACATATAGAGAACGGTTGGCCAAGATTGTTATATCACCTACCACCGCATCATATTCCTGCCAGCAACACATATAAAGTGAGTTGAGAAACCTCCGATGGCTTTAAAAGTCTACAATTCCCCTTTTAACCTTACAGGCTTTAGAAGAGTACAACATATGCAAAGTACTTATAACTGTTAATTAAAATAAGAACTGGGAGACAACCCTCAACTGGGCGTATTCATATTGATACACCATTAAAATAATGCAGATAAGACAAAATGCAAGCAATTAATCAAAATCATCTAGAAGAAGAGTCTGACTAAATCTCGAAAATTCTCATGAATGGTAAATTGTACAAAAAATGTAATACAATCAGGAAAAAGAAAGGAACTGTACAATTTGTCAAGTAGACTGTTTTTTTCCTTGTTTGTGCACGGGTTAAAGAAGCAACAATAAAGAAAACCTTCATGAACGAGTGCAGATATATGATTTTACACGTCTCTATACTAATGACCAATGGTCAATTAGATCATTACACTCTACTCTTTGTATACCTTATATTTGAGAAAAAAACAATGAAATCGTATTGTGGATAGGCCATTTTGATAATCTCACGAATTTATTTCATTTTTGCCAGTTTTAGCTCCAAATATACCTCTGGGGTAGGAGAGATCATAAAAAGGAGAAAAATGGAACAAAAAGAAGTCCATGCATACCTTACGATAAACACTGTAGACAAGATCGTCATAAGTTCCTTTACTATTTCCTTTCTCGTCTGCAAACGGCTTATAGTGACGGGGTACATCGTAGGATAATGCATTAATTACTGCCTCAAACACATCTATGCAGAACCCTTTGGGTTTACCATTTTCAAATTTTACAAATTCGTCAAACCCAGGTTTGACAGGTATGCCTATTTGGAGAGTTTTATTCATTGGCAATAGCCAACCTCTAGGCACATTTTCATTATCTCCTGGCCATACAATGGTGCCAAGATCGGCCTTCACATTTAGACTGCCAGAGATGCCAGATCCTGGAGTCCAATAACCGACTACTATTCTCTCCTGACCAATAATGTTGATTATCGTGTAATTGACTGATACTAACTGCATGTCTGCAATATTGAAGTTCCCGCTCATACCCATGAACTTGATGTCCAAGAGTGAGCCTCGCAATTTTTCAGCAGCCTTTGAAGTATCTATTCTGTCAAAGTCAGTGGACCCATTGTTTGTTACAGATGACCCAAAGTCTGAATTCACATATCCAGCCTTCTCTGCTGCTAATGCTAATGCCCATATGGTATCATAAGCATAGATACCATACACTGCGGGAATACTTACTGAAATTCCAGGATTTTCCAACTGGTATTTCTTGCGCCATCTCTGACTAAGTTTATGAAGTTCCACTGTATCTTGAACATAAGGTTTCACCCCAAGAACTCCTCGCATCACATCAAGTGCTGGCGAACCAACCACATCAAAGATATCTGTCAAGCCATATGCAGTAATCCAGACAAAGCCCCGGTCCATCATCCCTTCATCTTTAGCAAGCTTGAAAAAGTTACGGGCTAAAGTATGAGACATACGCACAACAAATACACTTGTCCAATTGCCTTTTAAGCTGGAGATAGCACTCTTTATATCATCCTCTGTGGCTGAAGGATGGATCTTGCACCTGTATGAAACATGAGTGTCGACTTGTCTGAGAGCGTCAACAAGATCAGGAATGAACCTGGTATTGGAATCGTCATCCTCAAATACAGGGATGACTTCCCTCCAACTGTGTTTCTGAACAAGTGCGGCAATAGCCTCCGCTTGAGAGGAGTCGTTCCATGCCGTCCGGATGAAGTATGGAGTTTGTCCAGATGGCGTCGGGCAATTTGCAGAGAATGAAATGATTGGAACCGATGATTTTTCCCCAAGCTCCGCAAGAAATTTAGCCTGAGCTGACGTCTGCGGCCCAACGATGGCTTGCACGCGGACATTTTTCAGTAGATCAATACCTGCAATGATACTACTTTAAAACATACAGTATATTTTACAGCAAATTAAGGGTCACTATCAAACACATGCAAGGAAAACATGCATAGGTACAGCACATAGCAGTACCTAAGCTTTTCGGTGGCTCTATTCACTGGCATATGATTAAATTGGTGTAAAATGTGAAGTATAAAAGGTTCGGTATACACGAGGTCGGTTTTATACTTTTATACCATAACAGAAAGCACAATAAATAAAAACATATTTTCCCTCGAATAATAAACAGACTTAAATAACAACTTTTGAGAGTACCTCTAGCTTTTCAACTCACATACTCCTACTTCAGTTCCAAATCGAGGGCTTCCGAAATTACTTGGCTCGACGAGCTGGGGGCGGAGAAGCAGGGTGTACCTTCTATCTATACCTCGGAGGGCGGCGCGACGGTGTTGAAACAAGCCGAGGGCGCGCCTGGGAGGGCGGCGCCGGCCGCCGGCGACATGGGAAGCGAAAAAAGGTAGAACAGGGCAGGGCAACCGCGCCACCCCCGCTTTTTTTTAGGGGTCATGGGGCAAACTAGGCTGATCTTATTAGCTGCTCAAGGCCAATGATCGGCCCACCCAAAAAATTAAGGCCCATATATTGTCAGAAGATCATTCGGCCCATGTGCCCGTCATCCTATCCTAGCGAGTACTGCTCGTATGTCTCAAAAAAAAAAGCGAGTACTGCTCGTGGAGCAGTGGAACGGGGACTCGGGGAGGCTGTGCAGCGGGCACGTACCTGCGGAGGCAGCCTCGACGGCGCCGAGTCCGGTGTCCCGGAGGTGGAGCTTCAGCCTGGTGCGGTAGCCGGCGTATCTAGCGTCGGCGTAGAAGTCCTCGAGAGCCAGCTCGATGCATGTCCAGCTGATGTTCCCCACCCATGTCGACCTGTCCAAGATCACACCCACGTCCACCACCTGCCGCCGCCGCCGAGGAGGAGCCACACCACCCCCCTGCGCTGTGACACTGGAAGCTCCGACGAGGAGCACGAGAGTGAGGAGGACTGCCGTGGCCGTGGCCACCCGGAGAAGCGTCACAGCTCCCATAACCGGCCGTGACAAAGGATTGTGGTTGTGGTAGTACTTTAGCCTTTTTGGTACGTACGTGAATCCATGAGTTTGTGGTGGTACGCCAGCCAGTTCATTTCATTGACCAGCCAAACATCTCTCTCTCTCTCTCTCTCCAAGCTCACACTCAGCTGATTGTGTAATGGTACGACTACCAGAATTACTTGGCGCCAGGCATGGAATTCTCCCGATCTGTATACATGTCGATCGCAACTTAGCTGATCAGTAGACGTGGCGCGGTCAAGCTAACCAAACGTGCACGCGTGGCCGCTTCTGCTACGTACGGTTAACTGAAACAATCCATGGCACCTCCGGCCTTCCAGAGTGCAGCGACGTGCGATCGAGCCGCGTGTGGACGGTGCGGGCTCAAAGTCGGTGACCACACTGGTGGTCTAGGTCGGTCTCCCTCCAGATTTTGCCGTGGCTGGCCGTTGAAAGTCAGCTTTCTACGGTGGGCGTGCGCACTGTTCCTGCAACTGGAGTTTTCCGCAGCAGCGATCTGCTAGTGAGAACTCGAGATCTTTGTAAAACTAACGTGCTAAATGAAAGTCATGGCAACAAGCCAAAACAAGCTCGTTCGAGAATCTTTCTGGAAGAAAGAAGCTAGCTCGGCTCGAGAACGACGGCTAATTAATGTCTACCGTACCTGTAGGAAATTTCAGAGCAGGGATGTGTGGAGGGAAATGAAGCATATGTCTCCTCTAGCTATCGCGTGGGTACGTACAAGTAAGTGCCTCATTTGGACCAACAGTCAGTCAATCAGTCTGCCTCTGTCACATGAGCACATGAACTTATCCTAAGAGCATCTCCAGCCGTTGACCTCCCAGAAGGCGCTAAAAATCGCCCCTAGGGCGCACCGGCGCAAAACTCGCGCTGGGGGCGTAATGCCATCCAGTCGCGACGCCCACGGGATATTTTTGAACGGCGCAAGCACGGCGAGTTCATGCATATTTCAGCAACTTCAAACCAAATTCGACCAAACACGGCACAAACACGCCCGCTCATACATATTTAAAGTATTTTACAAAAAAAAATACTACTAGACCCGCCGCCGTCTCGCTTGCCTCGCCGCTCCTTGCCGGCCGCCGCCCTTGCAGTTCTACATGCCGAGGAGGCTGTGGAACCGTGTGTAGTCGCCGCCGCCGTCGTCGTCGTCGTCGCCGCCTCCGTCGTGGCTGCCGTCCCTGCTGCAACCCTCCCCCGGTTGGCGTGGCGGGTTGGACGGTCCGGCGGCGTCCTCGCCGTCGTCGCTGTCGAGGATCACGACGCCGTGCTCGTCCTCGCGCCCACGCTTGCGGGTGGCGATCTCCTCCAGGCCCCGGGTCTGCCGGGTCATCTCCGTCCGGAGGTAGTCGTCGCGCACCCACCATAGAGCGTCCACGTTGGAGAAGCCGCGCCGGGCTATCACCTCGTACTCCGGGGGGAGACTGGGCTCCGGCTTGGGCGCGACGAGGACGAGGCGCCCGGAAGCGGGGGTGGAGTCGGCGATGCGGATACCGGAGCTGCAGGTGCGCCGGCTGACAGGCGTGTCCTGGGGCTCCTGGGGCTCCGGCTTGACGGGGCGGAGGCAGGGAGAGCCGGTCGACCGACCGGACGAGGAGGAGGACGCCCCGGGGTCCATGCGCCTCGGCGTCCACGAGCTCCCACGGCGGCGAGAGAAGGACGGCGGGGAGGGGTACTGCAGCCTCGGCGTGTTGCCGCCCTCGATGTACTCGAGGACGGCCTCCAGCGTGCAGCCGGGCATGCCCCACCATCGGTGCCGCCCCTCGGAGTTGAGCCTGCCGGAGGGCACGACGCCGTTGGTGGCCTCGAGCTACTCGGCGTGACGGCGGCGGAAGTAGTGCTCCCAGAGTAGGCTGTCGGGGACGTAGCGCGGCCCCTCCCTCGCCGCCCGCGGCAGAGAGGTGCGAATACGCGCGATCTCCGCACGACGCGCCGCCCCGGTGGGCGGTGGTGGCACCGGGACCCCGCCGGCGCTGATTCTCCATGCCCCGGGCACCCGCATGTCCGGTGGGACCGGGTACTCGGCCTCGTAGAGGAGCCGAGCTTCGTTTTCGTGAAGGTGGCGGCGGCCGAAGCCGTTCGCCGCCGCGCCGTCGCCTGGGAATCGTTCGGCCATTTCTACGAACTGGGACGGCGAGGGGAGAGGGAGGAAGGGGAGATAGGGCGCGTCGGCGGTGGAGACTCTGTGCGTGCCACCGGCGCGCTGGGGTCGGCTTATATAGGCGGAGGCGGCGCGAGCACGCGTGGCGGCCCCGTCTACGCGTGGCATGCGCGGGGACGCGCGTCGTCACGCCTTCACTGCGCCGCTCGTGAGGCATCAATGGCGGAGGCTGGCCGGCGCGACAGCGCGCGGCAGCTTTGGCATTGATTCGCCGCGGGAAACGAGGCGATGAGGACGACGAAGCGGCGAGAAGCGAGACGAGTCGCTGGCAAGGAGGGCCCTCGGCTCTTTCGTGCCAAAAACAATTCGCCCGGCGCCGCCAGCGCGCTGAGTTCGGGTTGGGTCCGTCGGCGTCAATTTTGGCCCGAGCCGGCGAAAATTGGGCCCTTGGGGGCGTGACTGGGCTAATTTTTTGGCGTCGGCGGCCGAAAAATCGCCTGGAGGGCCTTGTTGGGGACGCGGCTGGAGATGCTCCAAGCTACCACCCCCGCATATTCACCTTGATGACACAGCAGGTCACCCACTGCCTCCTCCCCTAGCTCCGTCCGCTCCGTTTCCTCTCAATATCATCACCATTGTCGGAAGACGCCTCTAGGTAAAGCCTGTACCACTATGCCATCATCTTTCCAAATGGGAGTGAGCTCCTTGTCGCCGGCCCAGAGGAAGCGGCGGCGAGGCTTGTCAATTTCCCTGAAGACTATGGCGTCTTCGTCTCATACGACGAACGAGCGATGGCGCGTATCCTATGCCGCCGATCTGCAGACACATACGCTCACATTCCGCGACGGTGAGCTGATTCTCCGACGAGACGCGCTCCGCCTCGTGTTGATCGACGGGCGCGGGGTTATGGTTGACGCCGATTCCTTCGCGTGGGGGAACGCATAGACATCGACGACATCATCTCTCTGCCGTGCCATTTTGCGAAGATACGGGATCGACTACCGGCGACGTGGCCGTCCCCAGCGAGCGCGGCGTACGGCCCGGACCGTGGCGCGGTACACGGGAGGCATGCGGACCCTCAGGTATGTGCTTCGACTTGTGTCGAGGGTGTCCAGAACCCCACCCACCGCCCGTCAATGGCGGATGGGCGACACGTGGGAGCAGATCGCCATGAGGGACCCCACCCCGACCCTGGGGCGGAACCATATGGAGCGGGGGAGGCAGGGGGGACGCATCATTTTCCCCACCTACCGCCACTACCGCACGAGACGCGCATCTCGCCTTCCTCTTTGGGCATCTATGGGAGCGAGCTAGGGTTTCCCCCACCCCCATCTACTCCCCACATGAATCCTTCGGCTGGTGGCGCGGCAAGGCCGGCGGCGACGACCGCTCCTTCGCCTAGGTCGCTGCGGCGGAGCGGCCCGGTGGCGTGCGGCGGGACTCGATGGGAGAGCATGGTGGGGGGAGATCTGGAGGGTGGAGGGACAACATGGCGCGGGGCGGATTTGGCGGAGGGCGCAAGGCTCCACTGCCAAATCAGACTCGCCATATGGTGTGGCAGCGGCCAGATCCACCGCCGCCGGTGGCTGGTGGTTCGAGATCTGGAGGTGGTGAGGTCGGAGACAGATGGGAAGCTGCCGCGCGGGCCATGAGCGGGGCGACCAAGGAGACGACGACGGGCGCCAAGGAGCCTCCTCCACACCCTCCACCTCCACCTCCACCGACTAGACAAGCTGCGACCAAGGGCACCAACGAGATCTGCATCAACTGCTCCCTCTCAGGTCATTTCGCTCCTTGCTGCCCTACTATCCGTTGTGAGAAATGCAACAAGCTAGGTCATATGGCTCAACTATGTCAAACTCTGAGGCCCTGGGAATGTGTTCCTCTCATGTGCGGATTCCAGTCGCCTGGCCAGGGTTTCTTCTATATTCCTGACATGTGTGCCGCTAAGCAGAGCGTAGAAAAAACGAACAATGTTGTGATCACTATAGTGGAGGGAGTTGCATCTGTTAAAGAGATTGAACATGAATTTAATGTCATCTTTGCTAAAAAAGCCTGGTAAGAAGAAGTGGCGATGTACAGCCCGTTCCATTGGTCCTGCTAAATTTGTGATGCGTTTTCCTAATGCTAGTGAAGTTGAGAGAGCATGTTGTTATGGGAAACGTATGCCTTTGATGGAGGGGGCTGTTGTGGTTTGCATTACACCTTGGACTGCATCTATAGGGGCCATGGGAATTATGGAAAACGCTTGGGTGAGGGTTCGTAATATACCTATCGAAAAAAGGTGCACTGAACATGCTGCTTATGCTGGGGCTCTGGTAGGGATAACACTAGAAGTAGATGAAACTACTATACATAAACCTGAGTATGTCAGAATTTTACTCGGATGCAGAGAGGTGGAGAGAATTCCCCCCTCGGCTGAAGGGATGCTTGAGGAGCAATATTATGACTTCTTTTATGAAGTTGAGAAAGTTGTGGCATTGGGGGCTGACAAAAACCAGTCCTCCATAGCGGTTGATAGCAGTGCATCTCCTTCCTTCCCCAAGAAAGCAAGGATGGAAACATATCCTGCTTATTCTACTGGGCAAGGGGAAACGAGTGCTTCCATGGTTGGTACCCACTCATCCCAGAATTATGATAAAGGGGGGCAGAGGTTGGCTGTTGTTGCTGAGAGTGAAGAAGAAGAGGAAAGTGACGAGGGCAACCATACAGAACTGCTTATCGAAACCATGGCTAGAGAGCATGATACTGAAAAAAATGACATATTGTGATCCTCACAGTGGTGATGTTTCTAAGGAGAAAGTCCATGATGGGCTGGAAATGGAAGTGATAACAGGATCTCCCATCCATGATGTTGATGTGCATAAAGGTGCTTGGGGAATTTTGACTCCTGTTCCCCCCTCACCTCTATATCTGCATTATGATGATACTACTTATTGGAGTATTTTTCCTCCTTTAACAGATTATGTTGCATGGCCATCCCTGCCTCACATTGTTCCACTTGAGGAAGGGTCTATGGAAGGGGGAGAGAACTGTAGTACTTATACAGTTGAGTCTCCATCTGGGTCCCCAACTCAAGATAGCGTGATCTATGAGGAATATGCTCCACGTAGACAGATGCAGAAGCTGGAAAAAGTGGAGGACGTGGCCACCAATAGAATGAGGAAGAGAGATTCAGAAGGTATGAGAACACCCAACTCAAAAAATCAGTTTTCTGCTCTGTCTGATTCTGCCATTATATTGCGTGCTTCATTAATGGGAGTGCAAATCCCAGATGATGATTTTGCTGCTATAGATATTCTACGTGAACTCGAACTCTCTAGAAATCTTTTGCATGATAAAAATATTGAGGTGAATCCCCCTAAGATGACCATTGGTGATGGGTTAGGAAATGAGGTACCCCTGTCTTTAACCTGGGACGATGACAGTAAGGATAGTGAAGATCCTTTTATCCCTGTTCAGTCTAGACAAAATAAAAAGAAGTATCGTCGCAAAAAATCAATGGTGGTTATATCACCTAATAAATCTGTCGGGCCTATGACAAGAAGTCAAATGAGAAAAGGAGAGGGTAGGGCTGCTATGGACCCTGGCAGACCTACCAGAGTTAGGGATAAACCCGAACGATATAAATGAAAGGCATTTTTTTGGAATTGCAGGGGGGCAGGTAAGAAGGGCATGTCTACCTGCCTCACGGATATGATTAATGCCAATGAGATTGATTTTATTGGTCTTCAAGAAACTATGAAAGAGACATATAAGCTATCCTTTTTAGGAAGCTTGACCCGAACCAAAAATTTCATTGGGAGTGGATTCCTTCTAGGGGAAAATCTGGAGGAATTCTTTGTGGGCTTAGTAAAGATAATTTTGATATCCTTACAACTAAACATGGTAAGTACATCCTGCAGTTAGATCTGTTTGATAAAGTCAAGAATTGTAGGTGGTCTTTGCTGATTGTTTATGGTGCTGCTCATGATGAACATAAACCTGAGTTCATCGCGGAGTTGTCTTCTATGTGCCATAATACTAACATGCCTTATCTGGTGGGGGAGATTTTAATATCATTAGACACAGTGGGGAGAAGAATAAAAAAACAGCCATTTCACACTTCTCTGATGTGTTTAATTCTATCATACACCTGCTTGGGTTGAGAGAAATTCACATGACAGGTGGTTGTTATACCTGGTCTAATAAACAAGAAAATCCAACTTTGGAAAAATTGGATAGGGTCCTGATGTCCCCTGATTGGGAGGATTTATACCCCCTTGCATCAGTAAATAAGTTAGTCAAAGAGAATTCTGACCATAACCCCTTACTGTTGGATGGTGGGGGAGCCTCATCTAGAGCACCAGGTAACAGGTGCTTCAGATTTGATAACACTTGGCTTAAGAATCCAGATTTCCTTCCCCTGGTATCTGAGATCTGGTCAAGGCCAGTTTACACTATCAATCCCATCGACTCTTTGAACATTAAGCTGAAGAGGTTTAAAAAATTCTTCAAAGGGCGGGGGTCCAATTTGTTTGGTCATAACAAAATTATAAAGAGGATTATTAAGCTTGAACTTCAGGAATTGGAAAAACTGGAGGAGGAGGTTGGACTTTGTGGGGAAGCCTACACTAGGAAGCTTGCTATCCTGGTAGAACTTAATGAGATGTATGTAGAAGAGGAGCTGCATTGGCACCAATTTTCTAATGAGAGGTGGCTTTTGCAAGGGGACAATAACACTGATTTCTTCCACAAGGTAGCTAACGGGCGTCGTAGAAAAAATTCCATGATTTCCCTCGAATGTGGATCTGTGACCATAGAAGGTACCAAGAACTCATTAGCCCATGCCACGGAATATTACAGAAACCTTTTTGGACCGGCTCCTGGCAATCTTTGTCAAATAGATGCAACATTATGGTCTCGGGAGGAAAATATCTCTCCTGAAGATAATGATGACTTGACTCGTCCTTTCTCTCTTGAGGAGATCAAAAAGGCTTTGTTTGATATGAAATCTAACCGAGCCCCTGGACCGGATGACATCCCTGTTGAGTTCTATCAACATTGCTGGGAAATTGTCTCTCCGGATCTGATGCGCTTGTTTGAGTGGTTCTATGAGGGCAAGTTAGATGTGCAGAGACTGAACTATGGCATTATAACTCTACTGCCTAAATCATCAGACGCCAATAGAATTCAGCAATATAGGCCCATCTGTTTGTTACGTTGTCCCTACAAATTACTCACCAAAGCCATGGATATTAGGGCTAGCAAATACGCGCACAAGTTGTTCAGTATACAACAAAATGCTTTCATTAAAGGGCGGCATATAGTTGACGGCATACTATCCTTGCATAAGGTGCTGCACTATACTCATATTAAAAAGCAAGTGGGAGTAATACTTAAGCTTGATTTCGAGAAGGCTTATGACAACGTTAATTGGGAGTTTTTACTCGATTGTCATGTGAAACGTGGGTTTAATTCTAAGTGGTGTGGGTGGGTTTCTCAAATTCTTATGAATGGCACGGTCAGCGTCAAGATTAATGATGAGGTTGGGCCTTATATACAAAGTGCCAAGGGGGTGAGGCAGGGCGATCCTCATTCCCCTTTCCTTTTTAATCTGGCTGCTGAGTGCCTAACTAAGATGATGTTGACTGCACAAAAGAATGGTCTTATTAAAGGTTTGGCTGCTGATCTTATTGAGGATGGGGTGGGCATCCTACAATACGCTGATGACACGGTGCTTTGTTTTGAACATGATATCGACAAAGCCATCAATGTCAAGCTCTTGCTCTATCTTTTTGAACTCATGTCTGGTTTAAAAATCAATTTTGAGAAGAGTGAGGTTTTTGGTATCGGAGGAGATAACGATATAGATTTAGTTTACGCTGATATGTTTGGTTGCCAAGTGGGTACCCTACCTATGAAATACCTTGGAGTCCCAATAACATACTCCACTCTAAGGAATGCGAATCTAGATTTCCTGGATGGAAAAATGATTAAAAAGCTTGACGCCTGGGTGGCCTATGCGGCCTCCTCCGGGGCCAGACTCACTTTATTGGGTTCTAGTCTTGATGGGATTCCATCCTATCTCATGTCGATGTTCCTTTTCAATAAAACCTTTATTGAAAAGATGGACAAACATCGTAGACGATTCTTTTGGAGGAGGAAGAATAAGAAACACGGGTATCGTATGGTTAGATGGACAAGAATCTGTCGATCTAAGAAAATAGGGGGGTTGGGTATTAAGGATCTTCATAAACAGAATGTTGCTCTACTTGTTAAATGGTGGTGGAAACTTGAAACCAGCGATGGGTTGTAGCAACGTATAGTCAGAGCTAGATACTTTAAGAACAAGACTGTAGCAAATATACGAGGTCGTTTCTCCGACTCCCCTTGTTGGAAAGCTATTATGAAAGTCAAGGACTCATATATGGCTGGTAGGAAAATCACCATCAAAAGTGGTAACCTAACTAGGATCTGGCATGATCCTTGGGTAGAGAACATTATATTGAAAGATCGGTTCCCTGATCTGTTCAGCATTTGCCATGATCAGGAGAGTACTCTGGCATCCTGGGTAGCGAGTAACTATGAGCTAAATTTCAGACGCAGATTATCAGGTGTGTTGGGCGAACAGTGGGCTTGGATGGTTACAGAGGCTAAAAAACTTTCGCTGAGTAATTCCTCAGATAATATCTCCTGGGCATTTAGTTGTAAAGGGAAGTTTACGACTAAATCGATGTATGAATGGCTGGAAAGAAACCTGGCTGGCCCCAATTATAAGTGGGTTTAGAAAGCCCCCGTTCCATTGAAGATTAAAATTTTCTTATGGCAATTATTTCAGAATGCTGTGCTTACGCGAGACAATATGCGCAATAGGAAGTGGCCTGGAAATCCTATGTGTTCCTTTTGTACAGATATAGAAACTGCGAATCACTTGTTCTTTACTTGCCCTCTTGCTCGTACAGTTTGGGGTGTACTGGGTATGACTGTTGGGGTCTCTTGTTGTCCCCGATCGCTTTGGCAAAGTTTTGCCTGGTTCTATAGGTTCTTTCCAGGAGGAAATCAATTCTATATGATGATTATTGCGGCAATATGTTGGGGTATCTGGTGTCTCCGCAACAAAGTTACCTTTGATAAATATGTAGCTCGCACTCCCCTGAAGGCTGTTTTCACTGCCTGCTCGTTTATGTTGTATTGGGCAGGGTTGCTTAAAGCTGAAGACAAGGCAAAATTCCAAGCTGGAGTGAAGAGGTTCGCTCACGTGGCTGCTACGCTGGCGGACAGGCCCTTCACTCGCGACAGGCTTCTCTTGGATGACAGGGATGGGATCCAGATTGGCTAGCTGGATCTGCTGCTTGGGTCTCCTTTTAAGCCTTATGATCCATTGGGGTTTGATGCCCGCTGGATATTTGTCTCATGGTCGTGTTTTGGCTAGTCGTTTTGAGATAGTCAGATAGTCTCTTCCTGGGAACAGATGTTTTTATTTGGGTTGTGGCTTGTTTGTGTCATCAGGTTTTCGCCCCATGACGAATGGCTCGCTCGAGAGTCATCATGCGGTGGGTTTCCTGATGATGCACCAGCTCGCTCCCCCCTTTCAGTCTCATTTAGCTTTTGCAGTCGGTCTTATCTCTAGGTCTGGTTTTCCTTAATGAAATGGTTAGCCTGATACTTTAACAGACTTGGTTACTACAGACTGATGTATTTCCGTTGATTGCAAAATTAATGGAAAGGGGTGTGAGCCCGATTGAAAAAAAAAAGGTAAAGCCTGTACGACCAATGGCGACGACGAGGCTCTTTCACCTGTGGTTTGGACCTGCGAGTCCTAGGCCAGTGGCGCGCGTGGCGCTTAGTGGAGTGCTAGTACCGACAATGGTGTGAAGCAGGGCGGCGAGAGGTTCCGGTTCGTGCCATATACCAGTGGCCCGGGAGGCTAGGTTTAGTTGGCACCATCATGATATTTACTCAAAGGAAATGTTTCATGAGGTTTAAAAGACGAGACTACTTTGACAAAACTGCAATGTGATGTCCTGGGACATGTAACTGCAACATTGCAACATGACGGCCAGGGAGCCATTGGAAAACTAGCATGTACTATCTGGTGTGGCATTTCTTCTTTTATATTGCAACTAGTAGAGGATTTTTTTTTAGCCAAGAAAACTAGTAGAGTGAAAAATTGATCAATTATACAGTAAAAAAATGTACGTCTTTCTTCTTCCTTTTTTATCCCAAGAAATTACAACTCTTTCGAAGCATTTTTATCCCGAGGAATTACACCTCTTTCTTCTTCCTTTCTTCCCTTGCACGGTTTTTACATACAATTTACAGTTGCGATTGTCTTTCTTCTTCCTTTCTACTACAATGTACACTAATTCCCCAACTACTCACTGCCATCAATCTCTTCATCACCATGGCAATTCCCTCGGAACAATCATTAATCATCGGTTCGCTACGAAGAGAAATAAGTCGGAGATCGAACGGCAGTTGATCAGCTACTGGCCTCTGCCATTCTCTCCAGAGTTGACAGGATTGGGAGCCACCTCATCCCCCTCCTGTCCACCGGCGGCCAGCTCGATCTCACCGGTTGCTGGGCTTGCCGTCCCCGACCACTCGCTCGTGTACGGCGCGCTGAGTGGGCTGCCGAGTTCACTCTGCGCGGCAAGAGGGGAGGCAACCGTGTCGTTCCGGACAGACACGATGCTGCCGTCGTCCTTGACCCTGAAGGTGTGCGACGAGGGGTCCTTGTCGTCGAAGAGCTTGAACAAACTCGAGAGCCAGTCCTTCCAGGACAAGTGCGGCGGGAGCTCCCGTCGGTTGGCCGCGACAAAGGTGGCGAGGTGGACGACGCAGCAGAGGAGCGAGGTGGCGCCGGTGATGAGGAACAGACCCCAGAAGCTGTTAAAGCTGAGGCTGTTGGACGTGAACGGCCCGCTATCCTGCGTAGCACCATCGTCGTTGGGGTCGCCGAACCACTTACGCTCGATCATGTTCATCTCATCGCTTTCGGTGAGCTTTAGGATGGCCTGCGACAGGTCCGTCACGTACGGCGACCCCTTGGGGAACGCGAACCCGAACCCGCCGGTCTTGTTGAGCGGTCCCGTCATGGTGAAGTTGTCGCGGTAGGTCTTGAGGAAGATCCTGAGGTAGGGCGTCTCATTTACGACGGCGCCAATGGTGCCGTTGAGCAGGCACTCATGGATGGTCTGCGAGTTCGGGTACCGCACGAGCCTTCCCTGCGGGAAACCCGACGCCATCATGGCCCTGAGCACGAAGGAGTTGTTCATGACCCCGACCATCTCCGTGCCCCGCTGCAGCTCGCGGTAGTCGGCCACGGCCGGCTCCAGCTGCGGCACCGTGAGCATGGACGTGAGGCTCGCCGTGTAGCTGGACTGCAGGATGAGCACCACGAAGACCCACACGAGCACCACGAACCTGGAGAGGTTGCTCTTGAGCGTCTCCCTGTGGGCGAAGACGAGGGTGGAGAAGCCGAAGTAGAGGAGCGTGCCGACCTGGTAGGAGGCCGGCCCGCGGAACTCGAGGTTGGCGCGGTGCTCGATGGCCCAGACCACGAAGCCGGTGAAGAGGAAGAAGGCGGCGCTGACGAGCCAGAGGTCGTAGCGGAGCGGCTTGAGGAAGACCCACGTCCGCTTGTTGCTCCGCTGGTCGCGCACCCGCACCAACATGGCAATGGCCGTCGCCGCGTAAGGCAGCGTGAAGTCCACGTGGTTCGACCGGTTCGCCGTCATGGTGATGTCCGCCACCGCCGCATCGAACGTCTGCAGAAAAGGACGGGTCGACGAGGCTGATTAATTGATCAAAAATTTGCTCAATTGAAAGAAATCTTTGGCATGTAATGTGAAAATTGATGGGTCTACACATAATCTGAAAGGCCTCTTATTCACAACAAATATAGCTTTGATAATTGATAATGATATGGTATGCAGTTCATATTAAAACATCCAGCATCCGAGTCATTTGTTTAGCCTAAAAACAGCGACCGATACGACCAATACGCCCGGCAATGCAGCCGATATGAGTTATCCATGCATCTTGAGAACTGGGCAGCAGCCCAATGGCAAGGTGATAGTGGTGCATCCTTAGGCTGGTCGTAATGGTACTATCATACTCCCTCCATTCTACAATGTAATGCTTCCTTTATCCCCGTGCTTCAACTTTGACCGTAAATTTAACTATCAAAACCGATTGCGGCGGGAGCAAAAATTATATCAGTGAATTCGTATTCAAAAGAAGTTTTCAATTATATAATTTTTTCTCCCGCCGCAGTTGGTCCTGTTAGTTAAATTTATGGTTAAAGTTGGACCTCGGGAAGCGCGGGCACACTATATTTTGGAATGGAGGGAGTATCTAGTATCATGCATGCCAACTAGGCAATTTTGATAAGATGTCATAGCATTAAATGAAGAAAGAGATGGTGGAGTATCATATTATAATACCGTATCATAATAAATGCTATACTACTTTATGTCATACAAGGCAATCAATAGAGAACTACATGATACTAACATATGATAGGCTGATTATAGTGGGGAGTAACTTGTACTAGTGCCATGCATATGACACTATTCTAAGTTACCACCTTCATAGTGCAAAGTAACATACTAGTATCCCTAAAAAAAGTAACATACTAGTAGTGTCATATGTGGCTTCATTTAATGGCTTGTAGACTCATCTTATCTTGGGAAGCGGTATGTTACAGTAACATATTATGTTAGCACTTCTCATTAACTACATGTCACATCAGCAAAAATTTCTCGAAATGCGTTATGTTATTATCTAAGTTACTCCCACTATAACTAGTCTTAGAGAGGTAGTATCATATGCATGATATTAGTATATGATACTTTATATTACAATCAGCCTTATATATTGACCGGTGTTCGACTCATGTCGGAAGCGAATTTACACGATCTCTTCGGGATGATCCTTCTTCTGTAGTGCTAGATCTCATCTTCTTATTTTATAGTTATATCCAATGCATGTTGGGCGTGGTCGCCCATCGTTTTCGGCGACGGTAGCGGTCGACCTTGGCGTGTCACCTCCTCCAAATCCAAACAAAAACAGAAGGAAAAGAGTGCATACATGTTTCACACATGCACGACTTTTTCTACGCTAAATGGAACCCGGACCAGCCAAGCAGGGTCCTATATATTCCTAGTGGCCTAGTAGGATGACAAGGACCTCTCGTGCTACTATACAAAACTGCAACGAGTTGTTGCTAATTTAAGCAGAGTACATAATCATCATCAGTTGCTTAATCGCTTACCGCCAGAGGAGATCACCCGAGCAGGATTCGATTCCCAAAACAAGCAGCCGCGGCCACCCACTGCGCGTGGGTACACGACTACAGATTCCAGTGCAGATCCCAATCTTCTGAGACGACGTGGAAGTGTGGGATGTGATGTCGTCAATCGTGACATACTGGGCTCACGTTAGCAGGGCACACATCATGCCTTGCTAGGTTCCAAACTACAGATGTGGTACTACAAAATGAGTAATGTTACACCCATGTAAAACTAACCTATGGTTTTAACGTAAAAAAGGACGTGGAAACAAGGGATTAATTCGATGGGGATGGAAGGGCTCACCCCCTCTTGAAAATCAGGGGGAGAAGCAAAGTAGTTAAAAATATTACGTAGGTTCTTTTGAAACTAAAAAAGATTACGTAGGTTTAAGTAGCTTTTACATAGATGTAGGATTGTTGCTACAAAATTTAAGGGAGTGCTAGCCACCTAATCTAAATTCTCTCCATCTCATAAATCACAAAGCCGTCATCAGGCGACTTAAAACTACCCAAATTGAAAGTTTAAGCTATTGCTGATATGTTTTCTTTTCTATAAAGGAGAGAGAGTACCTTTTTATCATTCTCTATAAAAGAAAAGAGCACCCTTTAGCAACAACTTGCATACCAAATATTCACTTGTACCAAAATATAAGACCTATTTTTAGACTCCATTTGTATCAACAAACAGCTTATATTTTGATATAGAAGGAGTACGAGTTAACAAGGGTGAAAGGTTGTTTAGGTTTCATGCACTAGATCATGAGGCACCGGTAATAAATGCTCTAGCATGCACTAGTTTTTCTAAGAGGGTGCTTGGATCCAATGAACTTATTTTAGTCTGACTAAAAATAGTCTCTTTAAGAGGTTAAAGTTTCAAGCACCCCTGACTAAAGAGGGGCTAAAACTAGTCTTGAGACTAAATTTTTTTAGTCAGGGGTACCCTACTAAAATGTGGATTAGTCCTCTCTCTCCTTATTTAAGTCCTCTCCTTTAACACAGGAGAGTTCTGGATTGGAGGGTTTGGAGGATAATAAATGCTCATTAACTTGGTTTTAGTCTCTTTAGTATTTGGATCCAAGCATGAATGAGGCTAGCAAGTTTTAGTCCCACTACTTTTAGTCATGGGACTAAAACGTATCCAAGCACCCTCTAATATGTGTTGCAATGTTTTAAAACCGGCATTATAGACCTTTGCTTTTGCAATATTCCCATTTTACGTACAAAAAGCATATATACAAACAATATAGTACTTGCTCCAATTCATATTACTTGTTGCTGCTTTAGTACAACTTTAATAGAAGTAATATGGATTGGAGGGAGTACACTAAATCGACACATTGTTTGTCAAGAAAGTCATTGTGAGTTATCTAATGAATGAATGAGCACATTGTTTTTACCGCGTAGGTATCTAATAAATACTATTCTCTCCGATTCATAATAAATGTCATAATTTTAAACTAAGGTTGAACTAATCTTAGTTCAAACTACGACCCTTATTTTGAATTGGAGTAGTAAGATAGAAAATAATAAAATATATAATGAATCCATATACATAAGAGGACTGACAGCCTATTACTTCTTTGGCTTATACTCCCTCAGTTTCAAAAGGTATATCCGGGTTTTTTAAAAGTCAAACATGTGAATGTTTGGATCAAGTTTTTAGAAAAAATATCAATATTTACAATATCAAATTTGTACATTAGATCCATCACAAATTTTTTTTTCATAATTTATGATTTTATATTGTAAATACGATACTTAATTTTATACTCCCTTACATTATTGGACGGAGAGGGTAATCTTGATCAAACATACACAAGTTTGACTTGCATGAAAATCAATACACTTTATATTCTAAAATGGAGGAAGTATATATAGATTGACATGTCTCCGGTCCATGGATATGGATGTTAACCAACAACTTGATAACACCGACGTTTTCAAAGGGAACAGGAAACCTTGACAGCAATGGTATATTGGCATTCAATGGTCAACTGGCCTAACTCAGCAAAAACAAAACGGTCAACTGGCTTAATGGCTAGGAATATTATTCAAGTCAAAATATTCACCAAAGAAACTTGAACAAGGTATGTCCAAAAACTCTCGTCCCAACCACACATGTACTGCATGGTGTGTAGTCTAGTCTATGCTGGCCCACACACCTATTTTTCTCTCACAAAAAGGATAGTCAAATCCAGGGCTCAACCCTGGACAGGCGGTGGAAATTACCAAGCTGGAGTATGGTAGGGGCAGATGAAATTTCCGGTGGAGCGGTGAAATGCATTGAGATCGGAAAGAACACCAACGGCGAAAACAGTACTCTTGTTATCAAGTTGACCCTTGCTAATATCTTGACACTTATAAGTACTAGCATATCTGTGCATGATATACGTTTATGTTTGGTACACTAAAATAGTTGGAACCAGCATGGAGCAGTGATCCAAATTTTATTTTACGTAACGTGTAACTTGCATATCATCACGTCAGGATAGAAAATGGTGGTTAATTGAAGTGATGTGCTGCTTAAGAACGACTATAGTAGTAGTACTACTTGCAGAACTTAAAAAACATGTGATGATTAAGGAGTGCGACTAACCCCATTGCCAACGGCTTGTACAAGGTCGTCGTAGGGCATGGACGCCGCCTTGACGTACTCGAACGGCAGCGCGTAGGGCAGCAGCCGCACCGCCGCCTCGAACACCTCGATCACGAACCCGCTCGCCGTCGTCTGGTTCGTCGCCGGATCCACCTCCAGCCGCACGATCGGCTTGTAGCTGTCCGACACGTTCCCCGGCACCGCCACCCGCAGCTTCCGCGCGCTCGTCGGCTGCACCCACCCCGTCGGCCGGACCGTCGAATCTCCCGGCCAGATCACCGGCCGGAGCTCGCCGCTCGACTCGTTGGATCCGCTGTCCACCTGCCGGCTCAGCCCGTGCCGGGCCGACCAGAACCCGATGATCCTCTCTCTTCCGCTGTCCATGATGTTCACCACCTGGAACGCCGGCACGGCGAGCTCGCCGTTGACGAGCTCGAACTTTCCTCCGAGGCCGTCGAATTTCGTATCGTTGATAGCTCGGAGGAAGCTGGGGCCCGATCTTGACTTGCCGAGCCCGGCGATGTCGGTGGGGCCGCCCTTGCCGCCTACCAGCCCCGGCGGCGACGATAAGTCGCCGGGGCTGAGCCGCTCTGCCGCGGACGCGACGGCCCACGCGGCGTCGTACGCCCACAGAGCGTAGCAGCCCATCACGGCTTGCGCCGGCTCGGCGTCCCGGTGGTCGCGCATGTACCGGTGCGCCCATCGTTTCTTGACGTCGCGCAGCCGCGTCGTGTGTGGCACGTGGGGCGTCAGCCCGATGACGCCCTGCGGCGGGTCGACGGAGCCGAGGAGGCCCGTGAGCCCGTCGGTGATGACCCACACGTAGCCCTCGGCCATCATGCCGGTGTCCACGGCGGCGGCGAACACGTTCTTCGCGAGCCCGGGGCGCGTGTGCAGCACGAAGACGCGCGTTTGCTCCGACTGCATGCGTAGCAGCGCCGCGGCGATGGCGTCGTGGGTCGCCGCGGCCGGGAGCGCGCAGCGGTAGGGGACCTCGGTGCGCTCGGCGGTGAGGGCGTCCACGAGGAAGGGCACGAAGGCGGCGCCGTAGTCGTCGTCCTGGTAGATGGGCACGACGCGGCGCCAGCCGAAGTGCGTGGCGAGCGCGGCGATGGCGTCGGCCTGCGACGCGTCGCTCAGCGCGGCCCGGGCGAAGAACGCCGCCGTGGCAGGCGACACCGACGGGCTGGTGGCCGAGAAGGACACGACGGGGAGCTGCGCCTGCGTGGCGAGGCCGGCGACGAAGGCCGACTCGACGGACGACTGCGGGCCGAGGATGGCGCGCGCTCCCTGGACCGTCATCAGCTGCAGCGCTGCACGCACGCAGCAAGGCAAGAACACGCGGCGTCAGAACAACGACCGCGGAAACGCTCTGGTGCGTGGAGCGTGGAGAGGATCAGAATTCAGAAGCGTTGTCGGTCCATACCGGCGGACGCGGCGGCGACGACGTCTCCGCCGGAGTCGTGCTGCAGGATCCGAACCCGGACGGAGGAGTTGGGGTAGGCGGCGTAGAAGTCTTCCAGGGCCATGGGGATTGTGGTGGTGGCGATCTTGCCGACTGGCGAGCCGGCGTCGACGATGAACCCCACCTTGACCTCCGTCGGCGTGGTCGGCTGCGCCCGCGACGTCAACAGGATCGAGGCGGCGAGGCATGCCAGGAGGAAGCGAGCGTGGGCGTCCCCAAGCCCAGCCATGGGAGAGGGATCAGAGCAGTCAACTGCTTCGTCGTGGGAAGAAATTGTTTGTCCGCGAAGACGGACGCCCTGCGCTGCGTGGCAACTTTGTATAGTCACCACATGTGTAGAGAGCCTCGTTTCTTTTTGGTTGGATCGGATGCTGATTTGCGCGCGTGCAAGTTGAGCAATTGGGTGGAACAGAAACTTGGAAGTGGTCGTCAACACGCTAATAGGGCCTGAACTAGAGAAGGGTCAAAGATGTTGCTGAAAGGGCTACGATGGGCTCCAGTTTTAGATGATCGCAGAAAGTTACTGGGAGAGCTCGGGGAGGTTACCTTGAGCATTGTAACAGAGAGTCTAATGTTGTTGCTCATGAGCTAACTGAGTGGGGGTGTGCAAATGGTGGATGCACCTCCAGTTTTTATTGCTAAATTTTTAGCAGACGATGAAAGCATTGTTTCAGTTTTATAATAAAGTTATGTGAATTTGATTTAGTTCTTAATTGATTCGATTTAAGAATTTTAAAATATATATTCCCATGAAAGAAAAATAGTACTCTTTGCAAAGGTCACTTGTACCTTTCCGGGTTGTGACAAGTGTCACATTGTATGTGCGCCATTTGTCGCTACCATGGAGTTTTCTTTTTTCGTACGTTCATTTATTTAAAATATTTTATCTCTCAAACCGCATGTTCATGTCTTGAACGTTTTTACCATTGGATTCCTCGCTCGAGATCATCAAAACTAGATCTCATATTGATAAGTTTTCGGAAATTGGCAATGGCTCCCAGGTGCATATGCACCCATTGTCTAAATACACATTTTGAAAAGTTGAAAATTTTCTAACAAAAATCCCGCGTGTATATCCGGACATTCTATGTGCGTGCACAAAGTTTTCGGTGAAAAACGAGGTTTTTTGTGGCTTGTGTAAAAAGACAATTTATGATGCTTCATTACAACTATTCATTTTGCATTTCTTTATCTTTTTTACACAAGCCACAAAAAACATCATTTTTCACCGAAACTTTGTGCATGCACATAGAATGTCCGGATATATCCGTGGGATTTTTTTCTGAATTTTTTAACTTTTCAAAATGTGTATTTAGACAATGAGTGCATATGCACCTAGGAGCCAAAACACCGCGAAGAACTAATTTTTAATAAAAAAAATCAAAGTGGGAGCATGTTTTTTCCACGAGAAGTGGGAGCACATTTTTTTCATAATCGTGTCTTTCGCGGAAGCAAATACGTGCTTCCACGAGAAGTAAATTTGTGCCTCCTAAGGAAGGAAAAAAAGAAAACACGTTTTTTTCTTTTGCGAGAGGCACGGTCATGCCTCTCGGATAAGCAAATCCGTGTCTCCACGAGAAGTAAATCCGTACCTCTCACGAAAGAAAAAAAGATGTTTTTTTTTCAATTTCACAGAGACACGCCGTGCCTCGTGAAAGCAAATTCGTGCATTCACAAGAAGTAAATAAGTGCCTCTTGTGGTAGAAAAAAAGAAGAAAAATGCATTTTTTTTCTTTCATGAGAGACGCGGAGGCTCGCGAGAGGTTTTTTTTCCTTTTTCGAGAGGCATGGTCATGCCTCTCACGAAAGAAATAAAAAAGATAATGTATTTTTTTCCTTTTTTGAGTGTCTCTCGCGAAAGCAAATCCGTGTCTCAACGAGAAGTAAATCCGCGCCTATCGCTAAAGAAGAAAATTGCGTATTTTCCAAAAAAAAAGAAAGGGTCCAAAACCTACGAAAAGCCAATTTTTTAAAAAAACAAACATATAAAAGTTGAAAACGCATTACGAAAAATAAAAAAATATCCAGAGAAAGCGCCTGGAGCGCGACATGTGACAGCAGCTAAAAACACACTAGGTGACGCGTTCCCATCCCATCTCAAGTTTCCTGATTTTCCTTGAAATCGCTAGAAGGTCCAGAGAGCTCCTACACGGCGCCTTAAGCGCCGGTTAAACTTATTGGCGCCTATACGCATGGTCACATAGGCCAGCCCATTAAAGCACAACGCTCGCTCCGATCGCATGCTCAGTCTGTTCATCTGATTGCTCGGTTGACCTTGACAACAAACCATTTTACTTGTTGAATGTTGGCTTTTAAAATTAAAAAATTGTGAATTTGATTTTTTCAAGAATTTGATAAATAAAAGTTCAGGAATTTGAAAAAAGTTCATGAAGAAAAAAATGCTCATAATTTTGAAAAAAACCAACCCTTAATAAACGTTCATGGAAAAAAACAAATCATGACTTCTGAAAAGTTCATGAATTTGAAAAAAGTTCATGAATTTCAAAACCTTCATGAAATTAAAAAAATGTTCATGAAAGATAAAAGAGTGCAAGAATTTTACAAAGTTCATGAATTTGGAGAAAAAATCATGAAAAGAAAGTTTGTGAATTTGAAAAAAAAAATTGACGGATACGAAAAAAGTTCATAAATTTGAGAGAAAAAGGTTGGGGCGTGCTACGCGTCCACCGATCGATCTTTCTAAAAGATCGGACCGGTTGCGAGGCGTCAGATCTAGCGGATCGTGCAACTGATTGACGTCTTCATTATTGCAACAAAGGTCTTGTTGCAGATTTTTTTTGCAACAAAGATCTTGTTACAGAAATGTTTTGCAATAATATTTTTTTGCAACAGAGGACTTGTTGTGGATTTTTTTACAACAGAAGTCTTCTTGTGATTGTTTTTGCAATAAAGGTGATGTTGCGGTATTTTTTTACCAGGTGAGGAGGCAGCCCAGGGGGCGGTGGCATCTCCCAGCTGCAAGTGATGCAGGGGCTCAAGTAGTGCGAGGTGACGAATTGGTCCACGGTGGCGGCAGGCACGCCAGTGACGCTGTCGGGGGTTGGGTGCGACATATGCCAACGGATGGCTTATTATGATGGGGGCGAGTAGAACGTCGCCGGTGCCTGGAAACAAGATGAGGCGAAGACATGCACGCCGGCGAATCTTACCCAGCTTCGGGGCTCTCCGGGGAGATAACACCCCTACTGCTGCTCTGCAGGGTCTCCGCATGATCACTATGGTCAAGTGTTTACATGGTTGCTCCTTGAGCTGGGTCTGGTGGTGGGAGAGGGCAAGGCTAGCTCTCTCCCTCTATCTGGTGTGGTATAGAACTACTGGGATCCAACCCTTTGCATGGGTGCTCTGGGGGGTTTATATAGGCCTACCCTTCAGGGGTACAATGGTAATTCGACTGGGCGCGGCCCCAGCCGTCAGTGCCTCCAACCTCCGGCTTCTCCGCCGACTGCTGGGGCCCGCCGACTGGTGGGCCCTGCCGATTGGTCTGGTACGGAGCCGACAGGCCGCATCCGCCGCGGGCGGGTCTTGCCGGCTGCTGATTACTGTAGTCGTGCTCCTGATGACGCAAGCTCGGTCATGGGGTCGTGGCAACAGCCCCGCCGCCTGGCGGGCGATCACTGTGGCCACTCCCCATCTCTTCTTGATTAATGGCGCGTGGGCTTCGGGGGAGGGCTCGGCCGACTCCCCCGGGCCGACTCCCGACGGGTCCGACTGGCGGTTCTCCCGCCGTCTCCCGAGGTCTCGTTGACTGGTGGGCCCCGCTGCCTCCAGGCCGTACAGACAAGCCGTCGTGGGCGTAGGACCAGGTACAGTGATGTTGATGTCAGGGCCGGCTGGGCAACAGTGCCACGCCGCAGGGAGATCTTCCCTAGTATGGCGCGCTGTAGCCATGCCTGCCCTTGATAAGGGGCGGAGAGTGGGCTTCATTGTAGCTACGCCCCTGCCCTGTCCCCCTCGATGAGGTCACGGTCTGTTGGAGTCGCCGGCCGACTCCCCAAAGTCAGCTTCTCTGGAAGTCGCCCCTGGGACTCGGCCGTGAGCGGGCAGTCGGCCGTCTTGCCGTAGACTCCCCAGGAGGCGGCTCTTCGCCCTGTGGTCTTGAGGGGCGCAGCCTGCCCCGATGTCTTGAAAGGTTCTGGGCTTCGGGTTGGCCTACCCGTGGCCCATTACTCCAACAGTAGTCCCTGAAGCTGGTGAGGCGCCGCGGACGATCGGCCGAGAAGCCTCAGCAGTTTCTCTTTCCGGGTGCTCAACACACGGTCTTGATTGACTTCTGCCGGGCTGACTAGAAGGAGTCGGACTCGCCCAACTCGGACTCACTCAATTCTGACTTGCTCGGTAGTTCGAACGTCTTGGCGGGATTTCAAGTGGCGTGCTAGCTAAGCTTCCAGGCCGCCGCCCATTCTTGGCCTGTCACGCGAAGGCACGTGGCCAGGCCATCTTGCCAGCCCACGCGCGCGACGGGACAGGCCCGTAGGCGGGGCCTGCCACTACCGTGCCTCCGCGCCCGAGCGGATCCGCTGCGGCCCGGTGGACAGTTGGGATTCCCGTGAAGTTACTGCGTGCAGTAACTTTACGTGAATCGTGGGGGGCGTGGGGTTGCGGGCACAATAAATCCCCACGTCCGCCCCCTCGGCTTCGCAGCCCATGGGGCTATAAGTAGGGGGAAGAGGGGGGCACGCGCGCCCCTCCTTCCCACTACCCCTTGCTTTCTTCCTCCTCGCAGCTCCTCGCTCTCCTGCTTCCTCTTCTCTTCTTCGCCCTACCGCACGCCCAAGCTCCGGCGATCACCGCAGCGACAGCTCGCGATGAGCTCTTCCTCTGCGGCCGCGCCTCCCTCGGTGCGCTTCGGCACCTGGGACGGTTCCGAAGTCCATGAATACCACATCGAGTTTCTTCGTCGGACCCATCGGCTTCCCGGCGAGGACCGCGTGCAGGTGCGTCTCGCGCCGGAGGGGGAGATTTCCCCCGCCCCGCAGGAGGGCGAGCGGGTCATCTTCCGCTCGCACTGCCTGCGCGGGCTGGGGCTGCCGACGAGCAGCTTCTTCCGGTCGTTCATGGAGTTCTACGGACTCCAGCCGCACCACCTCACCCCCAACACAGTGGTGCTGCTGTCCGCCTTCGTGGCTCTGTGCGAAGGCTTCCTCGGAGTCCTCCCCACCCTCGAGCTCTGGGGGGAGTTCTTCTTCTCCAAGCTCGGCACCCAGGCCGCGGGCGTGCCGGCTCAGTGCGGCGCCTTCATCGCCGTGCGAAGGACAGGAGCCGACAACCACTTCCCCTCCATCGCGCTGTTGAAGTCGGTGAAGATGTGGCAGCGGTCCTACTTCTACGTCAGGAACGTCGCCACGAGGGGCGACTGGGTCAATCTGCCGGCTTTCGAAGCCGGCCCGCCGGCTGGCAGACTGCCCAACTGGTCGTATCGGGTCAGGTCGCTGACGCCTGCAGGAGCCGGCGCCATCACGCGACTCCGAGTGCTGACGCAGTCGGAGGGTCTGACTGGTCCGGACCTGTTGGCCGCCTCCGTCTCGCGCCGAGTTCTCCCACTCCAAGGCCGTCCTCACCTGATATGCCAGATGAGCGGGGGCCGCGACCCGAGTCGGATGTGCACCAAGGACATGCCTCATGGAGAGGTGGCCCTTATGGTGAACTACCTCTCGACAGCAGGCTCCCGGGGGACTGGCGATTCGGCAAGGAGCCATACTCCCGCGCCAACCCCCCGCCCGTGGTGAGTCGCCTTTCTTTTCTTTCTTTGGATTGTCTTCTTCTTGCCGAGTTTTATTCTGATCAGTCTGCTTTTGGTTAGAATCCCCTTCTTCACCCACCAGCCGGCACCTCGGGGCCGGCCCGTGAGTTCGTCGCCGATCAGGCGGAGAGCGACGTCAACGACCCCGATCTGGGGGCGGCGGCTCTGGAAGACGACGCCGAGGGAGGAGGAGGGACGACAGGCGACTTCAGGCCCTCGGCTACCTTCGCCGACTGGCCTGAAGACGACGCCGAGGGAGGAGTCGCCCCTCGCCATCGGCCAGGAGCCAGCCAGCCGGGCGTGGGCTCTTCTGCTGCGTCAGGCGCTCCAGGCGGCGGGAAGAAGCGCCGGGCTGCACCGACTTTGTTCGGCAGCCGACCGAAGAAGCCCAAGGGATCGGCTGCGGCGACCCGGCGGGACGAGGCGGCCGCGAAGGCCATCCGCTTCCGTAAGGAAGTGAAGAAGCCGACGTTGGTCTCTACGTAAGTATTCTGACTTCAAAGTTTATTCTTTCTTCGTGTTTTGTCTGAGTCTCTACTCGCCCCTCTTTCTTCAGGGCTCCCATCTCTCTTGAGCGGGTCGCTGCCGCCTCCGTCATGGGGTCAGCGGAGACGCCCGCCACCACTCGGCGGATAGACCCCGCAGCCGACCTCCGGGAGGCGACGGAGCGGAATGCGCAAGAGAAGCGCAACAAAGACGAAGCCCTCTGCCTGGAGAAAGCGGAGGCCGACAGGGCGGAGGCCTCCGCTAAGAAAAAACTAGCGGAGGCCGAAGCCGCCGCCGCGGCAAAGCGGCGGGCTGAGGAAGCCGCACGCTGCCAGTCGGCCTTGCTTGTTACCCCGTGAACTCTGTGCCGCAGCCCCCGGAGTTCACGGGGCAGACTGGAGAAGCCGGCGGGGAGAACCTCGTCGAGGAGAGGGAAGGCGGCGAGCCCTCTACTCCGGGCGCGAACGTTCCGCCGCCGCCTCCGCCGCCGTCTGAAGGCGTGCAAGGCGAGCAGCCAGCGGATCCTCCGGTGCCGCCGACCGAAGACGAGGCCATGGCGAGGCTACTCCTCCAGGTCGGCTCGCCAGCGCGCCGTCACCTGGAGAAGGCGACTTCGGCACCCCGCCCCTGGAAGCCGGCACCGCCAGCTCAGCGGCTCCAGACGCCGAAGCGACGAGCGCCGCGCCTGTTGGGTGGGTGCGGGAAGGCGGCACAGGGCCGCTGAACCGGGCGCTCCTGAACGTCCAGGCGAAGCTCCGCGCTGAGGGCGACGCCCTCCAGAGCTACACCAAGGCGTTCCTAGCGTCACGGGCAGCCGTCTGGGTATGTCTTTTCTTTGGGCCTTTGTTTTTCTTGTTCCTCTCTGTGGGGGCGCGCCAGCGCACCCACTGGGTGTAGTCCCCAAGTTTCGGGCCGGCTGCTGAGCAGGCGGCCCGGAACTCCAATTGATGAACTTCTGGGTACTAACTTTGTCTGAAATGCTTGTTGCAGGATTCTCACAACCTCCGCGTCACTGCCTTCAACCGTAATGTTGAAGAGCTGGGCAAGCGGATCGCCGACTTGGCGGAGAGCCGGAGTAAGTACTTCCCTCTTTTTTCTTCTCTGCGGGGGCGCGCTAGCGCACCCGCGGGCTGTAGTCCCCGAGATTCGGGCCGACTGCTAAGCAGTCGGGCCGGATCTCCCCGGCAACCTTCTTTATTGACGACTATTGTCTTTCTTTATTTCCTTCAGGAGCCAATGCTGCTCTTCGACAGCAGCTGAGCGAAGCCAAATCCGCCCTGCTTGCCAAAGGGGAGGAGTGCAGCAGGCTCGCCACAGAGCGCGATCTACTGGCCACTCAGTTGGTGGAGCAGAAGGAGCTGCTTGCGAAGTCGCAGCGGGAGGCGGAGGAGATGGAAACCGCCCTCTTGGCCGAGTTCGCGAGCGAGCGCTCCTCCTGGTCTGACAAGGAGGCGCTGCTGTCCTCCGGCTTCCACGAGATTGAAGACATCGTTGATGGTGAGTCTCTTTATTTTCTTTCTTCGAGCTGCCGACTTAGATCGTGCCAATTCCTGGTTTTTGACTTGCTTCTTCGTTTCTTTATTTCTTTTGCAGAATTCTTCCCTGGCCAGTCGCAGGCCGCTATCCAGGCCATCGAGGCCGATCGCGAAAGTCGGAGGGCGGAGGGCGCGGAGATCGCCGCCGATGCCCCCCGGACTCTTGATGAGCACATCTTGAGCATCGAGGCTCGCCTTCGGCCGGCTCACCGGATGCTGCGCCGGCTTCAGCGCGTCGGTGCTCAGGCGGTTTCCGCCCTTTGGTCGGATATGCAGGCTCCGCGCACCCCCAGCCTGACGGCCAACTGGTTGGAGGTCGCGGCTGGTCGCCTCGAGGCCTGGAAGGGCTCTTCGGCCCGGGCTGGAGCGCGCCGGGCCTTGGAGTTCGTCAAGGCGTGGTACCCGGGGCTGGATCTAGACCGGTTGGCCATGCTTCGGTCGGAGGCCTAGCCGGAGCTGGCGGCTGTGGAAGACGCCCTCGTCAAGCGTGCTGCGTCGATCGCCGACTACACCGACACGAGCATCTTCGTCCCCGAGCGGTCTGAAGACGGCGAGGAGGTACCGCCGGAGTGGTTTGGGATGAACCCAGACTATGACGAAGACTCGGCGGAGGTGATTGGCTCCAGCGTCGAGGAGGAGGACGAGGCGGAGGATGAGGGCGAGGCGGAGGCACCAGAAGACGGAGCAGACGGCCAGCCTCAGCCCGACCGCGCCTCCAGCAACGAGCCGCGTGCGACCGACCCGACCGCTGCCGGAGGCGATCAAGCCGAGACTAGCCGGCCGACCGCCCCGACGCCTGACGCTGTTGCCTCCTCCGACCCCCCGAATCCCTCTGCCGCCTCCTAAGCTGCCGCTGTGTCTTTTGTTTTATCTGCTTCAGTAGTCTTTTGAAGAACTTGTTAATTCGCACAATTTCACCCGCGGGGTGTATTTTGAACCTCTACTCGACAATTCGGCCAAGGGCCTATGTTATATATATATATATATATATATATATATATATATATATCTTTTCTTGCTCATTGTTCTTTTGGCTGTTTTCCTTTGCCGCTTTCTCTTAGTTGCCTGTCTTGCCAATCGGACAGCCGCTTCTGCGGACTGTTGCTGAGTCAAGTGCTAGGCTACTTTGGGAAAGCAAGTACTTGGCCGATTTCAAGATTGTTTGAGCAACTTGGATAGAAAACGACAATCCGACTGTCCGAGAGTCAGTTTGCGAGAAAGGCTGGAAGCCGTCTTGAGCTATGTTTTACGCTTTGAGTCCTTAGCCATTTTTCGTGCGAGCACCCATTCTACCTTACCTCTGCCCACCGTACAGTCGCTCTGCGAGCTGCAGCTTCTGACAGAAGACGGCTTAGGTGTTACACACTACTTGTCCGGCTACAGGAAGCATTTCATAGTGCAAGGCGGCAAGTCCCCGGGCCGACTTGTCGAGCCCGGTGCCAAGCGGCATGACAAAGAGTAACATACTTGTAGGCATAATTTTTATCATACAGACAAAAGAGGGCAGTCCCCGAGCTCATCTCGGGGTCCCCGGAGTCTTGGTACTTTAATACAAAAGGTAGCATGGTACATACTGCATCAACTGTAAAATCTTCGGAGAAGATTTGCATTCCATGGCCGCTCTGTCTCCTTGCCGGAGTCGTCCCTCTTGCGTGCTCGGGGCTTCTGAGCGTCGATCAGGTAGTAGGAGTCGTTGCCTAGTACTTTGCTGATGATGAAAGGGCCTTCCCAAGGCAGCGACAACTTGTGCTGGCCGGCTGTTCGCTGGATCAGCCGGAGTACAAGGTCGCCTTCTTGGAAGGATCTTGGCCTGACCTTCCTATTGTGGTATCGGCGCAGGCTCTGCTGGTAGATACTGGACCGGCTGAGTGCCAACAGCCGGCCCTCTTCCAGCAAATCGACGCCGTCTTGTCGTGCTTCTTCCGCTTCCTCCTCGGTGTACATGGTGACTCGTGGGGAGTCGAACTCTATGTCCGTTGGGATGACGGCTTCGGCACCGTAGACGAGGAAGAAGGGCGTGAAGCCGGTTGACTTGTTTGGAGTCGTGCACAGACTCCAGAGGACGGCTGGCAGCTCGTCGAGCCAGCAGCCAGCCGAGCGCTCCAGAGGCTCGATCAACCGAGGCTTGATGCCGGACAGGATGAGGCCATTTGCTCGCTCCACTTGGCCGTTTGACTGCGGGTGGGCGACGGACGCTAGGTCCAGTCGGACCCTGTGTTGCGCAGAAACGAGCCAAGGCGCCTTTGGCAAAATTTGTGCCGTTGTCGGTGATGATGCTGTGTGGTATGCCGTACCGAATTGTGATATCGGTGATGAAGGTCACGGCAGTCGGACCGTTTAGTTTCTTAATTGGCTTCACTTCCACCCACTTGGTCAACTTGTCCACTGTGACAAGTAGGTGAGTTAGACCACCTTGTGCTATTTTGAATGGTCCCACCATGTCTAGACCCCAAACTGCGAAAGGCCAAGCAATGGGGATGGTCTTGAGCGCGGAAGCCGGCTGGTGCGGCTTGGAGCTGAACTTCTGGCACCCTTTGCATTTTTGGACCAACTCCTTGGCCTCTTCCAAGGTAGTCGGCCAAAAGAAATCGTGCCGAAAAGCTTTGGCGACGAGTGCTCTTGAAGCCGCATGGTGGCCACATTCGCCTTGATGGATGTCTTTGAGGATCGCCTGGCCTTGCTCTGGCTCTATGCAGCGCTGGTAGACACCAGTGACGCTGCGCCTGACCAGCTCTCTGTTGATTATGGTATAGGCTGCTGCCCGGTGTTGTACTTGCCGAGCTGAGGTCTCATCAGTTGGTAGCTCTTTGTTCACCAGGAATTTGAGGATGGGCTGGGCCCATGAGGGTGCTGCTATTTCTTCGACTACCAGAATTGCGACTTGGACGAGGGCGGCTGGGCTGGGAGGCGGCGGGCTGGAGTCAACAGCCGCTTGCTGGGCTGATGAAGTCCCTAGGCCGACTGGCTCGGTCCTTGGGCCGAGTTCTGGAATCTTCGAGTCCGTCACCGCAGTCCCCGGGCCGGGCTCGACTGTGGCAGCTTTGGAGTCGCCCGCCAAAGTCCCTGTTCCGACTGCCGGAACTCTGGAGTCGGATCCGCCGTCTTCGGGAGGAGCCGGCACAAAAATGGAGTCTGATTCTGGTGAAGGCTTGACGGACGGCTTGAGGAGGCGTTGAAGGGCGACGCCAGATGGTATTGCTTGGCGGGTAGAGCCGATTTGTGCCAAGGCGTCTGCTTGGTCGTTGTCGTTTCTTGGCACATTGAGGAATTCGCACCCTTCGAAATACCCGCTGAGTTGCTGCACGAGGAAACGGTAGCTCGCCATGTTTGCGTCTTTCGCGTCCCAGTCACCAGATGACTGCTGGACCACTAAGTCCGAGTCGCCATAACACAAGATCCGGCGGATGCCAAGTTCTTTGGCAAGCCGGAGCCCGTGAATGAGCGCCTCGTACTCGGCCACGTTGTTGGAGGCGGCAAAATGGATTTGCAGTGCATATTTGAACTTGTCGCCTTTGGGAGAGGTGAGGACGACGCCGGCTCCCAAGCCGGTGCGCATCTTGGAGTCGTCGAAGTGCATCCGCCAATGGGTGGAGTCAGGCGCTGGAGGCAGGTACTAGGTCTCGGCCCAGTCGACGAGGAAGTTGACCAGTGCTTGTGATTTGATGGCGGTGCGGGGCTGGTAGTAGATGGTGCAAGGAGCCAGCTCTATGGCCCACTTGGCCACTCGACCAGAGGCATCTCGACTACCGATGATCTCGGCAAGTGGACCGTGCAGACCACCGTGATTGGATGCTCTTGAAAGTAAGGCTTCAATTTCTTGGCAGCAAAGTGCACGCCATAGCACATCTTCTGGTAGTGGGGGTAGTTCTTCTTGGAGGTCGACAGTACCTCGCTCAGGTAATATACTGGTCTCTGGACAGGTAGCGCCTTGCCTTCCTCCTTGCGCTCTACTACAATGACTGTGCTGCCTACTCGGCTGGTGGCGGCGATGTATAGGAGCATAGGTTCCTTGGGAGTCAGAGCCGCCAGGACGGGTGGAGTAGTCAGCATCTTCTTCAACTGGTGGAAAGCTTCATCCGCCTTATGGTTCCACTCAAAAAAGTGGTCTTCTTCATGAGTTGGTATAAGGGGAGAGCTTTCTCGCCCAGCCGACTGATGAATCGGCTGATGGACGCCAAGCAGCCGGTGAACTTCTGCACATCCAGCAGTCGGCTAGGTACCTCCATTCTCTCGATGGCCTTGATTTTTACTGGGTTGCATTCTATGCCACGTTCAGAGACCAGGAAACCTAGCAGCTGGCCGGCTGGTACTCCGAAGACACACTTCTTGGGATTGAGCTTGATCTGGAACCGGCGCAGGTTCTCAAAGGTCTCCTTGAGGTCTTCCAGCAATGTTCCTCGCTTTTCCGTCTTCACCACCACGTCGTCCACGTAAACGTGTGTGTTCCTGCCGAGCTTCTTGAGGAGGCACTTCTGCATACAACGCTGAAAGGTGGCGCCGGCATTCCTCAAGCCGAATGTCATGATGAGGTAGCAGAATGCTCCAAACGGCGTGTTGAAGGTGGTCTTCAATCTGTCAGCCGGGTTCAGCTTGATCTGGTGATATCCTGAGTACGCATCCAAGAAACTCAACAGCTCGCATCCGGCTGTGGAGTCTATCACCTGATCAATTCTCGGCAGAGCAAACGGGTCCTTGGGGCAGGCCTTGTTGAGGCTCGTGTAGTCAATACACATTCGCCATTGCTTGTTCTTCTTTAGCACCAGGACCGGATTTGCCAGCCACTCCGGGAAGAAAACTTCCATAATGAAGCCGGCTGCTAGGAGTCGGGCTATCTCTTCTCCGACAACTCTTCTCTTCTCTTCTCTTCTGATAAGCGGCGCAGGGGCTGCCTGACCGGCTTTGCATTAGATCAGACGTGTAACTTGTGCTCGGCGAAACCGTCGGTACACCTGGCATGTCCTTGGGAGACCATGCGAAGATGTCTCGATTCTCATGGAGGAAATCGACGAGCTCGCCTTCCTATTTGCTGTCGAGGTTTGCACCTATGACGACGTACCTCTCTAGGTGCTCCGGATCCAAGGGTATCTTCTTTGTCTCTTTGGCCGGCTTGAACGAACCTTCGGCTTCCGACTCCTTTGGGTCGGGCGATATCTCCGGCTGCTTTCCGGCCATCGCCACAACTCGCTCAAGGAGTCGCTTCTCGGCTGCAATCACCAGGGACTCGGCCAGCCGACTGCTCTCGGCCGCGCAAGCGGACGACTTCCGGTAGTCGCCGGCCACAGTCAGAATTCCCCTAGAACTGGGCATCTTCATCTTGAGGTAGGCGTAGTGGGGGACCGCCATGAACTTGGCCAAGGAGGGCCGGCCAAGTAGCGCATGGTATGGGCTCTCAAGGTCCACTACCTCAAACCAAACAGACTCTCTTCGGAAGTGATCTTTGTCCCCAAAGAGGACGTCAATCAGGATCTTGCCGATTGGTGAGCAGGAAAGCCCAGGAACAATGCCGTGGAACATAGTCCGGCTGTTCTGAAGCTGTCTCTGCTTGATTCCTAACTTCTCCATGGTGTCCTTGTACAGGATGTTGATGCTGCTGCCCCCATCTATTAGAACTCGCGAGAAACGCGCGGCCCGTTTGTCCGTGGCAAAGGTGGCGTCCAGGACCAAGGCGTAGGAGCCCGTACTCGGCATCACTTCTGGGTGGTCAGCCCTGCTCCAGCTGATGGGCCTCTCAGACTAGTGCATGAACTCTAGCGTCTCTGAGGCTACTGCGTTCACCTCTTGTCGCTGCAGCCGCCTGCTGCGTCGATCATCAGCCACACTGGTGAACACCACGTAGGCTCCGTGCTCTTCAGGGTATTCGTCTTGTACTGCGCCGAATGGCCTGACTGCCGGCTACTGGGGTGGAGGTGGAGGCGGCTGCCCAGCAGGCGGGGGTGGCAGGAGGCCGTCTCCCTTGGCGATCCTAGTGAGCCAGTGGCACTTCCGGGTGGTGTGATTCAACGGCTTCGCGCCGCTGTGGAACTTGCAAGGTCCATCCAAGGTCTGCTCGTAGGAGAAGGCCGGCAACCAGTTCGGCTTGCCGCCTTTCTGTCGCTTGGGCGGAAGCTGCTCTTCTGGCTGCTGGGCTTCAATGGTCGCGACCTGCCGGCTGCTGGAAGCCAGCTGCGGGGCCTTGCGCTTGTTGTCGCCCTGCTGTTGTCGCCGGCCGGCGTCCGCCGCCGGAGTTCTTGGAGTCGGAGGAGCTACTTTGCCAGTCGTGCTGATTTGAATTTTCGTCTTCATGGAGGAGTCGGACGTAGCGTACTTGTCCGCTATGATCAACAGCTCGTCGAGGGTTTCTGGCTCGTCGCAGAGGAGCTTGTGCTTGAGGAGGGTGCCTTCTCGGCACCCGGCTGTGAAGTACTCGATGGCCTGCACCTCGTGCACGCCCTCGCAGGAGTTCCGGAGCTCAGCCCAACGCGTGAGGTAGTCGCGGGTCGACTCGTCAGGACCTTGCACGCACAAGGAGAGCTGACGAGGCTTGGGAGGACGCTTGTACGTGCTGGTGAAGTTGCGGATGAATGCTTCAGTGAAGTCGACCCAGCTATTGATGTTGCGGGGCTTTAGGCTGTTCAGCCATGTCCGGGCTGTGCCCTGGAGCATGAGCGGAACGTACTTTACGGCGACACGCTTGTTGCCGTTTGCTATGCTGACAGCCGTGGAGTAGTAAACTAGCCAGTCTTCCGGCTTCACGGAGCCGGTATACTTGGGCGTGTCTCTTGGGAGCGTGAACCCTCTGGGAAAGGGCTCGTCCCGAATGCGGGGCCCGAAACAAAGCGGACCCAGCTCATCTTCTTCTTCCAGCGCCAAGGACCGGTGAAGTCGGTCGATCCGGTGGCGGGTGTCATTCTCTCCAACTTCCTCTCGGCGGCCAAGGCGGTCACCGAGAGTCGGATGGTCAACAGGCGGCGGGGAGACTCGCCTCTCCTTGCGGGGAGGAGGAGGCGGACAGTTGTCCCGTCGTTCCACTGCTCTAGGGCGGCCGTCTCGGTCGCGCTCTATGGTAATCCGAGTTCGACTGTGGCTGACAGCCGGCTCCTTGTCCTTTCTTTCTCGGGCACCGCCAGTCGGCGTCCGAGACGTCGCGCCTTGATCTCGGCGCGGGTCGTCGTTTGGCCGCTGCGGCGCCTCCGTGCGGCAGCCGGCCTCGTTCTGCGCGGCGGCCGCGTCGAGGAGCCGCTGGACTCGCTCCATCATGAGGCGGCGCTCTTCGCCCTCGAAATTGTCCAGCTCATCCGCCGCTGCCTGGGAGGCTCGGATGTTCTCCGCTGGCGTGGCATACACGGGGCGGCTAGCCCCAAACAGGCTGGCGATGGCTACGCCGTGTTGCTGAACCGCGCCAAGGCAGCTGGGCCCTGCCGGGGCCGGCGAGCCGCCAACAGCGCGATCCATCTCCCGCTGGTAAGCTTCTGACAAGCGTCTCATGCTGGCCAGCTTCTTCGCGCCTTCAACAAGCTGAAGGCGGCGCGCTTCTAATGTCTCTGTGTCAGCATCTTCCGGAATGGGCGTAGCTAGGTCTTGCAGCGCCGCGCCGAGCGAGTCGGGCGCCCCTCCGCCAGGGAACTCGTCATGACTGATAACCAGCACCTCGGTGACGGTGTTCCGTCGCTCTCCGCGTGGGGGAGGGGTTCGTCGTAGACCACCACGTTGGTGGGGAACGCGTCGACCGACGCGGTGTCGGAGTCGACCAGCATCGGGTCGGTGGAGCCTACGGACTCCAAGTCTACGGTAGGCTCGCCGGAAACGTGGAGTTGATCGAGGAGGCCCGTGAGGAGGTTTTCGGGGCCGCCCGCGCCTGCGTCGGACGCAGGTTCGTCGGAAAGGCGGAACTCGCCGACAAGTTCGACCAAGGAGCTGGCGGCACAGGCGATCTCAACGCCGCGCAGCGCGTCGACGCAAACTTCGTCTGGAGTGCCTGGCTGGCTGCGCTCGCCAGGGAGGAAAAGGGTTCCCGTCCAGAACAGATCCCCGGACGACGGTGCACCGGGCCCCACGGTGGGCGCCAAATGTCGGGGGTTGGGTGTGACATATGCCAACGGATGGCTTATCATGGTGGGGGCGAGTAGAACGTCGCCGGTGCCTGGAAACGGGATGAGGCGAAGACATGCACGCCGACAAATCTTACCCAGCTTCGGGGCTCTTCGGGGAGATAACACCCCTACTGCTGCTCCGCGGGGTCTCCGCATGATCACTATGGTCAAGTGTTTACACGGTTGCTCATTGAGATGGGTCTGGTGGTGGGAGAGGGCAAGGCTAGCTCTCTCCCTCTATCTGGTGTGGTATAGAACTACTGGGATTCAACCCTTTGCATGGGTGCCCTGGGGGGTTTATATAGGCCTACCCTCCAGGGGTACAATGGTAATTCGACTAGGCGCGGCCCCAGCCGTCAGTGCCTCCGACCTCCGGCTTCTCTGCCGACTGGTGGGCCCCGCCGACTGGTCTAGTACGGAGCCGACAGGCCGCGTCCGCCGCGGGCGGGTCTTGCCGGCTGCTGATTACTGTAGCCGTGCTCCTGATGACGCAAGCTCGGTCATGGGGTCGTGGCAACAGCCCCGCCGCCTGGCGGGCGATCACTGTGGCCACTCCCCATCTCTTCTTGATTAATGGTGTGTGGGCCCCGGGGGAGGGCTCGGCCGACTCCCCCGGGCCGACTCCCGACGGGTCCGACTGGCGGTTCTCCCGCCGTCTCCCGAGGTCTCGCTGACTGGTGGGCCCCGCTGCCTTCAGGCCGTACAGACAAGCCGTCATGGGCGTAGGACCAGGTACAGTGATGCTGATGTCAGGGCCGGCTGGGCAACAGTGCCACGCCGCAGGGAGATCTTCCCTAGTACGGCGCGCTGTAGCCATGCCTGCCATTGGTAAGGGGCGGGGAGTGGGCTTCATTGTAGCTACGCCCCTACCCCGTCCCCCTCGATGAGGTCACGGTCTGTTGGAGTCGCCGGCCGACTCCCCAAAGCCGGCTTCTCTGGAAGTCGCCCCTGGGACTCGGCCGTGAGCGGGCAGTCGGCCGTTTTGCCGTAGACTCCCCAGGAGGCGGCTCTTCGCCCTGTGGTCTTGAGGGGCGCAGCCTGCCCCGATGTCTTGAAAGGTTGTGGGCTTCAGGTTGGCCTACCCGTGGCCCATTACTCCGACAGACGCGGTGTGGAGAAGGGTTGGGGACGAGCAGATTGGGCAGCGACGGCCATGCACAGCTCGGTGGCGGCGGTGGAGTCCGGCGATGACGGGCCCGATCCTTTCCGTGGAGCTTCGGGCCAGCAACCCAGCACCGGTGACCTCACAGGGGCGGCGTAGTTAGATGTGGCGGTGCGGCGGTACCTCGGCTGCTCGGCGAGACCATGTTGGTGCTCCGCGGTGGCCATGGCGGTTTCGAGTGGTGGTTCGTGCGAGAGGGAGATGGGGAGATGAGAGAAAGGGAAGGAAAGGGAGAAAGGACGTGTGGCGGGGAAGTAGGTCCAGGTTTACAACTAACCACTTTGTTGCGGTGCAGGAAAAGCAACAAGAGCCTAGTTAGTTGCAGAAAACATGGGTGCATGAGCGGGTTGCTCTCGTTCGTCTGATCAACAGTCGATCGGACGGACACAAAGCTGCAGACGCTCGCGTGGGATCGGTCGGCTGAAGGTAAGCTTTTCCTAAAAAGGTTTCATGAACTTGATTTTTTTTTATAAATTTGAACAGGAATTAAATTTTTTGAAAACATTCATGAATTTGAAAAGATGGAAAAAGTTCGCGAACTTAAAAGAAAATTCATGAAAAACAAAGAAAAGTTGACGAATATGGAAAAATCATGAATTAGAAAAAAAGATAAAAAAAAAGATAACGAACGCAATTGTTTTACAAATTCAAAATAAAAAAGTACATGAATTTGAAAAAGGTCATGAATGTGAAAAAAAGTTCATGAATCTAAGAAATATTCATAAATTTGAAGCGAATTTGAAAAAGGTTCATGAATATGTAGAAAGGTCATGAAAATGAAAAAAAGAAAATATAAAGGAAAAGAAGAAAACTAAACAAAAACCGGTGGGGGGAGAAATGGATCGGCAGCCCATTTAATCTAGTGAGCAGGGGGGTGTGCGCCCGGTACCAAGTACACACTATTTGGCGCTGAACCGGTCAAATAGGATTCGAGTAAGGGGTATCCTTTGCAAAGGCCACTCCCACCTCCTCAGGTGCTGACAAGTGGCAACCTGTGACTGTGAGTTTTTCCGTTTATTGTAGAATCGTTTCTTAAAACATATTATCTCTTGAACCGTGTGTCAAAATATCAAATCATCTTCACCGTTGGATTTCTCGCGTTGAGATCTTTAGAACTATATATCCATGTTAATATGTTTCGAGAAACATTTTTTCATGAAAAAACCCAAAAAGAACCGATAGGAAAAAGTCATTGTCAGAAACATTCTTTTTTACCTTTTCTCCCTTTCCGAGAGGCACAACTATGATTCTCACAGAAGGTAATATGTGCATTCACGTCGAGATCTTGAGAACTCTATATCCATGTTAATAGGTTTTGAGGAACATTTATTCATGAAAAAACCCAAAAAGAACCGATAGGAAAAGTCATTGTCAGAAACATTCTTTTTTTACTTTTTCTCCCTTTCCGAGAGGCACAACTATGACTCTCACAGAAGGAAATATGTGCATCCACGTGAAGGAAATCTATACCTCTCGTGGAACAAAAAAAACGTGTTTTGTTTCCTTTTTCGAGAGACACGGTGCCTCTCGTGGAAGCACACATGTGCCTCCACAAGAAGCAAATATGTACCTCCACAAAAAACAAACATGTGCCTCTCATCAAATTTTTCGTTTTTTTCGAGAGGCATAGTTCTGCCTTCATGAGAAACAAATATATGACTATCGCGAAAGCAAATCTATGTCTTCACGAGAAGTAAGTTTGTGGTTCTCGTGGAAGCAAATATGTGTCTTCACAAAAAGCAAACCTATGTCTCTCATGGAAGAAAAAAAAACTATATTTTTTTACAAGCGAAAGCAAATATGTGCCTCTGCGGGAAGAAATAAAATGGGTTTTTTCGTGCAAAAAAAGTCAGATTTTTTCTTCAAAATCTACGGAAAGCTGGCGAAAACCGGAAAGCCGAAAAAGGAAAAAACACATCTAAAACCAGAAAATACGTACAAAATTAAAATCCCGAGTGAGCGTCCGGCACGAGACACATGGCGATGGCTGAGGGTGCCAAGTGATGTGCACGCAGCCCATAAAAAATTACCCTCGAAGGGCTCCCGCAAAAGGGTACCCCTCAGTTTGTTACTCTCAATTTTCCAAGCCGCATATTTATGTTTCTCCATTTGACACTCTTTGTGACAAATTATCGTAGAAACGGTGCTGAGACTTTTTTTGCAAGGAAAATTGTGAGCTTTATTCAACTGAAAGCATTTGTTGGGCAGTCAGCCACCTGGCAGCCAGGGGTCTCACTGATCAATCTTTCGGTCACGACAATCGTACAAACATGCTTAGCATAGATATGTGCGAACCATAGTTGGTCATATTACATGTTAAATAACAAAAGAAATAAAGCGCTAGCTAGATCTCCAACTTCTATAAAGATGGGTGACACAACTGAACAAGAATATGGCACGCCCCATAAGGTAGCACACGTGCCCGGTTTGAGGAATCTTCTAGAGGGTTCTTGGCGGTTTTGGGAACTTTTTTTTGACCGTTTTTGCTATTTTCTCTATATTGTTTTATCTTTACTTTTCCAAAAAATAAAATAAAAATTCAAAAATACTAAAAAATCAGGCTACTTTTTATAGAGAAAAACATGATTGCAAAAACTGTTCAGGAGTTCAAAATTCGTTTTTAGCTTAAAACAATTATTCAAGAAAAGTTAGTTCATAAAATATTTGGGAATTTCAAAAAAATGCTTGACTTTTAAAAATGATAAAAAAATCTATTAACAATGTTTGCGTTTTAAAACTCTGAGTGTTTTTTCAAATGTTCCAAACTTTTAAAATGTTCATGTTTTAAAAAAAATGTAATGACCGTGGAAACGCTCTGGTGTGTGGGGAGGATCAAAAGCGTTGCCGATACCAGCGGACGCAACGGCGACGGCATCTTCGCCGGACTCGTGATGCAGGATCCGAACCCGAACGGAGCAATTGGAGAAGGCGGCGTATGTGTCCTCGAGGGCCATGGGATGGTGGACGTGGCGATCTTGCTGATCGGTGAGGTGGTGTCAATTATGAGCCCCACTTTGACCTCCGTCGGTGTGGCTTGCTTCCCGCGAGGTCAACACAAGGGAGGCAATGAAGCATACCAGGAGGAAGCAAATGTGGGCGTCCCTAGCCATGGGAGAGATACCAGTGCAGTCAATTGCTTCGTCGAGAGAAGAAGATGTTTGGTCCGCGAACACGGATGCCCTGCGTGGCAGCTTTGTGTAGGTCGCAACATGTAGAGTTGTGTATGCTTTTGGTTCAAGGTTGATTTGCGCGCGCAAGATGGGCAATCGTTTCCTTTTTTCATGACAAGGTAACATGGCCGGAATGCCTACCCTATATCACGCCCTTGTTCGTCATATAGGGCAGGCTTTTCTGAAGGAACCTCCAGATGGTCGGGCCCACTTAACGAGCTGCTTCTATTATGTTTTTTCTCTTTTTTTTTCTTTATATTTTTTCAGATCCGGTTATTCCTCTTTTTTTTGGTTTACTATTTTATTTTGTTTTTACTTTTTATACATTTGAAATTACATGAGCCTTTTTCGAATGTACATTGAACTTATTCTAGCATACAGTGTGCTTTTTTTTTCAAATGCACGATGTCACCATTTCTAAGAATACACACTGAATAATTTTTGTATATGATAAATCATTAGGGTGTATAAATTGAAAATTTTATGATATATGATTAATATTTTTATTAATACACACCAAACATTTTTTAAAATATATGGTGAACTGTTTTTAATATACACTGAACTTTTTATAAGACATAGACTGAATAATTTTGGAAAATACATTTTCCTAATTATAAAAGTTTGTAGATTCTAAAAAATAATGGTTTGTTTTTTGAGTGAAAAAGTGAGTGAATAAATGAAGAGTAAAATATAAAACAACAACTTTGTGGGGAAAGTTGGCTGGCCCATATGCGTAGGTTCCAGCAAAGCCACTCCTAGTTGACGCCCACGAGGGTCAACTAGGAGAGCAACTAATTGAGGATCGCGCGCTCACGAGCCTCTCAAGCGTCATCTGGGGTAAGCTCAACGCGTCACTTTGCGCTTTCTCAGTCACCGCCATATGTCGTACTCTGGACGGTTCCTTTGGATTCTTATTTTCTGCATTTGTTTTTGGCTTTTTAGATAATTTCTCATCTTTTTTGGCCTTTTGGTTTTTTATTGGTCTTTCTTAGCTTTTGGACAAAAAAAATAATTCACATTTTTGCGTGAAAAATATTCTTTTTGCTTTTGCGAGAGGCACATATTTGCTTCTGGGAGAGGCACGGCCGTGCCTCTTGGAAACGAAAAAACGTGTTTTCTTTTTTGTTCTTTTCGCGAGTGACACGGTTCTGCTTTCGCGAGAGGCACGGATTTGCTTCTGCGAGAGGCACGGCCGTTCCTCTTGAAAACAGAAAAACAGTGCATTTTTTCCCATGAGAGGCACAATTATGCTTCCACGAGAGACATGGATTTGCTTTCGCGAGAAGCACGGCCGTGTCTATCGGAAACGAAAAAAACATGTTTTTTTTCTTTTCTTTCGAGAGGTACGGATTTGCTTTCTGTAACGCCTGGATAATCATGCTACAGTAATCTCATGTTAATGGTGCCACGTCACCTCTATCACTGTAGTTAATCTCGGATTAATTCGAAACCGCTTCAAAATTCAAAAATCAAAATCAAGTCAGACAATAAAAGTTTTCAAATAATAAAACTAAAATGTTTGAAATGTAGAAAATAAATCATACATGATTATGATGGTGAAACCACATTTTAATAAATTATTCAAATGCACTAAATTAAATAAAAGAAAAAAAGAAAAGACAAAAAAAAAGAGAGAAACCCCCTGCCCCCCGGGCCTCGGCCCAGCAGGCCGGCCCATTCGGCCACACACCCAGGCCACCAGGAGGCCCACCCCACCTCCCTTATCCCCCACTCCACACTCGCGCCCCCACTCCCCCCTCTCCCCGATCCAGATCGGATCAGGGCACGACTCCACCACCTCGTCAACACCCGCCGTCGCCGCCGGCCGGAGCTTCTCGGGCCTCGCCGGAGCGTTCCCCCTCGCCGGGCTACCTGGTCCTCCTCCACAACGGCCCTTCCCGAACCTCCCTGCGCCCATTGCCCCGTCCCTACGCTACCCCATGAGCTGCGCCCCTCCTCTCTCTCCCTCGCCCCGTGCTCCCCTCCTCCCGTGCGCCACTGCCTGCCACTCCCTCGTCGTCGCGCGTGCGTGCGCCGGCGCGCACCACGGCGCCCCGTGCGCCTCCGCACGCGCCCTGGCGTGCGAGCCCGCACCGCTGCATCGCTCGGTGCCGCCAGCCACCGCCGCCCGAGCTTCTGCTCACGGCCACCACGGCCACGGCCTCGCCTGCTCGGCCGCGCGTGCGCCCGCAGCCTCCCCCTCGACGCGCTCGCCTCCCGCAGCTCCGCGCGCGTCCGCTGCTGTGGCCGCGCTCGCCGCCCCGCGCGCGCCTTGGCCACGCGCCCGCGTCGACCAGGCCCCGCCTTGCCCCCGCCTCCTCTCTGCTCGGCCTGGCCGCGCGCTGTCCGCGCTGCCCAGCCGCGCGCGCCCGACCATGGCCTCTGCCCGCTCGCCCCCTTCTACCTGCTGCTGCTACTTGGCCGCGTGCGCACCCCGCAGCGCCGACCACTGTAGCGCTGCTCTGCTGCTGGTGCTCTACGCTGCCGCCGCCTGCAGCCTCTCCCCGCTCGCGCGCGCCCCTGCTCTCCGCACCCGCCTCGCCTTCGTCCGGCCGCGCCCTCGCCGCCCTAGCGCATGCGCGTCGCTGCCCTGAGTCGCCTCCACCTGCCGCGCCGCGACCACACGCCCGGCGCCGGCGTTCCGGCGCACACACGCGCCCGCCCCGTCGCCTCGGGTCCGCCCTGATGGGTGCCTGCGCCGCGGCCCGTTACGCCCAAACCCACCAAGCCCCCCCTGCCAATGACACAGGGGGCCCATGCCCCAGAACGTTAAAAAAAGAGGTTAAAAAAATATAATAAATAAAAAATAATAAAATTAATTAATTAATTAACTAATTAACTTAATTAATTCTGGTTAAATTAGCTAATTAAGATTAATTAACCTAACGACTAATTAACCTAATTAACTGCTGTTAATTAGCTAACAGAGTATGATAGTGGGGCCCACCCCCCTAATTAATACTAATTAGGTTAATTAAAATGTGTCACTGACCAGTAGGACCCACTGGTCAGGTTGACCAGTCAACCCTGATGACTGTTGACGTCAGCATGACATCATGCTGATGTCATAAATCCATTTTTGAAATTAAATTAAATAATTAATTAAATTCCAGAAATTAATAAAATCTTTAGAAAATCATATCTTTTAATACGTAACTCGGATTAAAATATTTTCAACATGAAAGTTGCTCAAAACGACGAGACGAATCCGGATGCGCAGCCCGTTCGTCCGCCACGCATCCCTAGCATAGCAAACATGCAACTTTCCCCCTCCGGCTCCTCTGTCCGAAAACGCCAAACACCGGGGATATTTTCCCGGATATTTCCCCCTTCACCGGTATCACCTCATACCGCGTTAGGGCACCCCTAGCACCGCTACTTGCCATGTCATGCATCGCCATGCATTTGTTTGCATTATATTTATTGTTTCTTCCCCCTCTTCTCTCGCTAGACACCGAGATCAACGCCGCTGCTTCCCAGTACGACTACGGAGTTGATGACCCCTCTCTCTTGCCAGAGCAACCAGGCAAGCCCCCCTTGATCACCAGATATCGCCTACTCTCCTCTATACTGCTTGCATTAGAGTAGTGTAGCCTGTTACTGCTTTCCGTTAATCCTATTCTGATGCATAACCTGTCATTGTTGCTACAACTGTTGATACCTTACCTGCAATCCTAAATGCTTAGTATAGGATGCTAGTTTACCATCAGTAGCCCTACATTCTTGTCCGTCTGCCATGCTATACTATCGGGCCGTGATCACTCGGGAGGTGATCACGGGTATATACTATATACTTTATATATGATACATGTGATGACTAAAAGACGGGTCGGCTCGTAGGAGTACCCGCAGTGGATCTTTGTGGCGAAGCGACAGGGCAGGTTGAGACCACCTAGGAGAGAGGTGGGCCTGGCCCTGGTCGGCGTTCGCGGTTATTTCAAAATAACACGTTTAACGAGATCTTGGTATTTGATCTGAGTCTGGCTACTGGCCTATACGCACTAACCATCTACGCGGGGACAGTTATGGGCACTCAACGTCGTGGTATCAGCCGAAGCCTTCGTGATGTCAGCAACAGAGCGGCGCGCGCTGGATTGGACTGGAACGCCACTAGGCTAGGTCTGCTTTCGGCCGCCCACACAACGTGCAGGTGTGCTAAGGGCGATGGGCCCAGACCCCTGCGCCATAGGATTTAGACCGACGTGCTGACTTCTCTGTTGTGCCTAGGTAGGGCTGCGACGTGTTGATCTTTCGAGGCCGGGCATGACCTAGGAAAGTGTGTCTGACCAAATGGGATTGAGCGTGTTGGGTTATGTGGTGCACCCCTGCAGGGAAGTTAATCTATTCGAATAGCCGTGATCTTCCGTAACAGGACGACTTGGAGTTGTACCTTGACCTTATGACAACTAGAACTGGATACTTAATAAAACACACCCTTCCAAGTGCCAGATACAATCTAGTGGTCGCTCTCTAACAGGGCGACGAGGAGAGGATCATCGGTTAGGTTTATGCTATGCGATGCTACTTGGTGAACTTACCATCTACTCTCTTCTCCCGCTGCAAGATGGAGGTTACCAGAAGCGTAGTCTTCGATAGGACTAGCTATCCCCCTCTTATTCCGGCATTCTGCAGTTCAGTCCACATATGATACCCTTATTCCATTTGATACCAATGCATACATATGTAGGGTAGCTCCTTGCTTGCGAGTACTTTGGATGAGTACTCACGGTTGCTTTGCTCCCTCTTTTCCCCCTTTCTATACCTGATTGCTGTGACCAGACGTTGGAGCCCAGGAGCCAGACGCCACCGTCGACGACGACTACTACTACTCGGGAGGTGCCTACTACTACGTGTAGCCCGCTGACGGCGATCAGGAGTAGTTTAGGAGGATCCCAGGCAGGAGGCCTGCGCCTCTTTCGATCTGTATTCCAGTTTGTGCTAGCCTTCTTAAGGCAAACTTGTTTAACTTATGTCTGTACTCAGATATTGTTGCTTCCGCTGACTCGTCTATGATCGAGCTCTTGTATTCGAGCCCTCGAGGCCCCTGACTTGTAATATGATGCTTGTATGACTTATTTTATTTGTAGAGTGGTGTTGTGATATCTTCCCATGAGTCCCTGATCTTGATCGTACACATTTGCGTGTATGATTAGTGTACGATTGAATTGGGGGCATCACACTTCCGCGAGAGGTACGGCCGTACCCTCTGTTGGAAAATGCAGTGCTTAGGAAGCGCTGAGGCACGCTTAGACGCTAGGCAATGGTCAAACGCCTCTTCTAGGGTATAAGTAGAAGTCTAAGGAGGGAAAGTAAGAAATTATCTACCCAAGTGAAAAATCATATCATATTACAATGATATACCAAACGGACATATTCCAATGACAGTAACTATTAGTTAACTTATTCATATGCCCTGAATTAACATAATACACATATAGTAACTTTAGATACATCTTGATAGTAAAAAGTATCTAACCGCCTAGGTTGTGCCTAGGACACTTAAGCAGCGTCTATGCATTAGGTGAAGATCAATCGCCTTGGAAACGGAAAAAAGGTCAGGATTTGCACGGTAAACGCTATTTCATTCTCAATGTATGAAGTAGTCGTTGTTTAACACAGGAGCCGACCGAATGAAGATAAGATGGGGTGACCGGTTCCTAATGGAATATTGTTTCTTTTTTCCTTTGAAGGTTATTTTGGGTTTTTATTTTTCTTTATAAAAATAAAAAATTCAAAAAATATTTGGAACTTTGACATGCATATTTTTCAAAAATGATCACATTTAAAAAAATATGATTTAATAAATCAAAACTAGTAAAAATGTTGTGTTTCAAAAAAATCATATTTTGGAAAAAAGTCCGTTTAAAAAACATGTTTTAGAAAATATTCACTTTTTCCCCAAAAAAATCTTTGCAAACTATTATTTTTTGTGTTTTGAATAAATGTTTAGTTTTTGTAAAACATGTACGCAATTTTTGAAAAATGTCCGTACTTATTGAAATATTTTCATGCTCTATTTTACAAATGTTGAATGACAAAAAAAATCGCCTCCACATGCATGAGACCCTTAACCACTGTTGTCGTAATATGAATGTCGGGAGGAATAATGATGGCATGTGATATGGAGCTGCTGCATGTATGTATGTATTTGTACTTGGCTGCGCACAGTTGTAAAAACATATCAGGCGGATCGGTTATGTGAACCTAGAATTATGCATCCACATATTGATGATTCCATGATAGTTTTTTTTAACTCTATAGTTGTTTTCATCATTTCCATTACTCTCGTGTTTTTTTATTTTATTCTTGTGTACTTTAAATTCTTGTCACGACACTCTTGCAATATTTTGACCTCTGTAACACTTTTCTTTTACCGAATTAACATGCAGGCACATTCTAATATACCTCTATAAGAGGCAAAGACCATTTCATATGCTCGTCGTGGGATCGATACTCTTACTTCGACAATGTTACAACTAAAACTTGTGCACTTGCAGGGCATCAGTCACCGTAACACACTTCTCGGACACATGAGCTTCAATAAGACCACAAATGATGCAATTGAAGATCTCGATACATTCCTTCATTACATATCCTGGCTTGAGACATCTATAACGACCTAAAGCTTTAGGTGCATTAGATTCAACAACATTCACTGCCATAGCTAAAGAAATTTCACCCTTGCTAACTCTTTAGACTGAACCTGCTGCACATATTCTCCACCCGCCTGCATACCACCAGACAAACTAGAGTCCACACCAAATGACTGCCCAACCCTTGTACTATTGCTATGTTGCCCACTAACATCATGAAACTAAGCTTGGAGTTGATCCCCCTATGGGTTTGCCGATGGCGACAAACGGTGAAACTATTATGGGAACATGTTATGCGAGGGACACTGCTGCTGCCAGTCGAAAGGCGGAGGTGCACCTTGTGGGGGAAGCGCGTCTCTAGCATGAAAGGACCACTGTAATGGAAGTCCTTGTATTGGTATAACTCCGACGATGCGCATCCATACTGGCCTCCTAAAAGTGCAACCGATCCCGGGGTAGTTCTGATAATTAATAACAACATATACATCATTGAACTAATGCATATTAAAATATTATTTCTGGAAAAGTTCAATATAGGAATGGTAAGGACATGTGAATGTGGACCCCTCAAAGTGCAAAGAACATGGATTGGCAAAAGCTCCAAGAATCTACATTTTTTGTTAAGTGATCCAAGATCACATTGAGTTCATAGGAAAGCCAATACTATTAAAAGGGAATGAGGTTTTGATCATGAGTCATTTGCTCAAGTGCTTGAATATATTGCTCCAAAAACCTCAGCTGCACTCTCACAATCCAATTTGTACAAAACCCTAAAGTCATTCTCGATCCCACCTGAATAGATACACCCGACCCCACCGAGATACACTAGACATAGCCACTCCCTAAACCCTAGAAACTCAGTTCCACTGAGATGACATTTGGTCCCACCAAAGTGCAAGTGCCAAGTTTCTATAACCCATCGTTTTCACTTCGGAATCTCCGAGTGAAACCGATCGGAATTACGAGATGAGGTAACTGCTTAGGTCATCATGAATCGGTCCCATCGAGTGCATTCATCTGGTCCCATCGAAACATCTAACATTCGAATCTTTTGCACTAGTCGGTGCCTCCGAGAATTTCTTTTTGGTCTCACTGAGTTGTGCATAAAGGTGTGTAATGACTAGATCTTTGGTGAAGGCTATATATACCCTGCCCACACCACCTACTCTTAGAGAGAGCAACCAGGACGAAGCCACCACTTTCCATATCCATTTTCTGAGAGAGAACCACCTACACTTGTATTGAGATCAAGGCATTTCATTCCAACCATTTGATCCTTGATTTCTAGCCCCAGCAAGTTTCTTGCCACTCCAATTATTCTCCCACTACCATGCCCAATCTGTGAGAGAGTGAATGAGTGTTGAGGAGACTATCTTTTGAATCACAAGAGTAAGGAGTTCATCATCAACAACAATATTTATTACCTTTTGGAGAGTGATGTCCCCTAGATTGGTCAGATGTCACTTGAGAGGCTCCAAATCACGCGGAGTTGAACCAAGAGTTTGTAAGTGCAAGGAGATTGCCTACTTCGTGAAGATCTACCCCGAGCGAGGCTAGTCCTTCGTTGATGTAAGTCATGGTGGAATAGAAAAGGTTGCTTCTTATTGGACCCTTCATGGGTGAAGCTCCGCCCTCTGTGGACTCGCACAGCTGTTACCCTCTGTGGGTTGAAGTCTCCATCAATGTGGATGTATGATAGCACCACCTATCGGAACCACGCCAAAAGTCTCTCTGTCTTCATTGCATTTGATATCTCTGATCCCCTCCTTTACATTCATATGCAAAGTCTTTACTTTCCTCTGCATACTCTTTAGACTTGCATGTGTACGGTATTGCTTGACTTATGTGAATTGCTAAAACTTGCCAAGAACTAAAATTGGGAAAATGCTAGGTTTTTATTTGGTCAAGTAGTCTAATTACCCCCTCTAGACCTATTTATGATCCTACACCTCCTCCACCACTCCCTTCCCTCCCACCGCATGTGTTCATCCCTTGCTAGTTGCCTCTGCCTCTGAAACCACCCCTTCGCCCCAATCTTCTCTCCAATTTTAGCTACCACCACCCTCCATGACTGCCTCAACATAGGGTTTTTTTGGCGGCAACACAACCACACAGTTGTCCCCAAGCCCTAGCCTCATTCGCCTCTCCATTTGTTTCCCTGATCCGACCCACAAGCCCTGAGAAGTTGTTGAATAAGAACTGAACCACGCAGACAAAAATGCCCAGATTCCACCGGGCCCAACCCATGATTTTGTAGCAAACCCCCTTCTCACCCGCTGACATCATCAATGGCAGCCTCAACAGATCTAGGAAACACCGACCTCCCCAATCTTCAAAACCTACGGAATAACAACAGGGAGCACCTCGATTACCATAAACCCGAGCTATATGCAATCACAATGACTTACCCTCCGCTTCACACCACGCCACCCAAGCGACCGCTGCAGCAACCCGATCCCGCCGATCCGAGCGCAACCGCGACGCTCCGAGCTTTAAGGATCAAACCCAGCTCCCAGTCTCCCACTTTGTAGGTTGTCACCGACAGAGTCCCTCTGGATCTCCACGATGACGTGCAACCACCAACCTCCTTTCTCCTCACCTCTTCACATCCTCCCCACTCGTTGCCGGTCACAGCTAGTTCAAAGTAGCTAACTAGAGAGATTAATTAGTTAGGTAGCTAGATCTAGGACTAATAAGCTAGCTAGCTAGATGTAAAAATGTGCAACAATGTGTGTGAGATTAATTTTGACAAAAGAACAAGGGAGAGGAGCAAGAAGGGGAGAGAGAGGAAGAAGAAGGGAGCTAGTGCGAGAGGCTCACATGCGTACAATGAGTTTTTCTCAAATATGTCAAAGCTATTAGTGGCGTGTAGCCAACTCGCACAAACTAATAATCCAACTACTAGCGACGAGTCATTCACTGCGAACGTCATTAGTAAGTGGGAGCCGCGCAACAAACGCCAGTGGTACACCACGCAAGGGCACAAGCCACTGCTAGTGTATACACTAGTGATGTGTGATAAAGCATGCATGCAACAAGTACATGGGCCCACATGCGGGCCCTGAAGTAATTACTAGTGGCGTGTGCACGTGCAACACACACCACTAGTTTGTTCGGTATTAGTGGTGTGCGACCTAACTTACGCGCTACATGGTAAAGATAATTTCGATGCCACCACCCATTCGTTCCACTATTAAAATGGTGTGTTCGTTGGGGAGACAATATAGTTTTACCAGACCCCATCGCATCTCTGGCGGCAGGGTTTCTCCATCTCCTGTTGGCGCCGCCGTCGGTCCACCTCTCTCTGATGGCCTTAGGTCCATGGAAGCGCGGTGGACCTTTGCCCTTGCCGGCGGGAAGGTTTGTACTTCGTTTTAGGTGTTCTTTTGAGGATGATTAGGGTTTATGTCCTGCTCAGAAAGGCAAGGTGGTGGCGGTTCCCTAAAGAAGAAATAAGGCTCCCCACCTAGCCCATGTCCTGATGGTGCATCTAGTGTCGTCGAAGGGCATATGGAGGTGTGTCTCCAGCAGATCTTGTGAGATTCGGTCGGTGTTGGTCTTCTGTGGATCTCCGTGGATCTAGTCTTCGTTTGTGTGTCTTCAAGTTGGATCTTTTCGATTTACGCATGTTTTTATCGATGACAGTTGTTGTTTTAGTGCGCTAGTCCTATGGGGCCCCGGCACAATGACTTTCTAACTGTCTACCGCAACAAGCTTGTGCCCCAACTCCAATGAGGAATGGGCAATGACGGCGGTGCACACTCCAGTGCTTGTAATCATAGTTAGCTGGTCTACAAACAAGGACACAATTTTTATGTTCCTTCTATTGTCATGATAGATTATGAATAGATCGAAAGTTCTCTTTTAAGGGTGTGTCTAGAAATCAGTCGATTGAGACTTGACGAAGTCTTGCTCGAGTGATGTCGGCGTTTTTTTTTTTTTTTGCTACAAGTGGCATGGGTAGATGCTACAAACGGCGACGAAAAATGTTGCGATGGTATTGCAAGCAACAACAACAAATGCTACAAATGTTCTAACTAAAATGCTACAACCGTCAATGAAGGATGTTGCAACCGGTGAGATGACGTGCTACACAACCAATGAGGTATGACGTGCTTCAACCAACAAGACGAACGTTGCAACCGGTAGGAAAAAATGGTTGCAAACGGTCAAAAGAAATGCTGCATGGTCAACTGAAACTTGGTTAAATCTCAGTTGACTGATTTTTAGCAGGCCCTTTTTCTTTAAATACAGTTTTACCAGACAAACAGATGGTGCGCACCACAGCTAACAAGAACAGTATACTCCGAGGCCATGGCGCTCTCTAGTGACAGGCCTCTCTTTGACCGCAAGGTTGTGCTCAGTACGTACTGAGCATGCCGGCGCCGAGGTCCCGTCCTGGTCAGTCGCCAAGTTGACGCGAACTGGGGAAGAAGGCCTTGAGTTGCTTCGAAATCCATGCCAGGCACGTGTCACCTGGTCATTATGTGGGTCCAGCTTGACGGGCAAAGTTTGAATCTAGACTTGGTCCTGTAGAAATATTGTTTTTCCAGCGTATACTTTCCATGATTCCATTTGATTTGCATGTCTTCAGGCCACAATCGATCATGACGAACCAACCACTACATAAACTGATGGATAAATCAGAAGGCCAATTATGCAGACGCCTCAAGTCTTCCACTATCAAAATCTGATTCTCAAATGTTTAACAGAATCCTAGCCACCAGCAAATATCACAATGACATGGCTTGACTTCTGCTCCTGTAAAAATAATTGCAACAACAGGAAATTATTTCCAGCAGTGCCATTTTTCAGGCTGCATGAATCTGTTATCCCTCGCGCTCTTAAAAAGAGACTATTCGAATATGAATGTAATCAGCGTAGCACATATGCCACTACTCAATAGTCATTAACTAGCTCGTTCCTCTATTTTCTCGAGAAGAAACGATTAAGTACAGTTACCTAAGCACCTAGAGGGGGACATATTTCTGATCTTTTGATCGATTCTGGAAAGTGCAACTTCAGTTTGATGAAAAATGCAACTTGCACTATTCAAAAATAAACCTTCCACCACACAACACAAGCATGGAAGAGTATAAGCTGAGCTCCTTGACTTGTCACAATCCCATTCCTTAAGGATCAAAGTCTTGGATTCAGAAGATTCAACGGATGAGGAATTTACCAACGTCATTCTTCATGGGTTTGGCACAGGAACTTTCCTCGAACTTGCCGAGCCATCGCTTCAAAGTACAGGTGTCATCCACTTTATACATAGAACGGTAGATTCTTCCAGAAGAAAAAGATGGTCGAAACAGACAGTTGACATTATAGCTCTGAGCTGACCAATCTGAAATGTCATTTGACTTGGTTAGAATAACGCCAATTATTGTTCCTGCCCCGGTGCAATGAACATAACCATTGATATAAGAGACTGCATTGGCCCTACACCACCCTGTTCCCGTAGAAACAGCTCAAGAGATGGACGGCGCGGCAAGGGCCACCTTGTTGGTGTTGTTCTTGCCGTTCCTCAGTCTCAGTGTTGCTCAAAATGTTACCCAGAGTAGAGCGGGTATACTCGATGTTGGAGTGATCCTCCATCTGAAGTCTTGGATTCAGATATTAACGGATGAAGGGATTTATCAACGTCATTCTTCATGGAATTTACACAGGAACTTTCCTCGAACTTGCCAGGCCATCACTTCGAAGTACAGGTGTCATCCACTTCATACATACATATAGAACGGTAGATTCTTCCACAAGAAAAGATAGCCCAAACAGACAGTTGATATTATAGTTCGGAGCTGACGAATCTGAAAAATGTCAATTGACTTGGTTAGAATAACGCCAATTATTGCTGTTCCCCAGGTGCAATGAACAATGATAACCATTGCTATAAGAGACTGATTGACCCTACACCACACCACCCTGTTCCTGTAGAAACAGCTCAAGAGATGGACGGCGCGGCAAGGGCCACCTTGTTGGTGTTGTTCTTGCCGTTCCTCAGTCTCAGTGTTGCTCAAAATGTTACCCAGAGTAGAGCGGGTATACTCGATGTTGGAGTGATCCTCCATCTGAAGTCTTGGATTCAGATATTAACGGATGAAGGGATTTATCAACGTCATTCTTCATGGAATTTACACAGGAACTTTCCTCGAACTTGCCAGGCCATCACTTCGAAGTACAGGTGTCATCCACTTCATACATACATATAGAACGGTAGATTCTTCCACAAGAAAAGATAGCCCAAACAGACAGTTGATATTATAGTTCGGAGCTGACGAATCTGAAAAATGTCAATTGACTTGGTTAGAATAACGCCAATTATTGCTGTTCCCCAGGTGCAATGAACAATGATAACCATTGCTATAAGAGACTGATTGACCCTACACCACACCACCCTGTTCCTGTAGAAACAGCTCAAGAGATGGACGGCGCGGCAAGGGCCACCTTGTTGGTGTTGTTCTTGCCGTTCCTCAGTCTCAGTGTTGCTCAAAATGTTACCCAGAGTAGAGCGGGTATACTCGATGTCGGAGTGATCCTCCATCTGAAGTCTTTGGTGGGCAAAATAGCACGTACCAGCATATTGATGGCTATGGAAGATTTCTATGCAGTCCACAGGAATTATACGACAAAGCTAGTTCTCCACATCAGGGATTCCAACGGAGACAATATGCGAGCTGCATCACAAGGTACATATCACATTTTGAGAATTGTTGTCCGTCACCGAATTTTGTACGAAAAGAAGCTATGAAACATAAGAAAGGAACTGTTAAACTTGGTATCTGTGATGAAGCGAAATCCTGTGCTGTTCTTATTTTGTTGTGTATCATGATAGCAAAATCAAAACATTAGGAACTTTTGCTGATTTCCTCATAAAACTCCAAAACATAGATTTATGTAGAGAGAAGCAAACCAAAGAAGCACTGAAACTGTAATTTTCCTTAATTCATTCAGTATACGACTTCTACAAATGTATTGTGATTGTTTTCTATTTCCACTGCAAGTCTGAAACAAATTAAGATTTTTTTTACAATATACTACTTTCAAAAAGATGACTTCGTGAATTTGCGCAAAGATAAAAATAGGGAACTTTGGAATTTCCCTATGAACCTGATTCCTTGATATACTTATGCCCCTCAAAGTCAGAAACCACCAGTACCTGAAGAAATGATCATGTAGCCCAAGTCGTTATACTTTTCAGCTATAACATCAGAGATTGCCTAATGTACATGCACTAGATACCTTAGCTGCAACCAGAATCTACACAAATGTTCTTTAAATATTTTCTCTTGACTGAATTGCACATTCGCACAGCTGTTGACCTGCTGGAAAATTACTATGTACGGGCCATAATTGGTCCACAAAAATCTTCAGAGGCAACTTTTGTGTCTGATATTGGGAACAACAGTCAGGTCCCAGTTATCTCCTTCACAGCAACGAATCCCACCCTTTCATCTGCTGAGGTGCCATATTTTTTACGTGCAAATGTAAGTGATGCTGCTCAAGTGAATAGCCTTGCTGCTCTCATTAAGGCATATGGCTGGAAGGAAGTAGTGCCCATCTATGAGGACACAGACTATGGCAGGGGCATCATACCCTACCTGGTTGATGCCCTCCAAGAGTTTGGAGCTTCTATGCCATACCGCAGTGCAATCTCTCGATCAGCAAACAGTGACCAAGTTGAGAAAGAACTATACAAGCTAATGACAATGCCAACAAGGGTCTACATTGTGCACATGTCATTGGCCTTTGGCTCCATTCTCTTCACAAAGGCCAAAGAGTTAGGAATGATGAGTGGAGCCTATGCGTGGATTTTGACAGATGGGATTGCAAATGTTGTCGACTCGCTAAGCCCTTCGGTTCTTGACGCAATGGATGGTGCATTGGGTGTGAGATTCCATGTGCCTAAATCAAAGGAACTTGGTGATTTTACTAAGAGATGGAATGCGAGGTACAGGCAAGACAACCTGGATGACCCACCATTGCCACTAAGCATTTTTGGGCTCTGGGGTTATGACACTATTTGGGCCTTGGCACAAGCAGCAGAAAAGGTAAGCATGTACAATGCAACATTTCAGAAGCAGCAAGACATAAAAAACTCAACGTGTCTTGGAACTTTGGGTATTTCTACAATTGGTCACAAACTTCTAGATGCAATCCTACAGCGTAAGTTCAGAGGCTTAAGTGGTGATTTTCACCTGAGGAGCAGGCAGCTTCAATCTTCCATATTCCAGATAATTAATGTGGTTACAAGAGAGCCGAAAGGAATAGGTTTCTGGACGGCAAAGCATGGAATAATACAGAATTTGATTCAAAATGGATCAGAACACACATACCTAAATTCTGGGCCGAATCTGACTCAAGTGGTTTGGCCAGGAGAAGTATCTGCCGTGCCTAAAGGGTGGCAAATTCCTACCAATGGAAAGAAGCTCCAAGTAGGTGTACTGACAAGTGGGTATCCTGAGCTTATAAAGGTTGAAAGGGATCCGCTAACCAATGCAATAACTGCCACTGGGTATGCAATTGACGTATTTGAAGAGGTGTTAAAGCGACTCCCATATGCAATCCCTTATGAATATGTAGCATTTGATCAAGGAGTAAGCAATGGGAGCTATAATGATTTTGTCTACCAAGTTAATCTTGGGGTAAGTAAATCTTGGTTCTCACACTATCCATATCGTTATTGCAGAAATTGGGCATGCTCTCTTTATTGCACAAAATATTTTACTAAATTTACTATGTATATTGTAGTGTTTTATTTTTGCAAAATTGTCTGCATCTATGCCTACTTGTACAATCTAATCATATTTTAGCAATTTTGTACCGTTTTATTTTTTCCGGGCAACTGTTTCCACCAGTTAGTCATACTGAATGCTGATTGGTACTCCCTCTTTAAAGAAATATAAGATCGTTTAGATCACTAAAGTAGTGATCTAAACGATCTTATATTTCTTTACAGAGGGGGTACAAGTATTAGATAGATGGGCACAAGGGCTAATTATGTCAGGAATTAAGGCATTCCTTTCCTCCTTGTTCTATGTGCATATACCTAAACAATATTTATTCTGGGCGAAAAGATTATTACTAACTGTATGATTCAACCAGTTAAGGTTTGACTAGATGTATGCCCATAAATGGCACTACTAGTGTTTTTCTAAGATTATGGTAGAATTGTTGCATGCGTGCTGTTTGCTAATGTTTTCCGCAAACCCTAATAATTCGTAACTTTTGTGGAGATTAAGGAGTAGTATAGAGTATACTGATCAAGTGATCATTAGTTTAAAGAAACATGGGTATGCAACACTAAATGACATGCTTGCAGGTGTACCAAGTTGCAGTCGCGGATATAACTATCAGGTACAACAGAACTTCCTATGCTGATTTCACATTACCTTATACTGAATCTGGGATAGCAATGATTGTGCCAGTAAAGGATGGAACGACAAAGGATACATGGATTTTCTTGAAGCCATTAACTACTGACTTGTGGTTTGGAAGCATTGTATTCTTCATATTCACAGGGGCTGTGATCTGGCTATTGGAGTGACGAATCGATAACACTGAACTGACTGGCTCCATTTCCCGCCAGCTTGGGATAGCAATATATTTCCCCTTCTTTGCTGATAGTAAGTGACGATGTTACCATATTATACTTTCTTATTTCTGTACAGAATATTGCATATATAATACATCCCCCTCCCCCCCTCTCTCTTACTTTATGTTTTAAAGTACAGCCTCCAATTCTGGAACCACTAAAAAAAAATCCCCATTGCCTGTTTTGACTATGGCCGACCGTGTTTTTGTCCTACGTGTCTGCCACCTCACCTTCTCCCCCGGCTCCTCCATGCCAACACATTGCAACAAACTTTCAAACTAATTTTCTCCTAAATTGTTTCTGTGTTTGCCTGAAATTTGAATAATACTGTCAGGAGATCACCTTTCAGATTTTTTTCTGAGAAGTTTGCATTTTGAGGCAAAATCTGAAGCGAAAACTTAAGAACTACTCCCTCTATTCCTAAATATAAGTCTTTCTAGAGATTTCACTATGGACTACATACGGATGTATATAGATGTAGTTTAGAGTGTAGATTCATCCATTTTGCTCCGTATGTAGTTCATATTGGAATCTCTAGAAAGACTTCTACTCCCTCCGTTCCTAAATATAAGTCTTTCTAGAGATTCCACCAAGTGACTACATACGGAGCAAAATGAGTGAATCTACACTCTAAAATATGTCTACATACATCCGTATGTTGCATTCCATTTGAAATGTCTAAAAAGACTTATATTTAGGAACGAAGGGAGTATGTAGGAACGAAGGGGGTAGTTTTATCCTAAATTGTTGGATGAAATCTGAAAACTAGAGTCAGAGGATCATCTTTGATTATATATAATTATTTATATTTTTCTGGGAAGTTCAAATGTTGACAAAAGATTTGAAGCAACAAAACTCATAATTCAAACTGTCCAGAAAAATGTGAAACAATTACAGAAAATCAAAGATGATCCCCTTAATCTACTGGTCAAATTCAGCCAAATAGAACAAAGCTTTAGGAAACCATCAATTCTGAAGTTTGTTGTGTCATGTTGACGTGGAGGGGAGTAGATAGAAGTTGAGGTGGCAGACACGTAGGACAAAACCGCAATCAACCACAGTTGGAGTTTACACTTTAAACAGAGAAGTTGGGGAGGGTTGTAACTTAAACTTCATCAAGAAATGAGGGAGGTAATGCAGACTTCTCTCTGTTAGGAAATTCAGACCGATAAATTTCTTGTTTCAAAAAAACAACTGAACTTTATATAGTGTATAGAGTGAGCAGGAACCAGTACATAATTAGGTAATAAAATTTTCATGTCCTGTACCAGTAGTCCAGAATCGCAGAATGTAACGCACAGCTGTCAGAGACTGGGGAACTTTGGTCTATAGCCTCACAGTCCCAGAGTCATGATCCAGGTAGTTTAGGGTAGAAACAACAGCAGCATGCACATGGGAAGGGTGTGCTGGGGTCAGGAGGGAAGAAATATCCCGCAAAGAAAAAACGAGAGATAGATTAGTAACTTTAAGTTCATTCACTTTATATGTACCGGTGGCCAGGAGCTTGAAGCCAATAGTTTTTTTTTTGAAAGGGGTACTTGAAGCCCATAGCTGGGCGGGCCAAACAGAAGGAAATACCTCGTGGAATGTTGTTCCAAGGCCCAGGATTAGATGTATAGTGTACAAGATCCCCATTGGGTGGGCGGGCCACACCACGGGCTGGCCCTAACGTACCTCCGCACCTGCTGGTGGCACTGCAAACATCGCAATTTTATTTTGGCGAAGTAGCACTTGATGGTATCAGGTCAATTATTCCTAATTGATTTGTGTTACTATTTACTAATGATCAGTTACCTAGTGTTCTGTGAAATGTACTCAATTTGTTTTCATAATTGTTTGATTTTGTATTAAGAAAACAAAGGATGCTATCATGCTAAGAATCAATTCAGTATTCGTCTTCCCTTTGGACCTGCTGATAGATGGTTGTTCACCATTTTGCAGGGGAGAGGGTGGAAAGTATTTTGTCTAGATTGGTCATCATTGTATGGGTTTTGGTTCTCCTCGTTATTACATCAAGTTATACAGCGAATTTATCATCAATGCTTACCGTGCAGCAGCTTCAACCCACAGTAACTGATGTCCATGAACTCCTTGCGAAAGGAGAACATGTAGGCTACACAAATGGCTCTTACTTAGGGGACCTATTAGAACAAATTGGTTTTGACAGAAGAAAGATCAAGCCATACAGTAATCCGGATGATTTTGATGATGCACTCTATAAAGGGAGCAAAAATGGTGGTATTGCTGCTGTGATAGAAGAAGTCCCATACATCAAAATATTCCTCTCTAAGTATTGCAAAGGTTATACAATGATCGGACCAATTTACAAATCTGAAGGTTTTGGCTTTGTAAGTTAGCTATACCAGATAATTTTTGTACATTACATACCTCTAAAGTGTCAAGTATAAAATGACTAGGAAAGTTATACTTGAAAGCTACTCAGACACAGAAAAGGAACTGACACGTCAAAGAACATACTTACATACTTACGTAAACATGAGTATATATGGAAATATAAGATATAGATTAACAAAGTTGCGGCATGATCAATGAACAGTGCTAAGACCCAAGATGATAACAAAGCAATGCAGTTTAACAAGACAATACCTGGTATGGAGGTCATCATTCTCCGCAATCTTTTACTGCAGTTAGTACTTTTAAAAACTTTTAAGCCATACTGTTAGTTGTAGTAGTTTGTTACAAGGAACAACTTATAGTAACAAAAACTATTGGCCAGTGATGTAAGGTTCACGAACTATGCAGTGCACATTTGAACATATAGGTACACTGGACGAGAAGCATATGCAGTGAAAATCATATATTTAGTTCTAGAAAAAAATTATATTGACCAAAGACACCAAATTACATGCACAAAGAACTATAGGCAGCAGAGTGGCATATCACAGCTAGTATCAGGTTGACAGCTTCTATCGACCAAAACTTGAAATTACATCACTCAAAAAGAAAGAAAAAACAATTCAATCCAGGGGCACTTGTTTGCAGAAAGTGTAAATACGTACCATGCTATTTGTGTTCACTTTCGTGTGGAAAATAATTTTTGAATTCCTATTACTCAAGTAGTTTGTATAATATTGAATATGTTTACTTGCGTAGGCATTCCCCAAGCGTTCCCCTCTGGTCGAGGACTTCTCAAGGGCAATCCTCAGCATAACAGAGGGAGATACTATCATTCAGATAGAAAGGAAATGGATAGGAGACCAACATGCCTGTCAGAATGACGGCCCCACCATCGGCTCAAGCAGTCTAAACTTCAAAAACTTTTCAGGACTCTTTCTGCTCACAGGAGTTGCTTCAACTTCTGCCCTTTTGATAGCCCTCATGATGTTTCTCTACAAGAGGTACAAGATAAGGAACGGCACAGGTCAGATTGAGACGACTGCAGATTCTAACCCGTCCCACGATATGCAGTTAACTGTACCTGATGATTCAGATAGCCACGCCTGCCAACAAGAGATAGATATATCCAGAGAACTCACAAGCCCGTGTTCAGAAGTCCAAACAACTCCGGATTTTATGCCTCATGGAACACCAGCCAATGGTTTGTAGCGCCATGTTAAGTCAGCCTTATTCAGGTTCTCAGTCTCCAGAGTAAACCTGGTCAGCTTTTGTTCTCATGTGTGCATTTGCCTGTGTAGTATGTATGAATGCTGACAGTCATGCCTGCTAACTGCATGCCAGTGCAACTGCAATGCAACTGTAAGCTTATTATGTAATGTATTCTAATTTTTCTCAGGTTCCAAGTGTAAATCAAAAATCTATCAGTGTAAGACTGTAATCCAAGGAGTATCAGGGTAGCCTGAACTACAATTTGGCACCTGTGCATTGTGTCTGTGCCCCTTATCGAGGTCTTCCGAGAGCATCGCCCCCTTTCTTCCAGTTTCAACCATGACCACTGCACAGCTTCCTCTCAACCTGAACCAATGCTCAGGTTCCAATGCTCGCATTTCATCAGACACCCTAGAGTGGGGCAGGCACAATGTGTATCCACCGTATCTGGAGGCGGAAGCAGATTTTTTCTAGACTAGATAATTGCCCGTGTGTTGCAATGCGCATAAATATTCTAGTATGTTAGCCAGTGATTTATCTTCCCATATTAATGTGATTGTATAAATAAAGGTGCACCGTGCACCGTGCAAGTGATTTACCAACCTAAATAAATTTTAGGATTATACTTGGTAAAAACTTATTGACTTGTCAAATGGAACATATTTTTATTTGGTAAGTCAATAAAAGGCGGGGCAGTTAAGATGGTTTTCAAGGAAAACCGGTGAAAAAAACAAAGATATAGGAAGGGAAAATTCAAAACGCAGAGAAAGGGGAACATACAGGTTGGACGAAGGACAAGGTGGACGACGGATCTCTGCGTTCTTTTTGAGTAGGAGAGAAATAGGGGCAACTCCAACGTCAGTCCCAACTGACAGAGTTAAGGAGGCAGCCATCCAATGCTAGTCATCAAAAAATTTCTCACTGGTCCGCCTCTCTTTTCTCAGACATTTCATCGAACATGCTGTGTTCACTCCCGGCAATGGCACACACTGCACTCACACGCCGGCGGCCGAGCTCGCTGGAGAGGCCGGGCCGTCGCACACACGCACTGCACACACACACACGACGCAAGGTGCACACACGCGCGCATGTCACGCGCCCAGCCGGCAAGCACGCGCTGACTGGCACGCACGCACGCGCCTCTGCGAGGAGACCGCGCTCCTGGAGCTCGATGGCGGATGCCGGACGGAGCGCACCGTCGGAGAAGGACGACGACCCGCTGGGCGCGAAGCATCGTGGTGGCCGCTCCTCCTCGGCCGCCATGCCGCGCGGACGGACGCGCGCGCCACGCAGCAGATCATGGCCACGGACCACGGACAGGCGCGTATGTAACTGCAGCCTCGTCGGTTCAGTTGCATTTGCATCGTCAGACCAGTGCATGCACCACCAGATTAGTTAGTCCGTACTCGGAGCGAACGACGACGCCCACCATGCACTCCGCCGACGAGCCCATGTCCACTCCGGCCGCGAGGAGTAGCACCACGGCAGCAAGGGAGGCACCACGGAAGGTCGCAGCGGAGGACGGCGGCAAGAGCACGGTGTCGCCGTCAATTGAGCATGAGCAGCAGATGACCCGGTCTCGCTGCGGCACCTGGGCATGGTGGCTGACCCGGACTCCGAGCCTTCCGTGCTCACGGAGGTGGGCGCGCAGTCGTCCCCCTCCTTTCGCCGCTCGGCGAGTGAATTGGAGAAAATTACCACATTGAAGCCTAGGGTTGCAGAAAAGACTCTTCTATATTTTTGTGTCAAAAAACATTGATTTTGGTCCTAATCATTTGCAGAAAATACCTAACTGTCTTTTCGGGCAGTTTAACCTCTATTATGACAGGTGGGGCCCTGTTTCGTCTATGTGGCGTCACAGCCACGAGCTGACGCCGTCTAACGGCGTGGCGGCCGCTACTGGTCCGTCGTGTGAGTAAAAATTGGATCGATCCAGCTCTCTCCTCACACTCTCGCCTCTGCCTCGCCCTCTCCTCACTCTGTTCTTCTCCCCCGGCGCCGCCACACAGCCGACTGCCGTTCTGCTGCTCCCCGGTGCTATGGTGTCGTGGAGCGACGAGACCAGTGAGGATTCAGTCCTGAACATCTCCTCCTCTTGTGATGGCATCATCAAGGTCAGTTGATTAGATAGCTAGAGCTAGAGTTAGGGTTAGTGAATTGGGGATTTTGTCTGAGCTTGATCTGAACCTAGCCTTCTCTTTGCTTGCTCCCGCAGCTTCCAGCTACGATGCACGATTCGAATTTCAATGGCACTGATGCAGATGTGAATGTCTTGTGTGAACACGGTGAGCCGGCCGAGCGCTTTGTAGCATTTGAAGGGATGCACATGGGCAGGAGGTTTCTTGGATGTGCTAAGAAGGTATGATTCACATCCTGTGTAAAGGAAGTTGTTTGCTTAATGCTTTGTTTATCAAGATGTTAAGATTTTTTTAGTTTGGTCTTTGTTTAGCTTGTTCTGACATGCCTTGTCATTAGTGGATTGTACACATTGTTTATTGTGGTCAGTGCTTACTCCTTTGTTTATCAAGTTGTTAAGCTTGGTTAAGTGCTTTGTCTTTGTTTAATTTGCTTTAGCCACCGTTGGAGTGTGTTCTCATTAGTGGATGGTAGTCATTGTTTATTATGGTCAGTGCTTAATGACTTGTTTACCAGTGGGCAATGTTAATTTGTCTGTTGTATGGTAAGGAACCTGTCAGTGCTTAGTGACTTGTTTATTTGTCTGTTTAACAGTGCACATATTAGATACCTGAACCTGTTGGTTTGATGGTCTTGAAAATACGATGGAGTATGGCAGTTAATAGTGGTCTTCATCCTAGTCACGTAGACAATTATTTATTCTTTTATTGTTTATAATACAGGAAGGCATAAACTGTGGAGTAGTTCAATAGATTGATTTTGAATGGCCAGACTCAATGGAGAAGGCATTGGCCAAGCTATGGGATATGTATGAGGAGATTAAGTCAGCTAGGACCAATGACAATCTAGAGAGTTCCTTTGCAATTCACAACCTGACAGAAAAGAAGAAGAAATTACAGAAGAACTATGACAGTTTGTATGCTGATGTGAATGCTCTTTTGGATGCCCAGCAGCAGAGGGGTGTGGAGTTAACCAATCAAAAGGAGCAGAAGCAATATTTGAAGTGAAGATTGCTGAGCTAGAAACTGTAGTTGGCAACTTGAAGGCAGAGTTGTCAAAGAAAAAGGAGGAGAAGAAGAAACTACAGGAGAACTATGACAGTTTGTATGCTGATGTGAATTCTCTCTTGGATGCCCAGCAGCAGAGGGGTGTGGAGTTAAACAATCAGAAGGAGCAGAAGGAATATGTTGATGTGAAGATTGTTGAGCTTGAGACTGTAGTGGGGAACTTGAAGGCAGAGCTGTCAAAGAGAGAGGAGGAGGAGAAGAAGATGCTGCAAAACTATGAAACTCTGAAGAACCTGACATGTGCTCAAGCCAATGTGATTAGGAACTTGAAGTTCAATCATTTGAAGGAGAAGGAGAGGCTGACAGAAGAGAGGCTTAAACTGCAGTATCACATTTCTGAGCTTCAAAAGTCTGAGGAAAAGATAAAGTTAAAACTTCAGGGTGTGAAGGCCATCTTAGATGAGTAGGGTGCCTTCTAGTATGATAATCATCTATCAGTTTCTAGATGATAATCTTCTATCCAGTACTTTAGTATGAATTTGTGACCCAAGTACTTCAGTGATGAATTTGTGATCTATGGTGTTGGATCCAGTAGTGTTGTAATCTAGATGATAATCATCTATTAAGTACTTTAGTATCTATTTCCGAACCTTTATGTATGTATTTTGTGAGATCAGGTGTTGGATCCAACCTTGATGAACCTTTATGAATATGAGTGCATTTTGATTGTTATGTGGTGTTTGTGCTTAGTAGAATCACATGTGCTCAAGCCAAGGTGGTGCATGTGCTAAGTTAGTAAATTATGTCATCTAGATTCATGGATTAACCTTGAGGGTCATTTCATCGATATATGGACAAGGTAACCATAGTGTCACCTTGAGCCTCATCTTGTCGACATATCAATGAAATGACCCTAGAGTTTACCTAGAGCCTCATCTTGTCGACATATCGATGAAATGACCCTAGAGTTTACCTAGAGTCTCATCTTGTCGACATATCGATGAAATGACCCTAGGGTTTACCTTGAGCCTCATCTTGTCAATATATCGATGATTTGACCCTAGGGTTACCTAGAGCCTCATCTTGTCGATATATCGATGATTTGACCCTAGGGTTTACCTTGAGCCTCATCTTGTCGACATATCGATGAAATGACCCTAGAGTTTACCTACAGCCTCATCTTGTCGACATATCGATGAAATGACCCTAGGGTTTACCTTGAGCCTCATCTTGTCGACATATCGATGAAATGACCCTAGAGTTTACCTAGAGCCTCATCTTGTCGACATATCGATGAAATGACCCTAGAGTTTACCTAGAGCCTCATCTTGTCGACATATCGATGAAATGACCCTAGGGTTTACCTTGAGCCTCATCTTGTCGACATATCGATGAAATGACCCTAGAGTTTACCTTTGTGCATAATTAGATGTGTGATCTGCTCTCTGGAGTAAAACTGTATTGGATATGCCTCCTGCTCATCAACTTGTGCAACTCTCCTTGTTTTTTTGGATGGCGACCTATACACCACACCTTCATCACTGACCTCATACACAATCCTCTCTCCAACACTGCCTATAGGGACCTGCTGCTCACAAACATGACCTATGTTTAAATCTCCAGGTCTGGGCTCACTACCCCTAACTACTGTCAGATTAACTATGGTCTGATCTCTGTTCACTACAAGAAATATGTCAACTTATGACCACCACTATTGGTCACTGAATGGTCACAAATTTCCATTTATGACCTTTTTGTGACCAAAAACATAAGGTCAAAAGCTGGGCGTCGTAAACTGACTATAGCGACCTTTCTTCTGAAATGGTCGCAAACGTTTATGACCAAAATATGTCCACTGTGGCGTTTTGGTCACTAGCAACCTCCGCAGGCCACGTAGGCATCCAGCGTGGCAAGCTGATGTGGCACAAGATTCAGCCCGGTTCAATTCGGTTTTCTACATGGGCCTAGCCCAACAATTCGGCCTTTTTACTATATATTTTCTCTATTAATTTTCTCTAGCTACATGGGCCTGGCCCAACAATTTGGCCTTTTTATTTTCTAAGCATGGCCTTTTTCGGTCCATTTCATTTTTATTTTCAAGGTTTTTTTGTGGTGCAATTTTTAGATGGGTCCCAATTGTCACATTTTTCCTGGCAGTGGAGCCACATCGCTTTTTATCAAAGAACTCATCAGCTTTCCATTTCTCACATTTCTCACAGTACACAAATGACAAATATTTCAAATGAAACATAACTAGGTACAAAGTATATTTCTCACATTTCTTACAGTTTTACAACTTCACTGGATTCTGCTCCAGAATGTGCTGACTACTACAGAATACAATATAACTAGGTACAAAGTACAACCAAAACACAAGGCAGATTATCCAGATAACCACCATGCTTCATCGTCTTCTCTTCCAAACAAGTGGAATGAGCCCTCTCTTCTCCTAGGCATGCTCCACCTACAATAGCAGCAAGAGCAGGTCAAGAACAACAATAGAGTCATATGAGCTGCTTCTGCTCCTATTAAACAGAATAACAACAAATCGAGTTAATAAACAAGCTTGAAGCACTATGGGAAACAAAAGCATAAAAACAAACTAATGTCTCAGGTATAATCATAGGATAAATCTGTGTTGAATCACTGTGTTTATATGTATTTTAATTAATTTCAAATGTGTAATGTAAGGTGTTGTGGATCAGTGTATAAGAACAACAGTTTGTAAATAACAGGAACAACTTGGTATTACACACAGAGCACTATACAGATTTTAGCTTTTCTATCCAAGTACAAATAGCAAAACATACTAAATTAATTGAGACACTCATAAATACTTGCCGAGAGACTAAGATGAAACGTGCATATATATATACTACTGTAAATTAATTGAGACACTCATGCCAACATGTTCAGATCGAAATGCACTAACAAGTAGTACCTGCGAAACTAACAAGCTGGTTGGTGCTCAATCACAGGCACATCAAATGTACAGTTAGTACCTGCGAAACAACCACATACATTGCCCCCAAAATGAAACATACTAGTAATTACTAGGCGATGCAGATTGCAGATCAAAAAGGAAATCCAACCCCTCTTTGAAGACAATTATTTATAGTGGTAAGTAAGAATCAGGGTGTTTGGCTCATGTGTAAATATGTTGCACAACAAAAAAAAACCAGTTTTTGATTAATAACCAGTTTTCAGAGCCTTTGGCTGATGTAGGCGATGCTCAAGAAGTAAGTAGTACTTGGGTATTCTGCCTGCCTACTACACAATAGAGGAGGAGGAACATAGCTATCAAAGTCCCCACCAGGTGCAAACAAAAGACCAACCCGAACAGCAGCTATGGTGGAAACTCCAAACACTCTACCAATAAATGTTACTACCAGTGTCTTTCCAATAATTAAGAGACCTAATATCAAAGAGACTGCTAGGAAGTTTGACAGAAACAGCTTTGGGTCAATAGACATTCCAACCTGGAAAGAAACAAACCAGGGTAAGCATTAAGATTTAAGAAGGTATCAAATATGGTCGGAACTTATAAAAGGAATTAGAAATGTTCTAAAGTAATTCAAGCATTGATGTTCAAGAAACAAAATTCTTCCAACATATGTGCATTGATGTTCGGAGGCATAGCAAGCAGAAACTATTGAGCACTAGATCTACATCAGGAATTGAAATTCTTCCAACTCTGAACAGAAATGCGATGCAGGAGAATAAAATTAACGTATAAATAATTAGTGAAACCCAGAAAATAATCATGAATCTTACGATGCAGAGTGAAATTATTCTACATCAGGTACATAAAGTTCAGGTAGTTAAGGCTCACTGCTATCATGTTAATTTCCTCACAGCAAAATTACCGAAATACATGAAAAACGAAGAAACAGAACCTTGAGCTGGACAGGGTGGAGTTTGCCAGCACAGCAAGAGTACGAAGATCTAGACAGCTTATGGAAGAGTAGACATCCACAGTTTCAACCTCATGGAACAGATCCTACGGGCAAAATAAAATATAGAGCTTATTTTTGGTAATTCGGACTAACTTGTAAATTAAACTACTGCAAGCAAGAAGAGATACGAAGAGGGAACTACTGCTTGCAAGCACTACTGCTTGCAAGTCCCAACTTAACAACAGTTATCATCAATTTAGTTAATCGAAGATGCTACTCTAACTACTCCATTTTGCAAGATGCCACTGTAACTATCAGTACTGGAGTAATCGAATGTGTTGCAAGATGCTACTCTAACCAGATGCTCCAAGTTGATACTCCAAGATACTGCAAGCAGGATACTGCAAGCAAGTTCATACTCCCACAAGAAGATAATTAAGACAAGAATTTTTTCCACACACACTGTTCATTCGAGCCTGTGCTCTCTGCAAAACTTGAAACAGTACCACGCGGACGTCCAACCAGCGGTAGAGAGGTCAGCCATAGCACAATAGACCTAGAGCTACAACCTGACAGTAACAATAACCGCACAACACAGCCATTCCTCACGCATGTGACTGAAAAAGTAACAGAAATTCGTTTAACGGTGCTCTGGTAGGCGTACCTCTCGCCTAAGCTACTCATCTGTGTCATCGCCATCTGCCAACTGCTGGTTCGACAATGTGCTCTCTACAAAACCTGAAACAACACCACACAGACATCCAACCAGTGGCAGAGAGGTCAACCACAGGTACACATCACACCAAACCAATACCGCGAAATCACAAATCTGACCGAGAAATCCAGGGCACCTTTCTCTGCTCGAGTGCCCAAAAGGAGGTTTTTTTGTGAAGGAACTACCAAATGATTGTTGCAAAATTGGACCAAATCATTTTTCTAAAATACTAGGCCATATTTAATGCACAATTTACAAAATGGTTGGGTGTAAAAAGTTTTGCTCCACCTCTCATGAAAAAGACAAATTTCCGCCGATTCAGTTGGAAGCGGGTCAAATTTGAACTATAGCTACCTTGTAGTTTGCTCTTTATTTTTTTCAAAAATAATTTCTAGGTACGTAAGTATCTATTTAATCATAGAAACACCAAAAAAATTCTAAGATTCAACCACTAGCTAGGAACGGTCATTCCCGCCGTTTTGACCGCATTTTGAAACGGGCATAAAAAATTCAAAAAAAATCAAAAAATTGGGAAACCTTCGCATTGTGTCATTATATGTGGCCAAGTTCCTAGGAAAAATAATAAACTTGTAATACGGCAATTATTTTAAAAAAGTGTTCTTAGAAACGAGCTATCACGTGTGGAGATCAATGGCTTTCAAGCCAAATGATCAATCTTATGGCCACATCCATGGCATAGTTTGTTCAAATGATCTCATATTGTGCACAAGGGTGCATATTGGAATGGCAAACAATGTTGCCCAAGGAAGTTTTCATTTTCGTTGGACGAAAAGACCATTTTCCATTTTTCGAGTGCCCGAAAGGAGGTTTTTTTTGTGAAGGAACTACCAAATAATTGTTGCAAAATTGGACCAAATCATTTTTATAAAATACTAGGCCATATTTAATGCACAATTGATAAAATGGTTGGGTGTAAATTTTTTTGATCCACCTCTCGTGAAAAAGACAAATTTCCGCCGATTCAGTTGGAAGCGGGTCAAATTTGAACTGCAGCTGCCTCATAGTTTGCTATTTATTTTTTCCAAAAATCATTTCTAGTTACATAAGGACCTATTTAATCATAAATACATGGTTTTTTGGCGATACGTCGAGGTTTGGGCGGTGGCCGAGGGCCCCAACTCTAGAGCCCGTAAACTCGCATGCCCGTCGCGTGGTCACCGCGTGACCGTAATGTTGCCATGTGTTCTGGGCGGCCTAGGCATGTCTAGTGGGTTGGGAACTCCCCAGGTTGGTGCTAGGAAGAAAATTACAACATAATATTCTCACGAGGAGACCGATCGATACTCAAATATGAATTAGCAACCAAGTGTTTGATTAGCGGTACGGGAAATGCACATGGCCAATGGGTGTGAGTTTTGGCTGAGGATGATTATCTACTAAGGAGAATGTCTTCACAAATTTTTAGCTCAAAAGGAGGATCCTAGGTGGTACTTGCTTTGCAAAGTACCACGCTGGACAAAAATATGAATGTTGAAGCTGGGCTCAAAATAATGAATGGAGTGAGCTGAAATTTTGTGGAGGATGGTTATTTGGGCATAGGAAAGCATTTTAGAAAATTGATACCATTTCGACATGCGAAAGTAGTACTTCCTTCACAATGCTCTTCTATGGACAGAAACTTGGGAAAACTAGTGAGAGAGATTGGATGAATGAAATGAGCTCAAAATTGGTGTAGGTAAGTTACTTAGGTATGGTCATGCTCTGGTAAATTTTCAGATCATTTGGGTAAGCCTAGCTAGTACTTACTTCACAAAGCTTCTCTCGAGGTAGAAACTTTGGAAATTTCCCGAGAAAGATTTACTAGGAAAATTGAGCTGAATATTATCATGTGGCAATGATTTGGGTATGGAAGAGTGCCCGAAAAGTTTGAGGGTAATAGGAGGGGTCTATATAACACTTGCTTTGCAATGTGCCAATTTGGCCATAAAATATAAATTGAACCTGGGCTCACATAGATGATTTGACTGAGCTGCAATTTGGAGGAGGTTGATAATTTGGGCACATGAAGGAACTGTATAAATTTCATGTCATTTAGAGATATAAAAAAGGTACTTCCTTCACAATGCTTCTAGGTGGACAAAAACTTTGGAAATTTGCCGAGGAAGATTTGCTAGGCAAATGGAGCTGAATTTTGTCATGCAGTAATAATTTGGATAGGAAAGAGTGCCCAAAAATTCCGAGGGCAATCAAGAATATATAAATAGCACTTCCTTCATAAAGTGTTGTTGTGAACAGAATAGGAAAATGAATATTGTTGAATTAGTTTTGAACTAGGCAAGGAATGATTTTTTACATATTTGATGAAGATATGCCCCAAAGAATTTATGAGATTTTTTTGGGAATGATAGAAATATATGTTGCTTCACAACCTAGGGCAAAAACTGCCATATGGACATGACACATAGGCAAAACTGATGAGATAGCGCCTAGTCATCACAATCCACCACAATCTACAAGGCTATGACCATCTATATTGGTCATTAACAACTAGAAATAAGGCAGCGGGCTAGCACTGTTTGCTTTGTGACCATTTCGTGTAAGGAAATTACGACCTTTCTGACCAAAATGGTCGCAATGGTTTAGGGTTTGGAGCCCCCTGAACAGCTTTTGACCAATTGGTCTAAAATGGTCATAAATTTATGACCAATTCTTCGAGGGTCACTGACAGAAGGTTATAAGTTGACATATTTCTTGTAGTGGTTGGCAATGTGGTCTAGCATCTCATCAACCTTGGCATCATCACAGATCTCTTTCAAACCAGCTACTCCCAAGCCAGCATCCCTAACAAAGTACATGTAGTCATCCTCTCTGTAGCCTGCTGTCTCCATTAGTGCTATTAGATTCAGAAATGTTATGTCTGAAACACACATGGTCCTTTCCAAATTGTCCCTGTCATGAAAGTGGAGCCTAACTTCCCACACATCATCACACAAACTACAAAGCAAAGAAGCTACACATTAATTTCTATGCATACATTTCTAATAATTAAAATCAATAACAAACTGAAGTATATACAATGCACAAATAAATAATTAGCACACATACAGTTTCAATGCACTGACTACACTATATACAGTGCATATTCAGTTAACTGAAATATTACATATTACTAGGTGAAACTGACACATATTCAGTTAACTGAAATCTTTTGAACACTAAAAAAATTTAGTTAAGTTCATACAGTGAAGCAAATCCATTTAACTTCATACACTACCCTAATCCAGTTAACTTCAGACGTTGATAGAATTCAGTTAACTATTGACACTAAACAATATTCAGTCAACTGAAAACCTTTTGTACACTGAGAAAATTCAGTTAACTTCATACACAGAAGCAAATTCATCTAACAGATAGGATAAATATCAGAGGTTAGACTACAAACAATAATGACCTACAGTTCATTCAAATCGAAGCCTAACTATTGAACTATGAGAAATTGATCCCTAACCCTAACCCTAGAAATTGATCCCTAACCCTAGAATCCACAGTAAAGGAGGGGGACAACTTACTCAACGCTGCCAAATCCAGAAGCCCATTGATGGCTACCCGTCGGAGTAGCTTGCACAACACCGGCAAGAGCGCCGGCGGCACGGTACTCAAGCGACGGCGACGACGCTCTCCTCTTCGGGGCCCGACTAGGGTTTGAGCTGCCGCACACCTCCTCCACTTCGTTCGATTCGCCGCCGCGAAGCAACCCTCCGCTGCAGCCTCCATCCACTCCCCCGCCGGCGGCATCCACTCCACCGCCGTTGTCAGGGCTAGCCGTCGCCATGGAGCACGGGGAGAAAGAGAGACAGAGGAGAGTAGAGTGGTGAAAGGGGGAGAATGAAGTGGATAAGGGACCCGTGCCGTTTTGACCGAGACGGCATGTCCGTTGCCACTGTAGCACTGTCAGACGGCGTGAGCTCGTGGGCGTTACGCCACGTCCTCAAAATCGGGGCCCACCTGTCATAATAGAGGTTAAACTACCCGAACAGACGGTTAGGTGTTTTCTGCAAATGATTAGGACCAAAATCAGTGTTTTCTGGCACAAAAACGTAGAAGAGTCTTTTCTGCAACCCTAGGCTTCAATGTGGTGGTTTTCTGCAATTCACTCCCACTCGGCTGGCCCACGTTCGTTGGCGCCAGCCTCCCGTGCAACCGAGAAGCTCGAGCTGCGCGAGTTCGAGGGTGGGGAGCGGGCGCCGCTCCAGCGAAGCTTCGTGCTGCTCCCCGTCCGCGTCGAGGTGGCCAACGACAGACGGTACAGCGGAGCTCCGCGTGCGGGCGGCGATGCGGGCATCGACGGACGGCGGGAGACGGCGGCAAGACGAGGATAGCGGCGGACTTGGGAATTTTTGCGAGGGAGGGAGATCATGGCTGAGATGAGAGAGAGAGAGAGAGGCTGTGGTGTGGGTCCACGGTGGCTTTTGCTGGGCCAGGTGGACATCCGGATGCCGGCAAACTACCTCCAGTTTGGTTTTCGCTTACAAAGAGGACGGGACGTCGACCCATTGGACTAAGGTTGCTTCCAGACCACTCGAGTTCGAGTTCCGGCTTGCACGCGCGGTGCTCGCGGAATTTCTCCTATAAAAAAAATGCCAACCAGGGTTAGCCTTTGAATTGGTCTCATTTTTTGGCTTTCGCCTACAAAATTTAAACACTTCGAATTAGGACAAATTTATGAGCCACGTTGGAGTTGTCTTGAAACCACCACAAAAACAATGACAATATGTGCCAATGTTGGATGCTTGGTTTTACTGCACGCAAAACTCTTTTGCCTTACATGAGATTCTGTTGATTGAGCGTTGTTTTAGTGAACAATGACAATTTGTGCTGATGTCGAATGGCTTGATTTTGCCGTGGGCTAAGCTCTTCTACCTTACATGGGAAAAATATCTGGTGTATCGGAGCTTGTGGTGCTAGTGGTGCACCGAACTCACATTATGCTTTTAAAATGTTCAAAAAATTCTGAAAAAAAATTAGCCCAGTCATACAACATCAATGTAGCTTGTCATAAAAAATCAAGTTAAAATTTGGAATATAACTCGAAAAACAAAAATGACAAATTCAACACTAAATAGTACATAGCATAACTTGGGCTTTAGATTTGACCCATTATCACACTGATGTCAAATTTGTCATTTTTATAGCTCAATTTTTTTTTCAAATTTTGATATGATTTTTTGTGACATCATACATTGATATTGCATTAACGTGCTGGAATTTTTTTCAGATTTTTTAAAACATTCTATAGCATACACACCGGTAGCACCACAAGTGCGGATGCACCGGATACATTCCCGCCTTACATGAGATCCCGTTGATTGGGCGTCGTTTCGAGCAGTCCCCTCCAACTCTAGTCAAGTTGGACCGGGCATCTTCAACATGGATTGGGAGATATGTTTACCAACTGCTGAGATGTTGCCTCAGTCCTATGCAATTTTTTATCATTGTCTGCTACTTTTAGTGAATGATAATGTGATTAAAATGTGTCATTGATTAAGATTTGAAATATACTGGCAATTTATTAAATGGTCTTCAGGAAGGGGTGGCCGCCTGTGACGCTAGGAATAAAGGTTACTCCAACGAAGATGATCAATATGGACCTCACCAAATGTCGTGGACACGTCCAGACGTGTCTACGGATATTTATAGGCGTGGAGGCTATCCAACCATAGACAACAAATATTCGGACCAATTCAAACGTTTCGTACACAAACACAGATGAAATACATGTTAAACGCACACACAATTTGTTAAATTTGGTACATTTACAACTAAATGGACGAAATTTAACAAATTTTAACCTAACCTAAACTAAATGGGGTACCCAACGGGGACCTTGCAGGCATGTCCTCCTTGGCCATATGGACCTCCGTCACCATCTACGTCATTGCCGAACTGTTATACGTGTCGCTGTCGTCGGAGTCGTCGTCTTTCTAGTGACAGAAGGCCCGCCAGGTGTTGCGGCATCCATGCCCGGCCGCCGCAAGCCATCGTCCTTCCAGTGGCGGAAGACCCGCCAGGCGTTGCAGCATCCCTGCCCGGCCGCCGCAGCACGCTTGATGTGCAACCACTCGGCTGCCTCCACCTGGTGTAGATGCTCGGCCACCTCTACCTGTCGGTTACAGTGGTCACAGACTTTACCCGACGACGCCTACCCTTGCGTTGGAGCCTGTCAGCGTTTCTGTCTTTCGGGAGATCCTTTTTTAGGAGATAAGCAAGGATTGGTTTGGTCCACTCCAGGATTACAGCCAAGATCATTGCTCCCTGGCCTTTGAGTTCTTGATCCGGCTCCATTTTGATGGAGATGCTCGGGCAAGGTGTCCAATGGACTTGGTCCTAAAGGGCGCCCATCCTCACGTGGGTGTCAACCGTCATAGTGCTTGATGTGATGAAGCTTGAGGGCGTCGAACTGACATTTGGGTCGGCGCACCTCGAAGCAATAGGCCACCATCTTTGGATCCTTTCTACCGAAGGGCTTCATGACCTATTGCACGATAAGGCTAGAGTCACTGTGATAACTGAGCCGTCGTATGCCCATGGAGACAGCAAGGCAGAGACCATGGAGGAGGGCTTCATACTTGACTGCATTGTTGGAGGTTGGGAAGTGTATGTAGAGCACAGCATAGTTCATCTTACCCGTTTCAGGGACATCATGACAACGCTGGCCCCCAAGCCCAGAAGCATCATGGAGCCGTCAAAGTACGTCCTCCAATGCTCGAGGTCGGCACACTTGGGGATTTGCTGGGCCTCGGTCTACTCGACAAGGAAATCGACCAAGACCTTCCATCGCTAATGATGACGAGTCACCTTGCCAAGTTGGCGACGCATCTCAAGTAGCAAATGGTGATCCTCTCGCCCGAAGCAAAGACACCAATTTGGACTAGAGACCCTATCTGGATTGGTTTACCGGGCCACACAGTCAGTCCCTAGCGCACCAACTGTCGACATATGAAACCAGTAGTAGTCACCATAGGATGATGTGCGTGATTGGAAGTATTAGACGAGGGAGCACACAAAGATTTTACCCAGATTTGTACCCTAATGATGGAGATAATACCTTACTCCTGCTTGGATTGGATTGATGGTAAGGGTGCCTTATGAGAGGGGATTAAAATGGAGAATAGTAAGCTCTATCAAGAGTATTAGCTTGGATGCAAGGTGTCTCTAGCTAGCCCTGACCCGTCTTATAAAGGAGGATGATGCCTAGGGTTACAAAGAGTTTTACGACGCGTTTGTTTCGATGATTTGGCTACGGTTTCCGATACCCACGCTTCCCGAAACCGACAGATTACATTTGGTTCACGCACTATGTATTCGCTGGCAGCGTTTTCTGATACGGGCCTTCCTAGAGTCGAAAACAGCCGAGCTGAAGGTGATTAGGAAACCGAACAGTATTCGATAAAAGAAAATCAAAAGCAGCACTTCTCCATACCCAAACCCATTACGTTACCTGAGGCGGAACCAAACGCGTCGTTAGTGTCTTATAAAGGAGGATGGCTAGGGTTACAAAGAACCTGACCCGTCTTATAAAGGAGGATGATGCCTAGGGTTACGAAGAGTTTCAGTTGTTAATTTGTAATATTTGGAATTGCCTTGTATGCCAAAATATTTTAGCGTCTCAAAAGTAGGAAATCTTAACGCTCCTCAAAATATTTCAAGGTCAACGTTAATTTGCACAAGTCCCCAAGGGAAGCAATATAAATCTCGTTTATTGGAACAGACAAATTACAAATCAAATATTTATATATGTAGGCACACCACCCTTATGTAGATTCCTTATCGAGGACATAATCCATCAATCAGTTCATTCTGCACTCTTCATCCGGGTTTATAAGTTGGACATGGGTTTTCAGGTCAGTTTGACTAACAAAACATATGTGTCAAATTAAAAATCTAAAAACCCATGCCCCACTTATAGACCCCGATAGGGGCAGTACGCAATCTTGCTCCCTCCGTCCCAAAATTGTGACTCAACTTTGTACCTTATTTTGGGACGGAGGGAGTATGTTCTTAGCTAACTACTATATGCAGAGGCAACTCCGGTTGACATTCCCGGTAATTTAGCTGCAAATGAACACCAAAGTCAAGAAAGAAACAGTGCACGACGAAAGATGCTGGTAATAGACAACCAATCTGTCACAGCTGAGCGGATTTGCCTTGCAACTTTCAGTTTGACCAGTGACACCATGTCACCATTGTCACCATTATTAAGCCGAAAAGTCTTCAACAAGCGGAATCCTACATAAGAGGGTGCAATGCAGTGCATCTCAGCACCACGGAATGGAGAGAACTCCCCGAGCAATCCTCTTCCTCTTCCTCTTGCTCCTTGTCGATCCCGGCGTAGCTCAGAACACCACCACCGGCAAAGCAGACGAGTTCCATGTCGGAGTGATCCTCAATCTGGGCTCGCTGGTGGGAAAAGTAGCACGAACCAGCATTTCACTGGCCGTCAAAGACTTCTACGCGGTCCACCAGATTTACAGCACAAAGCTTGTCCTCCATTTCAGGGATTCCATGGCCAGTGATGTAAAGGCTGCATCAGCAGGTATGTGTATGTCACAGTTAAGTTGTCAGGATTCAGGAAAACGGAAGGACTTTAAATAAAAGAAAAAAGTCCATTTTACTACCCTGAATAAAGTGGGTGGTTCACTTTACCCCATGATCTATTTTTTGGCTCCTTCTACCCCCCAAACCAACCAAAACCAGACAAAACACCACCCCTGGCTGGTTTGTCTCCACTCGCTGTTGATGTGGCACTAGTCAACGGTGGTTTTGACCTCGGTGTCAGGTCGGGCGTGGGCATCCCCGTCACCCCCTCGCGCTTCGTTCCGGCTCCAGCGCGACCCCGCCGACGAGCCGCGTCGCCACCTGCTCCACCCCGCGCTGGCCCGCCTCTTCCCACGGCTACGCCGCCTCGCCGTCCGCCCCGTCGCCGCTCCGGCCGTGCGCCTGCGCCGCCCCGCCTCCTCCCCAAGCTTGCGTTGTGGACCCCAGCCGCCCTCGCGCGCTGCTCGCGCCGTCGTCCCCGGCCGCCCGCCGGCTCCGACCGCCCCTGCTCTGCCCTCGCGCGCGCGGCCCTGTCCGCGCCCAAGCCGATCCGCGTCGCTCTACCCTCGCGCGCGCGAACCCATCGTTGAGCCTGGCCGCGCCCAGCCTCCCCCGCTCGACGCACACCGGCTCCGACCACGCATGCTCTGCCCTCGCGCGCGCAGCCCAGTTCGTGCCCAAGCCGGTCCGTGCCGCTCTGCCCTCGTGCGCGCAAACCCGTCGCTGCGCCTGGCCGCGATCCAGAGAACTAGGAGCCAGCCGAGCCGAGCACGCCGTCCGCACCACACAGAAACTGCACTCAGCCACACCCAAGCGTGGCCCGGCCTCTTCCCCACGGCTAACGCCCGCCACAACAGTCGCCGTCCGCAGGACTGTGAAGCCCGATCAGCCGCTTACGCGGCCGTTGCGCACAATGAGTGGCTACTAAAGCGCGCCCACGCCGCCTCCTCCCGCAAAAGCTTGCCGTTGTGGACGCCCCAGCCAGCCCTCAAGGATAAGAACGAAGGGGGACGACTGAGCGCTGCTCGAGGGGGATAAGAGAAAAAAGGCGAGGACAGATAGATAGTGACAAACACGAAGACATAGTAAGGAAACAGCGCCGTCGTCCCGGCGCGCCGCGCCGACATCCAGACCGCCGCGCTAACTAGGCCCATCGAGCTCAACATGCGCAGCGCGCAGTCAGGCTACGCGCCAGCCCTAAGTGTCACGCCGGCGCCAAGCCACGATCACCGCAGGTGTCTATACGGCCATAGCCGGGGAGCGGTACAGCCAGCTCAGGGCGGGCGCGAGTAGCAGGAATACCGAACAATCGTTGAGCCTAGGCGGCAGCCGCGAGAGCCTCCCACCGCTCGAGCGCACACCAGGCTCCGACCACAGAGGGCCATGCTCTGCACTCAACACAGCGCGCAGGGCAGCCCAGTTAGTGCCCGTGAAGACCGCAGAAGAGTAGATAAAGCCGTCCGTGAGCGCTTGTAGCCCTCGAGAAGCAATAATATTCAGCTCAGTAGCGGCCAGGCAAAAGACCCGTGGCAGGCTGCGCCTGGCCAGGAGCAGCATACGGGTGAGACCTCCCGCCGCTCGGCGCGCGCCGGCTCCGCCCGCCACGGCCGCCTGCCTGCTCCGCGCGCACCGGCTGCCGCCGCTGTGGCTGGCTGCTACTGCAGTAGGGGGGCACCCCTTTTTTATTTTTTCTATTTCTTTGTTTTTTTAAAAAACTGACGAGTGGGACCCACCGGCAGGTCAAATACCACCTTTGACTGTGTCCACGTCATCATCTGGTTTGGGTAAACCACCTAGGCTGATTTTTTGTCCGGTATGAGATTGTTTAGGGGGGTATAGGAACCGAAACATAGATCAGGGGGTAAAGTGAACCACCCACTTTATTCAGGGTAGTAAAATGGACTTTTTTCTAAATAAAAAGAGGAAAACGGAAGTCCATAGTTTGACACCTTAAACAAGAAAAACATATTTATATTAGCATTTGACACCTTAAACAAGAGTCATACTTAAATTATTTAGAGTTATGAAGCATTTGTCACCTTAAACAAGAGTCATATTCAGATTAGCATTTGATCAGTTCCCTAGTAGGAAAACCCTAATGGTAAGCCAAGCAGAGTCTATAAAAATCACAGATCGAGAAAACATATGTTTATTGTAAATTGCAAACCATAACCTACATAGTGACATAATTCTCCAAATGAGTCAAATCAAACCCCCTTTGATAGTATTAGGAGTATAAATGAAAGAACATGTAAACAGAGTCTGTGTTATCATTTCATCAAGGATAAAAGCAGTCTTAGTTATAGGAGTCGTATAAGGCTTAGGCAAACAGGTGTCAAATGATCAAGAAAATAGAAAACATCACAAGCAACACGAACACACAAAAACCTAAACTCACCATTATATATATATATATATGCTTTGTTATGTGTTATGATGTTGTTTCTACATTATTAAACTAATATCATCTGACTGAAATTTCCTTATGCAATTTCAAAAGCGATTGAATTACTGGATAATTACAAACTGCAAGCCATCATTGGTCCCCAGAAATCATCAGAAGCTGTATTCATCTCCAAGATCGGAAATATAACCCAAGTCCCCACAGTATCCTTCACAGCAACAAGCCCCTCTCTCACTTCAGATACTATGCCATATTTTGTACGTGCAACATTGAATGACTCAGCTCAGGTGAATAGCATTGCCTCGCTTGTAAAAGCCTATGGATGGAGAGAAGTGGTGCTAGTATATGAAAACACTGACTATGGTAGAGGCATTCTACCATACCTCATTAGTGCACTTCAAGAGAGTGATGTTCATGTCCCGTATCAGTGTGTTATCCCCCCATCAGCAACAAGTGAAATCATGATGCAAGAACTCTATAAGTTGATGACAATGCAAACAAGGGTGTTTGTTGTTCATATGTCATCCACGATGACTTACCTTCTTTTTACAAAGGCCAAAGAGGCAGGGATGATGGACAAAGGATTTGCGTGGATTACTACAAACGGAGTAGCAAACATCATCGACTCACTCAATCCAAGTGTGACCGAGGTGATGAATGGTGTACTGGGAGTAAGGTACCATGTCCCCAAATCAAAAAAGCTTGATAGTTTCTCCATAAGGTGGAACAGAATGTACCAACAGGATAACCCAGATGAATCACCCTTCAATAAGCTAAGCATTGTTGGACTACGGGCCTATGATACGATATGGGCATTAGCACAGGCAGCAGAAAAGGTTGGGATATCCAGTGCCCCAAATAAGCAACCATGGTCCATTAAGAACTCCACATGCTTGGAATCCATGGTTATTTCCCCAAATGGTCCAAAACTCTTAGCAGCAATTGTACAAAATAAGTTTAGAGGTATAAGTGGCGACTTTGACCTTACAGACAAACAGCTTAAAGTTTCTGTGTTCCAAATAATAAATGTGGTTGGGAGAGGTTGGAGAGAAATCGGGTTTTGGAGTGTCAAAAGTGGACTGTCACGGCAGTTGAATCAAAATGGCTTAAAAACAACAGGATCAGCCTCAATGCTTGATCTAAATCCTGTAATTTGGCCAGGAGAGTCAACTGAAATACCGAGGGGCTGGGAAATTCCTATAAATGGTAAGAAGCTTAGAGTCGGTGTGCACACGAGCAATTGCCCAGAGTTTATAAAGACATTCAGAGATCCTGTTACAAATGTAACAAGTGCGAGTGGCCTTTCAGTTGACATATTTGAGGAGGCAATAAAGAGGCTACCTTTTGCACTTACTTATGAGTACCTGGCATTTGACACAGCTGATACAGCAACTACAGGAAGCTATAACGATTTTATTTATCAAGTTTATCTTCAGGTAAGAAATACATTACGAAAGATTTGGTTTCAATTTCTTAACCTACCATTGCAGAAACTAGAAGCTGCATATATTCCACTGTTAAGAAGAAAACTCTAGTAGCTAAAACATTTTACAAGATATTAACTATGTTCCACAATTTCATCCAGTGTTTTGTTCTGCAATTAAAACCAGGCTCCTATTTTATTTTACATAGAAGGATGTCAGATAGAAAGGCTCATTGTATTTTGTTTTTCTCAAAGCAAATCAAAAGTCTATTTTGCATGCTAAAATATTTTCCTCTTATTGAACAATTTACTTCCAGTGTTTAATCATTCTTAGAAGTAGATCATCACTTTCTTATTTCTCAAATATATGAAGCTGATTCATGCCATTGCAGAAATACGACATAGCGGTTGGAGATATTACTGTAAGGTACAATAGATCATTGTATGTCGACTTCACTGTACCGTACACAGAATCTGGAGTAGGGATGATTGTTCCAGTCAAGGAAAACATGATCAAGAATATGTGGATTTTCTTGAAACCATTGAGCACTGGAATGTGGTTTGGAAGCATCATATTCTTTATTTACACAGGAGTTGTTGCCTGGCTTCTGGAGTATCTAAATGGCAATCAACATGTACATGGTCCCTTTTCACTCAAACAAGTGGGGATTACAATGTTCTTCTCCATTTTTGAAGAGAGTTGAGTAAACATTACAGTTTCCTAGATCTTTGCTTAATTTTGAACAAGTATTTCAGTTGCATAGACAAAGTATACGTTGCACTACATGAAAATAAGAAGCGCCGAAAGATTCCTTCGAAAAAGATTACTGCAGTGATCTAACTAAACTGCACCTCCACAACTTTTAGGAAAGAAAATCATCTGTATGGCCCCATTTTAGTTAAACTTATCTTAATGTTTCTCAGCATAAGAACCTAGATCTGTCTAATTAGTACTCCCTTCGTTCCATAATTATTGTTATGGTTTTAGTTCAAATCTAGCTGGGGATGAACTAATGCTAGTACGTATCTGCTTTAGAAACATGAAAGCAATACATCTGTTCTTCATAATTGTGCTTCACTAAAGGAAAAAATTTATAGCGTCAATTGAAAAAAAAAATGATGGTGAGACTTGCATTTATCATATCAAGAAATAGATATTGCATATGCTTTCAAGCAAGTCCTGCAATGGCATGCATTGCAGTATCCCAATCAAGTCCTGGAATGTTATGCATTGCAGTATCCCAGCTTTCAAGTTTGTTTACTGTCTCAATAATATCTTCATCGTTATTGCAGAGGAGAAGCTGGAACGATTTCTATCCAGAATTGTTCTACTTGTATGGATGTTTGTTTTTCTGGTACTTACATCAAGTTATACAGCAAGCTTTGCATCAATGCTGACTGTACAGCAGCTTTCACCGACAGTGACTGATGTTCATGAACTCCAGAGGAAAGGAGAATATGTAGGGTTCCACCGTGGTTCCTATATAGAGGGTCTACTGGTGGATATTGGTTTTGAAAAATCAAAGATGAGGCCCTACGAAACACAGGAAGATTTCGCTGCTGCTCTTTCTAAAGGAAGCAAAGATGGTGGCATTGCTGCGCTTGTACATGAAATCCCCTACATCAAACTGTTTCTTGCAAAGTACAGCAAAGGTTACACAATGGTGGGACCTATCTACAAGAGTGCAGGTTTTGCATTTGTAAGTTTAACTACACTCACTAGGGTGCTTTGTTTTAATCTCTTGAATAAAAAATCTGCCTTGAAGTTTGCTACAAGTCAAGCAAAATGTTATGCTCATGTGTCTCCTTCAATTCTACATACCATGACCCCTAAGATTGCTATATACAAATTCGAAGTTACGAAATAAAAATAGAAATAGTGAGGCTATCTAATAGCATACGATGAATAATGTATCTTCCAGTTGACTGATGAAAAGTTGAAAAGGGTGGAGATAAATGTCAAAGTGAAAACGATGCCCTTTTCTAGTCTGTCTGTCCCCAATAATGAACTCTCACTGACCGCACCCTATGGGGATCATCAATGTAAGCTTAACTACCATATACAACAATATAGCATAAAAATGGATCCATCCATTTTCTATCAAAAAAAGTATATGAGCTGATATTTACATTTGGCACTGCAGTGGATTATGATAAATAATCTTGGAGACCAAGCAATAGCTTGGATGGTAGCCGTGCTGGTGGTCTTGCCACCAGCCTGGGATCGACCCTTCATGGTCACATTTCCAGGAGCCTCTCTCCGTATCAAAATATAAGCACAGAGGGACTTCACCCCCTTAAGCCATTCATTTTTATGATAAATAATCTCGGTTGGATGGGTTGCTTCTAGATAACCTTGGCGTTTAGTTAGTCTGTTTTTATCTCTTCTAAAACGAATTGCATAATCTGCATTCGAGAACATATGAGATGTAATGTGGGAGGTCAACCATTCGATAACACTATATCTAACTCTAGTCTGATTTATCAAACAGAGTAATAGACTTTTCACAACTTCCTTCTTAAAGCAACTTCAAAAATAAGTAACTCTCTCCGTATCAAAATATAAGACGTTTTTTGACACTAGGAGTACATCACAACACAACAACCACAAACTAAACCTGAAAACAGGCCCTATGGTCAGATTACTGGATTTTTGTACTGCTTGAGCAACTTTCAGTATGATTGTGTGAAAGTATGGTACTGCTGCTAAGCAACACCATCATTGACCATCTTCCAGTATATCTTGTTAGCTAAGAATATTCAGCCCAATGGAAATTTTACTTTTCAGGCTTTTATAGTCAGATATTATGATGAATAGAATTCTCTGTATGTTAGCTTGTGCAAGCTTATAATAATGATCTCTTTGGTAATCAGGCGCTTCCCAAGCAATCACCACTAAGAGCTGAAATGTCAAGGGCAATACTCAACATAACAGGAGAAGATAGTATCAATGAAATTGAAAAGAAATGGATATATCAAAACAGCCATCAACATGAGGATAAAATTGATGGTTCAGGCGCAATCACTTTTGAAAGTTTTGGGGGGTTATTCCTCCTAACTGGGATTGTGACAACCTGTTCCCTTGCTGTAGCCATGCTGATGAACCTCTACAAAAAATATCAACAAAATGCATGGAGCAAAGAAGACGATCAAAATGAATGTGTACACGGGCAACAAGGAGAAAATGGAGATTCACAGGAAGAACAAGGAGATCAAAACAGCAATGAACACGGAAACTGCAGTGATATAGAGAAGCAGACAACATTGACTGTGCAACTCAGTTCGAACACAGAGTGACCAGCTACCACCAGACAGTAAGAACAACAATATAAGCTGTGGATTCACACATAATAACAAGGCAACGTCACTGACTCATATTGGTCCACAAACCATTCACAGGGGAGATAAAAGTAGAATGTCATTAAGTGGATCAAGCTAGTTCCAAGCTGAGCAAAGATCACCTTCCAATCTCAAAGATCCACAACTAACCGCGGGGAAAGCCTGGCTGAACTTTGGGTGTGTGGAGCTTCCTATGGATGCAAAATCAAGTAAAGTTTCAGTCTGTCTTATGCTTCACCCTTCCGGGCATCACCTGTCTCGGTCTATCATATAGTACTGTAGTTTTCCAGGAAAAATCAAGGCTATACACTCCTTGTAGAGGGGACTATTTCTGTAAATACTTTATACATTCAAGTTTTCACACGGAAAGGAGGTGGACGTGGACCATCCAATAATCATCGCTTCTTTTCGCGAGATGGAAAATACGAGGCGGGCATTCTAACGAACACCTTGGCTGCAGTATCCGTCTGTCCCCATAAATTCCAACGTACATCAAACTAGTGTCTGCAAAATTCCGGTAGCACATTCGCGAACGCATATACTCCATTAAGGAATCGAATTTCGATCTTAAGGAGGGACGGGAAGCAAGACTTCATTTGGGAAGTTTGCACTCGGCAGAACTGATCGAATCTCGACGTACCTTGCTGGTTGCCGGCAGGGCCGCCGGGCGCCGGATGGGGCGATGGGCTCCTCCAACCGTCGCGACGGCGGGTGGGCGAGCCCCGGCATGCGGAGGAGCCGTTGCGGTGGCAGGCGGAGGACGGCGACGGGCGGCCGCGGGACTCGAAGATAGGGAAGGAGCAGGGTGTCTGACATGTGGGCCTGGTTCGTCAGCATAGCTGCTCAACGTTAAGCTGCATAAATTTTGCTCACAGAGCGAAAGTTGACATCTGAGCACGGGCACTCCCGTTATTTTGAAGTTCTAAAATTTTGTGTACATGCACGTAAGCAGTGCAGTATAATGGGCCAAAATTTCACCAATGTACGTGCTTGCATGTGAGAGATTAAAAAAAGACAAAATACATGCAAATTTAGGGCCAGCTTTTTTTTCGATTTTGAGTCGAAATTTTGTCTTTTTGTGCAGCGTACAATATAACGTATTTTCAAACGAAATTTAACAGGTACTTGGACCACATGCATGCGTATTCATATAAAGGAATTCATTTTTTTCAAATTATTTAAGCACTTGTTTTAGGGGCTTTAAAATATCATGCTCCACTGCTGCCGACCACCGAAAATCCATTTTACTCACAGAGGCGGTTACACACAAGACACATTCGTGTTTCCATTACTGTAGGAAAACACTTTCTATCATAATTCATACATCTGACTGAGCCTTTCATTATTCACGAAACGAGCTGCCAACGCTATAGGCATCCGAGGGCACATAGAAATTGGGAAAACAAAAGGATTGTGATATCAATGCCTTTTTTAATCATGTTCCTACACGATTTTCTTTTGTTTGATTGCATTAAAAAAATCTTTCTAAGGGTTTAAGCGAAGGCTGAAATTCCTATGAAATATAGTACAAAAGAATCCTTAGAAAAAAACATTTAGTATTCAATCCTACAAACCAAACAACCACCGTAAGAAAAAAAATCCTGAAGATTCCAAATTTCTATAAAAATCATTTCGTGGTTCTCAAACGTCCGGCATAATCATTCAGCTACTTGCGACCACAAAACAGAGGCACATTAACTTGACATTACAACATGAAATGCTTCTTGGGCCAAAGTAGGAGGTTATTTATAGAATAAAAATTGACATGGATTTACAACAGAATCGTCTGCATCACCATTGACTAAATTATTGCTTTTTGTTTTTGAGAGGAATCGACTAGCTACATTTACACAAGCGCCTAGAATGGTGCATAGTTTTACAAACAAAAGACATACACATACTACACACACAACTATAGAATCATAGTAGCAGAGTAGGAGGAGCATCTGGCAGTGCCAAATGAGTTCCTTGACTTCTTCCTCATGATCCCACGGTTAACTAATTGAGGAATCTGTCCTGCTCAGTCTTCTTGGGATCTAGTTTTACTTTTACTCAAAACAAATACCAACTTGTAATAGACTCAAAACAAATACCAACTTGTAATAGACATGTGCTAGAAAAGCAAGTTCATAAATTTGTTTTGCTTTTTCAGGAGAAAGTTGCTTTTCAAAAATATTTATCGAAACATGTTCATGTGGGATCTAATTTCGAAGATCTTGTAATTATGAACGCAAAGTGAAAGCAGATATTGATTTGGTCAATTGGTTTGAAAGTAATGTGTTTTTGAAATGTCAAAATAGATATACCTTGTGCTGACATCACCTATTTTCTTTGTATGTGTGCATTTTGCTGAATTGTTAGTACGAGGGGTAGAGAGGTGCATGTCCTTACCGGGCGGCTCCCCTTTTTATTCAAAAAAACAACAACATATAACTACGCACAAAACTTTATTATAGTACTCCATAGAAGAACAGGAGCCTCTGTCACTGCCAAATACGAGTTCCTTGACTTGTTCCTTGCGATCCCATTGGTTAATTGAGGAATCTGTCCAGCTCAGTCCTCTTGGGTTAGGGAATTTCCTTGAATTTGCACAGCCATCACTTCAAAAATACAGGGGTATCTCTTCTTCTACGCCACAAATAGTCATACTTCTACACCTTCTTCTACGAAAGGTGACTCAACTTTGCCAGTGGCAGATGGTCCACCAATATTTTCATTAACAGATAACTTCTCTGATCACAAAAAAAGAAAAAGAAAAAGAGAGACAATTCTCTGTTGGTATCACTTATAATACGCTAATATGATTGTCATTATGTAGTGCACTCAAACTGATACACACCTCCTTGACATCTAAAATGTTACTGTATTATGGAGATCAGACAGCTCAAACTGATACACACACCCTTTGCAAGTTCGTGTCTGACTTTGTTATCATTGGTTTAGAAAATTATAGGTTTCCACTCAACAGCCGTGCTAAATTAGAGTAAACTGAAAAGACCAGCAACCCAGCAATGTTAACAACAAGCTGAAGTTCATCCGACAGAAATTTCGCAAAATAAATTTGAGAGAGGATGCGTATGTTCATCACAAAACACACCATACAGTTTTTTTTCATGAACCACCATATGGGTTTTGGTAATTAACGTAGATACTCTTTGCACAACAAGACTACCCCGGCAATCCATTTTCTCCTACAAGTAAGCAGTCAAGATAATTCCACAAATTCCCCTTTCTCAAATGTCAACACGCGCATTCTGACGTAGAGAAATATGATTGTCACATTCATCTGGTTTTGACATACATATTAAAAGGGGGCAATTGGAATTTATATAAACAGCAAAAATCGTGTCAACAGAATTCAGTTGCTTCAGGAAACAGAGCAAACGTTTGAAAACAATTAGATAACAGCTCCTGTCACTTTCAAGTGATATATTGCAAGATTGAATGGAAGGAGCTACTGGTCAGTTAGTATTTAAGTACCTGGGTAACATGCAGAGGAGGAGTACTCCACTATTATAGAACTCTATCATTGCAGCATGTCCTAAACTACGTATTTGTATTTAAATTGCTTGGTCGGCCGTGCTACGTCATTTGACCTTCGGAAACTACAACTGAAATGAGGTAGAAATTAGTAACATTCTTTCTGCAATAAAATATGCATGGCTCAAGGCATTGAAGAGTAGTCACCTACGCCGTCATGCTAAGCTTTTAGCTTGAAGAAACCAACTCTATAAAAGCCAAGGTGGCCTTAGATTCTGGGCACCGAATACTCCACAAACCTTGCAGCACTGTCAATGGAGAGAGCATCTCAAATCACCCTCTTCCTGTTACTCATCATCCATTCTGGCGTAGCTCAAAATGCTACCACGAGTGGAACAGATGAGTTCCCCGTTGGAGTGATCCTCGACTTGGAATCATTGGGGGGCAAGATGGCGCGGACCAGCATTTTGATGGCTCTGGAAGATTTCTATACAGTCCACAGAAACTACAGCCCAAAGGTAGTTCTCCACATCAGGGGCTCGAAAAGTAACAGCGTAGAAGCTGCATCAGCAGGTAAAAGTTCTGCAGCCTATCATGAAAAGGAAAAACTCTTTCCCACTCCCTATGTTGCTTACAATATGCTTTCTCAACTTCTTATTGTCTTTGAAGTACAACTTTTTACGCTGTCATAAAAAAACAACTTACATAACTGTCTTTTTTATCGAAAGCCCCCACCCCACCTAATTAAACGAGGTAAGCAAAACACAGATTACTGTTCACAGCGCTCGGCTAAACCAAAGTAGCTGAGCCAGAAAAGTTTAAATTCCACCCCAGGCCATACATCAGGCTGGTGGAAAGGGCAAGAACTCTGAACACAGCGAGCAAAGGAATATAACTGACTTTCATCATTCAACTTAGTACAAGCTACAGAACTGCAATATTATGAACACAGTTTTGATGGAAATCAACATGGTTATTTACCAATGTGCCACTACTAATGGACAAAGTTGGAAGCGTTTGATAGTAACATTTATCAAAAGGATTTAATGGTTTTTACTTAGGAACGAGTGTTTTTTTGGCTATATCTTTACTTTCCATGTGCTCCATAATACTTCATCTGTTTAACAATAGACATCCAGCTAACAAATGCCCATGGGAAGAACAGTTGTAAATCAAATAAATAAACAGCAACAAGGCTAGTTTATTACATTCCTGTTAAACGAAGTACTTTGAGCATATATCTCCTGCTAAAGTTCAGAAACATCAAAAGGACAATGTTTGGTTACTAAACTATTACTATTGCCAACAAATATTCACACTTCTTTGCAAGGAAATATTATATGAGTTTTACTCTCAGAAAAGTTAGTGCATACATATTTAATAACCCGATTATGTTTACCTTAGCTTTCCCTTGATGGGTTTGTTGGTCTGAGAAACCTTAACTTTATCAGCGTAACTAGTAATACAGGTTATAAATGTCATATTTCAAAACAAGCAAGTCAAGTAAACAGACTGAACTGTAATTATATTTTATACTGACAACAAGTTTAGTTACATTCATCCAAATATTGTGGGTTCAAATTTGTAGCTTCATCTGCAAATCTGTAATAATTTTCAATCCTGTTTTCCACAAGTTTAAGTTAACTAGGACAACAAAAGCATAGCTACAGAGTGCTCTGAACCAACATATATATTTTGTAAATACTATGTCATTTTTTTACTCTTCGGTTCTGAATTTATGAAGCTTCTGGCAGCACATATTTGCATTCACCTAAAATTTGATTATGAACCTTTACAGCTCTCGACCTGCTAGAGAATTACAATGTCCAAGCTGTCATAGGCCCTCAAACATCTTCACAAGCAGCATTTGTATCGGATCTGGGGAATAAAAGTCAGGTCCCTATCATCTCCTTCACAGCAACAAGCCCATCTCTTTACTCTGGCAGTCTTCCATATTTTATTCGTGCAACATTGAGTGACTCTACACAAGTGAATAGCATTGCCTCCCTAATCAAGGCCTACGGGTGGAGGCAGGTGGTGCCAATTTATGAAGAAACTGACTATGGTAGAGGTGTCATACCATATCTCATCGACGCCCTCCAAGAAATTGATGCTCGTGTTCCCTATCGGAGTGTGATCCCTCTGTCGGCATCTAATGAACAAATTACCCAAGAACTCTATAAGCTAATGACAATGCAAACAAGGGTCTTCTTGGTGCATATGTCACCTGATTTAGCTTCGATCCTCTTCACAAAGGCAAAAGAGGTTGGTATGATGAAGAAAGGATTCGTCTGGATCATGACAGATGGACTAACCAATGTCATAGACTCCACAAACCCTTCTGTCATGGAAGCAATGAATGGTGTTTTAGGTGTAAAGTTTTATACACATAAATCAGCAGAACTGGATAGCTTCACCATACGCTGGAATAGGAGATTACAAATTGATAACCCAAATGATCCACCAGTGAAACTAAACATATTTGAACTCTGGGGCTATGATACTATATGGGCGGTAGCACAAGCAGTTGAAAAGCTTGGTATTAAGAACAAGACATCATTTCAAAAACCAGCAGTTGCAAGAAACATGACAAGCCTGGGAACATCTGTTTATGGCCCGGATCTCCTAAAGACCATCTTGCAATACAAATTTAGAGGTTTGAGTGGTCATTTTGACCTTTCAGGCAGGCAGCTGCAAGCATCTACATTTCAAATAATAAATGTAGTTGGTAAAGGGTGGAAAGAAATTGGGTTTTGGACTGCAGAAAATGGTATTTCCCGGCGACTATATCAAGGAGAATCAATGCCAGAGCATTCAGGCTTAGTTCCTGAACTAAACCCCGTGATTTGGCCAGGAACATCAACAGAGGTACCCAGAGGGTGGGAAGCTGCTGTAAATGGTAAGAAGCTTCGAGTGGGAGTGCACGTAAGTGTATACCCACAATTTATGACAAGTGGAAAGGATCCTATCACAGGGGCAACTAAAGCAGAAGGCCTTTCAATTGATGTATTCGAAGAGGCAGTTAAAAGACTTCCCTATGCACTACCTTATGAATATGTAGCATTTGGCACCACGAATGACACAAGCACTGGAGGTTATGATGATTTTGTTTACCAAGTTTACCTTAAGGTAGTAAGTGCATCAGGGCTTCAACTTTCAGCATCAAATTTGCAAAAAGTAAAATTATATGCATGCCATGATTTCACTGCTCCCACATTTATGTACGCCCTCCGATCCATATTACTTGTCGCTGCTTTAGTAAAGTTGTACTAAAGCAGCGACAAGTTATATGGATCGGAGGGATACTACATTTTAGTTTAATGCAACCATGTAAAAAATAATAGCACACAACCCACCCAAATAATGTATTGCAATTGAGAGGAGATGTTGAGCAGGAATTTCAGTGCATTGGGTTCTTTCTAAGCACTAGATGGAATGAGATAGTGAAATAGATTTTTTTTTAAGTCCTTTCGGATGAAAATGGAAGAATAGTATGCAATACATCTCACGTGGATAAAATAAATTAAAAGGAATTTTCTCTTATCCTCGTTTGTTCCTTCCTTTAGATAATACTTGAAAATCCCCTTACAGCAACAAATCCAATTTCAAAGGGACTTCCTCCCCCTGTTGAGAAAAATTTTCTTCTTCCAGTTCTTATTTTCTCCATTCAATTCAGTTTTAAAAAAAAATCCTCAAAATACTTCAATTGGTAGCTACGCGCAAGAAATAGGCCAATTTGGCAGCTTTTTGTTCATTTTCTGATGGAGTAAAAAAAATATCATCAGTAAGAGTCAAGGGAATGATCCCCTGGACCTGGATTTCCATATAAAGGATACGACGAGGATAAATACCC